>NW_006431918.1:11348321-11372858 GCF_000325575.1 Pteropus alecto | reverse complement strand
CTAGAAGAAAATTTATTTGATCAGAGAGGTAGAAATTTTCTAAGTATAAAAAGCAACAGAAAAGAGCACAAGAGAGATTTGACTAAAGATTTCAGACTAATGTAGGTTAAAAAAAATACAGGGAACAAAATTAAAAGACTAATGGGGAAACAAATAAGAAATAAATTATTTTTATCTTATATGTACAGTTCATAAAATTTAAGAAATACTAGAACCCCAATGGGACAAGTAGGTAAGAAATATGAATAGTAAATTCGTAAGAGTAACATAGATGGCTAATAAGCATATGAAATCATATCCAGCCTCACATGCAAATTAAAACAATATTGTCTTTCAGCTCTAAAATAGGGAGATTTTGTTTTTGTTTCAATCTCAGACTCAATACTGCCACAGGTAATCTGAGAGAGGCACCCATATGCTACTGGTGTGGGTATAAGTTGATACAAGTATTCTGGAAAGTCATTTGGCAAAGTGAATCAAGAGCTTTCGATCCAATGATTTAACTTCCAGGAATCTCTCCTAAGGATATTATCAAAAATGATCCAGGGACATTCATCATGGCATTGTTATGACATCAGAAAATTAGTGTCAACACCATGGTCCATTGTGGGAGTATCCTTAAATGGTTACATCCCTACAATCATGTAGATATTTTAAATGTTTGCAAAAAATGTTTCGTGATACTCAAAACCAAATAGAGTGTATCAAACTATTAACAGTTCTTCCTTTTAGGTCTCTAAAGGAGTGAAAATATTTTCTGCTTCTTTATATTTTATTTTACTCTCTAAGTTTTCTAAAATGAAAATTTCTCATTTTTATAGTTGAGAAAGGTAAAAACCAAAACCACACAACACACACTCTTAAATTGTTTTCTCTACATCAGACAGAAAAATGGGCTTCTGCTCCAGAAGCTATTTAATTGTCACAGAAATCTTAGGCATTATGTGTACATATGAACACAACACGTGATATTTTGTATGAGACTACTATAGTGTTAGCTTCGACTAAGCCATGCCAGAGTTACCTGCAAGGTAGATCATTTAAAGCCACATGGGATGTGGCTTTCTTTGGTGGGTGGCCTGTAATAAAGTAATCTCCCTTAATGATGTGGGGCATTGTCAGAATGTCCCCCCCCACCCTTTTTTAAAGTCTGGGTAAGATCAGTTTCCTACACTCCTGGCACGCTAGATCTCACAGGAAGAAGTTTGGAGCAGATGGCAGTTCAGTAAGATCAGATTCCACACAGTTTGAGTTATTTTTCTAGTTTTTTTTTTTTTTCCTGGACTTACATCTCACAGCTCTCAGCAATACTTCCTCCACCTGTGGTTTGCTAGTTCTTTGACTGAGTTCGTCCTCCCTTCTCCTACCCTAAAAATTTTCAAATAGCTTTTAGCTGCAAAGTAAACGTAAGAGAGTTACGTGATGAATAATTGCAGGATCCCGTCATAAAGTCCGCCTTTATTGTGCTGTATTTTTAAAGTGAGAATATGCATTCAACCCTTGGCCAAATAGACATTAATTGCTTATCAAAATGAAATTGCTGCACTTTATTACGAATGTTTAAGAGACTTTGTTCTATTATTTCCTAGAAACCTACACGTGCATGTCGACATCGTATTAACTAATACAATTAGCTAAGCTTTTATCAGTTGTGCAAGACTTAGGGAATATTTATCTAATTAGCCAAAGTTTAAGTCCATGTAAGCTCATATACTGAAGCTACACAGATGCTTTTCAGCTGTAAAAAAAGAACAATGACTAATTCTATGCTTTGTCTTCCTATAGGAGTCCATCTTTATTATGTGGGAGGGGAAGTCTATGCTGAATGCCTCAGTGACAGTAGCATTTTTGTGCAAAGTCGGAACTGCAACTACCATCACGGATTTCATCCCACTACCGTTTGCAAGATCCCAAGTGGCTGTAGTTTGAAAATTTTTAATAACCAAGAATTTGCTCAGTTACTGGCACAGTCCGTGAACCACGGCTTTGAGACCGTCTATGAGCTCACAAAAATGTGTACTATACGCATGAGCTTCGTAAAGGTAAGTGAACTCTGAGCCCTCTGGTTGGAGATTAACACGCTTGTGAGGTACTTTCTCCCAACGTGTAAATCTGTATTCTCTTGACATGTGTCCCTAGAAGCCCACTTATGATCTGGGCATTTTTAAATTTAAACAAGGACGTCAGTTATTAGGAGAATACCACAGGTCCTCAAGTGATGTTTCAGTCAACGCCATTTCATTCTGACAGTGATGAGATACCATAGGAACTGAACTGTTGTTTATATCCATTAGCCTGTGGTAAAATTGGTTTTGTTACATGTTGTTTCACTTAAAGTCGCAGAACGTTAAATGACAACTTATTGTAGCATCAGAATATAGAGGTGTTTATGTTAAATGTCAGTAATAGCAGACTTTAATAACTTTTCCTTATTCAAATAGCACTATGTTAGCTATGATAATATCAGCACAGTATGTTATGTTATATACTTAACATATATAATTTAAATGCATAGTTGTCTTATGAGATCAATTCAGTGAACACACACCCTTTTTTTCTTTTCATTCTGTGTTTTTAGTACTTTCATGATGGTAATACCTCTTGCTTTTGTTTCAACAATAAGCAAGTGATTTTTTTTTAAAATAGAAGTTCATCATGCTGGGATTTATTTTTGATTGGTCAGTTTTTTTAGTGGTTCCAGTAAACCTCACGATTTTCTTATAAGTGATTTTTTTTCTTTCCAAAAGGTAATAAGGCCTTTGCCCAGAGATAAGTAGATGCCTTAGCTCTAAGATTGTATTGTAAGGTTTGAGGATGGAAAGGTTAAAGGTACTGCTCGTAGTAATTGACCTCTTTGCTGCCTCCTCTTCTGCCTCCAAAGTATAAAAAAATTTACCATCGAAATGTAAAAAACTTAAATATCTATTTGAATTTCATGAGTCAGTAACTTATTCTATTGACTGACTGACTTGTCTCTGAATTCTCAAAGATAAATTTTTATCCTCTGTTACCTTGAGAAACAAAATTAATTATATATTTGGGTGAGGCAGCCACCTTTTATGTTTTCTCTTCAGAAGCTCCCTAACTTGTTAAACCAGTTTTGTAATGTATTTATTACAGAGGGCAATTTTGGAACCTGACGTTATTAATCTTCCTTCACATCAAAGGTGTCTTTCCCTGAATGTCTTTATTTCTCTACTTCTTTGAATCATATTAGCAGATTTCCACTGTGTTCTCTTAGTGTTTGTTTTCTAGAAACATAATTCTGCAGTTCTTTATTGATGAGTCTGGTACCTTTTTAGTATTAAAGGAGAGGTTTTTGTTTTTGTTTTTTTCTTTTGAAGAGGTTTACTTATATGCCTGTGAGACTACCGAGACCTTTCTCATTTATTATTAACATTTATGTTTAATTTTTGACTTAGCATTCTGGCTAAAATGAATTTAAATAGAGGTCAGAGACTAGCCCGCAGTGTTTTTTGTCTGCTGTTTTTATTGGTATGGAGGAAGAAAGAGTACCTCTTGAGAATAAGAGATCCACCTTCTAGCCCTGTCTGCCATTTTAACTCTGGTTAAGGCACGGGGATTCTTTTCTGATCCTCGTCCTCCTCATCTTTAAAAAGGGTGGATGGAGTCGAGAACGGTGGCGGTCCTTACTAAGGTCCTTTGATAAGTCTGTCATTATTGAAGGGCCGCTGTA
Organism: Pteropus alecto; assembly: GCF_000325575.1. NCBI lineage: Eukaryota > Metazoa > Chordata > Mammalia > Chiroptera > Pteropodidae > Pteropus > Pteropus alecto. The sequence goes on along the minus strand of NW_006431918.1, from coordinate 11,369,161 downwards.
GAATTTATGACTCTAATGGTCAGTAGGCTTTCTCCTCAAACTCATTTCATGTTGATTACCCAATCAGTTTTAATTATTTTACTTTTACACATTTTAAATTATTCTTACACAAGTAGAAACAATTTTTACGCTAATAGCATTTATAACATAAGGTATGTGTTAAAAATGTATTAAATTTTATTCATTCAGCAAATACTTTTAGTGTACTATTCCAGAGAATTAATACATAGATGAAAAAGCACCTAAAGTCTCTAGCTTCAAGATACTGATAGCCTAGTATGTGTTTAATTATAATGATATGTACCAGAATGGAGTTATATAAGGTACAGTGGACATAGCTGGGAATCTGGATTTGAAGAGTTAAGGATAAACAAAACTTATTTTAAAACTCTTGCAGACGTGATAAAGGGCAGCTGCTTATCATACCTTAGCAACAGAACATTTGCGCACTGTACATCATTGTTCTTTATTGTCGTAAGGACCAGATACTTTTCCCTCTTAATATCTTAGAGAAATGGTATAGAACATTTTACTGATATCAGTAACCAATCTTATACTATTTTTCAGATGATCATTTTTGGACTTTAGCAGAAAACATGTATTATAAATTATTTGCACAGTAAACTCCCCGTATCTGAAAAATCCAAGTCAGTTTAGCTGAACAAGTATTTCCATAAAGCTTCTGCTTTGTGCCAATCGCTGTGCTAGATATTTGAGATCAAAGATCTGATTTCTGCCTTCAAAGAAATAGAACCCAATCTTCTCTGATATTCCTCATGAAACAAGGGTTTATCAGAACTTCATATTCCATTGTCCACCACACCAACAAGTTATTGATCTTCGCAATAGCAAAATTACTTTTCTTTTTGTGTAGCGACTTTGGTCTTTGCAACCTTAGTGTCCTAATTAAGTAATCCTGAAGATGTCTGGCAAGCAACCTTTTTGTACAAATGAATAATGGAATCTATTGATTCAAGGCAGTGATTAGGTGTCAGTAGCTTTTGGGATACTTGTATGCTCCTGCCAGTTTTGCTTAGAGATTAAAAGCTCAAGATGTCTGTGTTGATGGGAGGACCTTCGATGTCAATTGTCTAACAGCTTTTTCCTTATTTTCTTAGTGATAGAATGAGAATTTAACAATATCTATTACAACACTATCAGTAACATAATGGGCAAAGAAAATGAAAGTTTAAAACTATCTTTATTAAAACAGCCTTCTAATGTATTTTAAAAGCTTTCATTCCTCAAAACCTGTACTTCCTAATCCGAAATTCCACAGATAAACTTCAGGGAGCTGTGAACACAGCCATTCCCCGAAATTGCCTGCCAAATTGTGTGTGTGTTTGCAAATACCAAAGTATTTGTTTTGTGGAAAGCACCCATATCTTTAAGTGTCTGATTATGTGAACTCTTTTTACTTAATAAGTTTAACTACTGAGTAAGCAAGTGAACTGACCTGCCAATATGTTGTTTCTAGGGCTGGGGAGCAGAATACCACCGCCAAGACGTTACCAGCACCCCCTGCTGGATTGAGATCCATCTGCACGGCCCCCTCCAGTGGCTGGATAAAGTTCTTACTCAGATGGGTTCACCTCATAATCCTATTTCATCTGTGTCTTAAACGGCCTCAGGCTTCTGCCTCTTGAAAACTATTGAGCCTTGCATGTACTTGAAGGATGGATGAGTCAGACACGGTTGAGAACTGACAAAGGAGCCTTGATAATACTTGACCTCTGTGACCAACTGTTGGATTCAGAAATTTAAAAAACCTTGGTAACATACTGTTGATATCAAGAACCTGTTTAGTTTACATTATAACATTCTGTTGTAAAATCACCTAAACTGCATACTTTTAGCAGGATTTTGTGTATAGTTAAAGGAGAGATGGCCAAGCCAGGGACAAATTATCTATTAGAAAAAACTGTCCTAAGAGATTATTTTGTGTTTGGCACTTTGTCATCGTTTGGCAGAAGTTTAGCATTAATAGCCTTTCTGAAGTGTGTTTTTATCAGGTTTAGAGCCCATGTTGAGTCTTCTTTTCATGGGTTTTCATAATATTTTAAAACTATTTGTTTAGTAATGGTTTTGTTTGTTTTTTAAGTAAGGTTAATCTTGATGATATACATAGTAATCTTTCTAAAATTATACGCTAACCATACTGCTGTCAGAATAATGTTAGGCATATGCTCTTTGCTAAATATATATGTACAGAATATTTGGAAGTTAAGAATTGATCAGACTAGTGGATTTAGGGTTATTTGAGGGGGTGGGGGTGGGGAAATGACAACCGCAGATGTAGAATATACTGTAAAAATTCAGTTTGTTGCTTTAAAGAAACAAGCTGAGTCTGAATTTTGCTGTGTTTCATTTTTTTAGAGATTTTATCTTACTTTTTTTTTTTGTCATCTTCTATCTCATTTGCTCCAAAAAGCAGTTCTGCAGCTGGTTAATTCATATAACTGAGAACAAATGAATAATTCCTGCTCTTCTGAAGTTGACTGCCTGTATGTTTCAATATCAACTGTATGGAGTGCTTTAATAAGCAGTTTTTATGGAGTTTACAGTACAAAAATAGGCTTTAATTTTCAAGTGAATTGTTTGCCAAACCTAGTAACTGTTAAATATTTGGAGGATTTAAAGAACATCCCTGTTTAAATCCATTTCAAACTTTTTTAATTTTTTGTACTATGTTTGGTTTTATTTTTCTTCTGCTAATCTTTTATATTCACTTATGCGCTCATACAATGAGTACTTTTATTCCAAAACTAGTGGGTTTTCTCTACTGGAAATTTTAAAATAAACCTGTCATTATTGCTTACTTTGATTAAAAATTTGTTGCTTCCTTTCTTCATACACTAGATTTTATGACTCATAAGATTCACTACTCTTGAGAGATTTTTCTCAAATATTCTTTGCCAAATGTAACAAACTAAATTACTAACACAGAGACAGGGAGACTGAATCACGAAGAGAGCAGAGTCGCTTTAAATGAGAAAAGACAAGACATGTTGTGGAACTTTAAAAATTAAGAAAGGACAAACCAGCAAAATTTGGAATCCCTGATCTAAATATCTAAACTTTTTAATGTGGGAAATTACAGCAGCAGCAATTATTGGTGAATACTATTCCGTCAACCAAAAGTACCCCCAATTTCTAAATTCAGATGAGATGCAAGTGTGCCTGTGAAAGGATGTAATATTGGGGGTTGAGAGATGGAGAATTAAAACTGCAACAAGACACGATGATTACAGCAGGTCCTGGAATAGTGTCGTTTTGTTCATTCTAATGTTCATGACATGCCGTGGGAACTTAACTCTTGTTTGTCAACTAGCCTGTGGTAAATTTGGTTTCATTATGCAGCGTTTCGCTTCAAGTTGCAGAACCTATCAGTGACATTGAATGTGGATTTACTGTCCTTCTACAACCTACCTGGCCTGGGATGATGCCATATTCTCTCTTCCATCCCCACCTCCATCCACCCCCTCCCCAATCCTCACCCTCCACGGTGGTCCATGAAAGATGCAGATTTGAAGAGACATTGATTCTTCCATGGCCAAAGAGATGCCACTCTTTCTCTGTTACATTTTTATACTTCTTTCCCAGAGTTATTTACCAGCCCCATTTATTCACCAAATTATGACCAAGCAGAAATGTCTCCTGCATCCAGCTAGCTCCAAAAACATCATGGTGCAAATGGAGAAAGCCCTAGGTACTAGAGGACCCGCGTTATAAAACAAATTATGTGTGTCTCTGCTGGGTCATTTAGCTTCTGTGACCCTCTGTCTCCTCATCCGTAAAACGGAGATGATGTTGCGTCTCCATCACAGATTTGAGGTGAGGATCTATTGGAAAGAAACTGTGAAAATACCTTGGAAACATAGCTGCCATGTAAGTATAGGGTCGCTGTTTTCTTGAACCCTCCCTCATGCTGTTTTCTTTATTTTATTTTATTTTATTTTTATTTTTTAGGCGAGGCAACCCTTGGTTGACCTCACAGATTGCAAGGACCTTGTCGGCTTACAATCCCTTATTTTTTTATTTTTTTTATTTGTTACGCCTACAGCACCTGGTGTTCCTAGGTGGTCTCCCATCCAAGTACTAACCAGGCCTGACCCTGCTTAGCTTCCGAGATCAGACGGGTTCGGGCCTGTTCAAGGTGGCGTGGCCGTAGATGCTCATGCTCTGTTTTCCCACTTACCTGCTGAATCATTCCTGGCGCAGGTGTTCTGGATCGGTGATGGTGATTGGTGAGATAAAATAAAAGAAGATTAATAAATTGAAACTATTGGGCTTTAACAATGAGGTGTAACTGGAAATTGTCTCAAAAAAAAAAAAAAGAGGTCAGGTCAGGATTCCTCGCCCTTTTCTAGCGAACAGCTATGTTTTGCTTTGTTTGAGTCACCGTGTCTGCCCGATGGGATGGTTATGTAAGTTGGTAATTGGATGTGGGAGCTCTGGTAGCTTGGGGATCTAGCAGACGTAACCCCAGGAGAGTGGAACCTACTGGACTGGGGATCCTCAGAACTCTGCAGCTTGATGCGTAAACTGGCCCTTCATGCTCAAGTGCAATTATTATTATTATTATTATTTTTCGTAAAATCTTAGTGAAAATGATTGTTGTCAGCCTTACGAGACTATTATGTCTCCTGGAAGTTTTCAATTAAAGGAATGGAAAAGTCGAACCAACTATTTATTTGATTATTCAAAAAAAGTAAGCCAGTTCAAGCAAAGCAATACGATGTGAACTGTTTCATAGTAGATGTATTTTATGCCATTAAGAAATGAACGACGGGGATGAGTAGACGCGGAAGTCCCTGGAGCTCCTGCTGCCTCACTCCATCAGTAGTGTCTGACCGCCAGTGAGTTCCTTAACTTTGTGCACCTGTTTTGATCTGCAAAATAGAGGCAAGAAAGCCTATCATGAGAGAACCCCATATAGATCATCCTTATAGGTAATTTTCTTTTATCCAAAACAATACTTGTTCACTAAAGATTTTTAAAGTCCATGAAAAACAAAAAGAAATTAAAAGTCACCCATACTAATGCCTGATCATTAAATTAGTTTATCTTTGAACTAGATGATTATGACGACTTGCCATAGAGACATTCAGCATGCTGTAGGAAATGCAGGTCTAAAGGTTAGTCTGATTAGCTCCATTAGTTAAGCAGTTTTTGGCACCAATCCCATGACAACCACTGTGCTGGGTGAGAAAAGTGAACGGATCCTAGGACCCGACCTTGAGCCTGCCATCGAGTGAGAAAGGCAGGGGAGAAAGGCACATAGTGCTGTGATGGCAAAGGTCCAGAAGGGAACATAAGCTGCACTGGAAGAGTAAGACGACTTCTCGGGAGATGGGGCCTCAGAGCTCGGTGTTAGTGTACCCACCAGGAATCGCACAGGCAAGGCGTGGGGAGGGGAAGATGTGCACCAGGCAGAAGGGGCCGAATGCGGGAGACTCGGCAACAGTGACGCCATGTAGCTGGAGCATAGGGCAACGAGCAATGGTAAGTGGGAGGATGGGGAGGTAGGAAGGGGCCGTGGCTGTCATTACAGAGCTTGCGTATATTATATAAGGAATGAAATTCCCCCCCTCCGCCCCTTCGATTTTAGCTCTTAGAGATCTCAACCTAGAAATGGGTGAGATCACGGGACATGAAACAGTCCAGGGTCCAGGAGAGAACCAGCAGTGAAGCATACACAGAAGGAGCAGAAAGGAGCTAAGAAAGTAGGAAAGAAATCATGGAAGCCAAGAGGAACGTTTCGACAAGGAGGACTTGATTCATAACGTGAACAGCACAGGAATGAGAAGGATGAGAACTTAGAAAAGGTTTGCACCTGGTCATCAGGAAGTCTTTAGCGACCTTAGAAGTTTTTTGAGGGGTGGTGCATAAAGCCAAATTGTGAGGATTAGAGACTCTGGACTGAAAAAGTGAAAGCAAAGCATTTGATTCTAGAAAAGTTTATTGGTGAGGAGGAGGCAGAGAGGAAAATTTGAACATGGTGGCCGGAGAGAGGAATAGATGAGAAGGAAGCCTGTGTTAGAACAAAGAACGATAACAGGCCAGTAAGGTGATGGCCGCCTTTGCGGTGAGGCCGTCCACTAAAAGGGGGCTAACGCTGGCCTGAAGAGGAATGGAAAGCAAAACGGTTGCTGTGACGAGTGGCGTCAACTAGCAATAAGCTCAGACACTGCAGCATCAGTGGCACAGCCAGGTTTGGGTGGCATGGCCCTGAAGTAGATCCAATCTGCATGATGATACACAGGCTCTGGAATTTGGGGACAGAATTAGAGAAAAGGAATGTGGCAAAACTCCTAGAGTTGAAGATCAACAATGCAGTCCTGGGAAAATTCTAGGGAACTGACCATCACTGGAATGGTGGCCAAGGTGGTCCAGCCTAAGAAGCAAACTAGAGACAAGAAGCCAAACAGGAGAAGCAGAGAAGCCAAGATGGAAGCAAAGTGCCTGCTCTGTAAATGGCCCAGCCTTCTCGTTACTTCACTCGGAGGAATACGAGAATGGAGCATCTCACAGCTCTCCAAGGCATTAAATCCTGAACCAAGACCTTTCATAAAGAGTGCTGACACAGTGTCGAGTTGTGAAGGTCACTGGAGGAGAGAGAAATCGAAGAACCAAGCAGACTGAGAGGAGTTACGTGTTTTTGCCCATCATCGCGTCACCAGAAAGTGCTTAATCCATAGTAGGCACTCTGTGAATAAATGAATGAATGAATGAATGAATGGTATGGTCCCGTGGACCTTGAAGTCATTTAGGGTGAGGTAGGAGACACGGAAAGGTTACAGGGGAATTAGGGAAAGGGAGGAGCAGAAGACACAAAAAATAAACCATCGAGAATACGGAAGAACTTGGCTCCGAAAGGGAAGACACGTGGAAAGGAAAGTCAAAGTCCAGAACATTCATCAACTCGCCCTGGAGTCAGGATAGGAGCGATTTGAAAGGCAAAGGGCTTCCTTCTCCCAGCGCTTGGCAGAGGCTGGTATCGTACTGGAGCTCAGGATTTTTTCATAGACATTAATCTCATGTCATCGGTGTCTTTTAAAGATTCTCTATGCCAGGGGTTTTGGAGGGATTCCGCAAGAATTTCTAGCTTGGTGCATAGCGTTTGTGATACGGTTAAATGAAGTAGGAACTCAAGAAAAGGGAAACAGGCATGGGGATAGGAGAATGAGGTCGGCGAAGCACACGGGACAGAATTCCTGGGCTCCCGAGAGTCTTCTTCCTCGTATTTGAGGTGATGGACAGGTTGCTTCCCTGGATGTTACCATGTCAACGCTAATGTCCACACTGGCAGTTACAAAACAGTCACGGGGATGTAAAGTACAGCATAGGGACTAGAGCCAGTAATTTTGTAATAACCATGTATGGTGGCAGGTGGGTACTAGACGTCGGGGGAATCACTTTGTAAGTTATATAAATATCTAACCACTGCGCCGTACTCCTGAAACTAATTTAATATTCAATGTCAACTCTAATTGAAAAATAAAAATAATAACATTAGGAAAAAAAGTAATCATGTCCGTACTAAGTACGTACCCAGCAAGCAGGATGAATGGAAGGCAGTGACACGGTCCCAGAGAATAGCAGGACAGGCATATGGTCATCCCAGCTGCTTTAGGTTGTGAGGGCGGACGCCTCTTCCCAAAGCACACCGGATTTCTGGCAGCAGGTGACAGAAGGGCAAATCGCCAAAAAGCTGCTTGCCCACTGCCAGCCCTAGGGACACTTGGGTATTTTCTGGGCTGATACAATACCAGCTGAGTCATTTAAACAGTAGGTATTTCTTAAAAGAATATGTTTCATGTATTGCTTGCATTGGGTCTACAGCATTTTCTCACACTAGCAGGACTTATTAAAAACAAATAATTTGCCAAGCGCTTTGCAAATTATTGTACCAGAATTGACATTTCATTACTCTGAGGGTGCCCCCAATGGGGAAGAGGGACTGTTGGCCACAGCGTTAATTGGTTTCTTTGTTCCGAATACATTTTTTGTTCAGGGATTTTGTACTGAGATTGTCCAAACTGTAGGCAGTTTACTGAAACGTCAATTTTTTATTGAGTCTGGTAACCCTGTAACAGGCACGGTTTTATAATTCGTAGGTGGTTTTTAAGGCAGTTGTCCCCAAGGGGGGCGCCGCGGGGACCCTCGGACCTGCAGTTTCCAAGTGCTGGAACCGAAAACCTCTTGGGCAGGTCTGGACGCTCAGTGCTAGCAACCGAGAGGCCATAACCAGTTCCGGTCTAAACGTGGTGTGATCATTAAAAGGCAGGGTCCTATTATGTTTAAAAGCTTAGGTGTGGCTTCTCTCAGGAATACTTTGTGAAAAGCTGGCAAATTTATAAATCCCCCTTGATCAAAAAACCAACTAACACAGCTAGCTCTCTTTATCTCTAAATATAGAGTAAGTTTTAAAAAGGAAAAAATGAAAAGGAAAAATTGAAATTGAGCTGCCATTACTCTTTAAAACCAGACATGCTGTAAGAAAATTTTCCTCTTTCTCTTGGTCTCGGGTCAGAAGGAGACTTAAGAGTAGAGTCCTCTCGCCATATTTTCATCCTAGGGAGATGTGATAGGTAAGAACTTTGGCACATGTTATTATGTAGACTCGTTTTTTATGCCAGCTCCATCACTTTCTAGCTGTGTCATCTCAGGCAAGTGAACTGATGTCTAAGCTTCGGTTTCATTATCTGTAAAATGGAAAAATAATAGCCACATTCTCATAGGTGGTATGATGGTGCGGTGCATAGAGACAGGCACACAGAAAGCGGTTAATAGTGACGCTGCCCGAGAGGGCTTCATAAATACAGGCCTAGTGAGCTCTCCATCAATGGAGGTGGTAGGATTCTCTGTATCTTCAGGATATGGTACATGATTTAGAACCTAGCAAGATTTTTTTAAGATCCCACAACAATGATTAAATGATAAGCATTACAGTAAATAAAAATGCAGTGAGTTCTGGCAAAAAAAAAAAAAAAGCCATGCCCAGTGTGTAGCATAGCTAACGTTAGTAAAATATAAATCTCATCCATTTTCCCCTGCTTCCAACAAGAGTCCCATCTGTGGCTTCTTGACTGGAGAATCTCAATGTGACTATATTTTATCCTATTTACTAATTGTGCTTTTCGGAGTGCTTATAGATATTGATTTTCATTTACATTACAGCCTAGGCCACCCCTAATTTATAGACTAGCTGCTTGTTGGGACATCTCTTAACCTTGTGATTTCCAGTATTAAAATAATTTGTTTATTTCCGGTTCCATCCTGGATCGTTCTGCTTTGGATGTTTGCCACACCTGATCTCAGCCCCGAACTCCCAACACTGGACTTAGAGTGCTGCCAACCCCAAGGTTACTTCAGTCTTCAGTTCTTACTTTCACACACATTCATCTGCTGGAAGGACACCCCACTGGAAATTCATGCCCAGTGTACGCCTTCACCCCAGCGTTTGCTACTGCCTTTCTGTGTAATCCCACATTCCAATTCTTGTTTATCCCTTTGTAGGCAAGGATTTGTTGTGGTAGTATAATTTTCTTTCCTCTGGTCAGGACATCGAAAGCTCTGTTCTGCCTCTGGACGTTTATGATTCCTAACTGGGTGACCTGGCAGCCTCTCTGCCCTGGGTGTCTGCCTAAATACACAGCAGATGCTGCTGTTACCAGTCATCATATATTAATAACTCATTTGTACCTAGTAAAATCCATTAACTCACATCCCTACCAATTTTCCTACTCCACTCTTGCACTTGCCTAAATATATTTAGAAACTTCAATTCGCATAGGTCTTTTTGAGAGGAAGGAGATCAGAAAAGCCAATTTAACCTTTATAGGATATGTGATCCTACTTAAGCATTAGGCATTATGTGTAACACCACCAAGAAATGTCTCTGAAACTAATCCCCCTATAACAGTAAAACGCTTTATAATTTGAACCATCGAGACACCAATCCCAATGGGTTGTGACATTGATCTAGCTTTTAAATGGGTGAAGAATTTTTATATGTATTTCAGACTCTAGCGTTTGTCTTTCAGGAGACTGAGAGCAGGATGATGTATGGGAGAGACACAGGCTTTGAGTCAGCAACCTGCATGCAAACCCCAGCCCCTGAACTCCCTCGCTAGTGATCCCTGTGAAGTCCTCCGGATCCTGTGAGGCCAGATTTTCTCTCTGTAAAATGGGAGACATATTCTTCAGGTATGTTTTGAAGATTAGGAACTATTATGTAAAGTGCTACTTGTCATACCTGTCACTTGAGTAGGTGCCCAGTCAACAGTAGTTGCCTTTATTATATTTGGTTAAGCCGATGGGGTGATTTATTTTTTAATTTATATATGTCTATTTGAAAATTCACCATAACGGCCCTCAAATTCAAAAACATTAAAGTTGTATGGTATGAAAGTTATATCTCAATAAAGCTGTAAAAAAAAAGAAAGATTTTTAAAATTTAGAAAATGTAAACTATCAAATTCCCTTAGAAAATATAAGTGACTTTTAAACTGAAAGATCTCGGTGCCTATTCTGTAGGTGACCAATAAATATTGATTAATGGACTTCATCTGTAACTTTTCAGGAGAACACTGTACAGCCTGCCCTAATTACTACTTTTGTAGCATGAGATTGTTATGATAATCATACTCTATGCATTGGGAAAAATTTTGAAATTCATGAAAAAGTACATCCTCATGCTTTGATAAATGAGTATAATTAGTTCCAAAATTTTTGTTCATAAGCCAAAACTAGTGTCATCAATCATTAAATATTCCCATTAAAATGAATGTAAAAAATGCAGTGTTTCTCTTCATGGAATAATTACTAGAGCACCTCATTTAATGGCTTTGGGGGCCCTCAAGGCTCTGTCCAGCTGCCCTCTCTGCTCCGGGTACCCACTCTCCCAAGGTCACCTCCTCCATTCTCCAATCTATGGAACGACAGAATTAATAAGGTGAGGCCAGGTAAAGCATCCTGGAACATATAAAACTGTAAAGTTTTACATTATGAAATAAAATGTTTAGACTTTTGGACCAATATGGTGGCATCAGAGGCACCCCCACTCACCATTTCAGAGACTGCGAATTAGTGCTAACTGAAAGTAACATTTACTACATTTGACAAGCTCTTCTTTTTTTCCAGTTAGGTGTGGTATTTCTTAGTTAAATATATTTGTGGACATGCATTGGGGAGGGGTCTAAAGCTCATATAAACGATACTTTGCTCAACCAGGGGTTAAAAGTAAAATCATAATGAACGTGAGGTCAGATGACTCCCAGGAAACGCTGATTATTGAAAAGCAAATTATCCTCATCAAAAATCGGCATACGTGCATAGGATAGGGCTTAGGCGAGAAAAACTTTTATCAAGAGAGACTACAAAGAGAGATGTGTGTAGAGTGTTGATTAACCTGCCTCCAGCCTTCTTCACTTCCAATTCATCCTCTGTATCCTATTTCTAAAGTACCGACACTATCTCTCTAACCTGATGAACATCCCTCAGTAAGCCCTTATCACCATGTATGACCTACAATAATGAGATCAACAAAGTGCCACCTCCCCGCAGAGCACGTGGAGGTCCTTCGCAGTCTGGCTTCTCCCGTTTCCTAGCGTGTCCCCTACACAGGCCTGAATCTCCGTCTCACTGAAAAACCTGTCATCCTTACCCACGGCAACCACTTGCCTTACAGAGCCTCTGTCTCAGAGGTCCTTTCCCTGTGCCTAGAAAATTCAAACTCATCATCAAAACTATTTGAGGCCTCGCCTTTTCCGTGTGGCCTCCTGCTGTCTGTCGCAGGCAGTATCATGTGTCCCCTCCATTATGCTCCCACGGCACTACCAGCATATGCCCGTTTTAAGCCAAACGTTTCTACTCTAATTTTCTCATCATATTCCTCCACTCGACTAGCTGCTATTTGATTACAGGACTGTATCTCACTTATCTTAGGATCCCCAGTGCTACCTGCCGGCTAGGAATGTAATAGGCACTCAGTAAATGCTTGTCTGAATGAAAGAATGAATTCACCTAACGCATCACAGTTCTTCTTGCTGGAGTAAACTGATAGCTCAGGAAGCGTTATTTTAAATATAATTTTTATCCTTTTAGAGTTGAGGACGACTCACTTTTCCACAGGGAAGGCTCGCTCTGAACCGAAATGTGAGGTCTGAACTTCCTTTCCTTGGGATTCGTAGGATCCACCTCTTCAGAACATCGTTCAGTAAAAACACAGGAGGTGTGTGTGAAGGCAGGTGAATATTTACTTACATTAAATTCAACAAGATTTATCGAGGGTATTTGTGACCATAGCATCTCTTCCAGGGTTGGAGGACATGGCCTAGCCTGGTTCACAGCGAAGCCGAGGCGGCCCGGCGGGCGGTTATAGAGGAGAGAGCTTGGGGGATCAACGGGATCACGTAGCCCATCGACCCTCAGGTGGTCCATATATGAGTTTTAGGGGTGGGGCGATGAGCCCCTGAAATTGCACATCAAGTGTTTTGTGTATGTACTGGGGTGTGTTCTTCCTTGGGGGTGGATGGGCTCATAGCTTTATTAAATTCTTAAAACCATCTGAGACCAGTAAAAGGTTAAGATGTAGCCTAGAATCAGCCTCTCTCCTTTTATGAAGAAAACCAAGGCCTGAGCAGTTGGGTGATTTGTCCAAGGCCTCACAGCACCTCACCGTCATAGCTGGATCTAGTACCCTGCCTCCAGGGACCTTCCCACTGCTTGTCCATGTCACCATCCCATTGGGGAAGCCTGAGGCTTTGGGTAGTTTCCTCAGAAAGCTTCTTAAACTGACGGCACTATTCCATACGTCCTAAATTAAATATAATATCAAAGGGCCCCACTTTAAAACTGTGGGTAAGTAATATGCTTATCGCATTTGACCTGTTTCACACCAGATTATATAACTGTGCTACAATTAAGTGCTATTCGATATTTTCATTTTTCCCCCCACATACTTTGGAGACACTTTTAAATTTCATTTAAATTGGTACTACAGGTCAGAATGCAAATTTTATAATAAAATTACTGAGCTGTGTTGGAGCTCTCAAAATTGAAATTTCATAGGTTCTTAGTTTCTAAAATTGTGATGATTTGCTTTATTTATCCATGAGCCAAGTTATTGAACTCTTTTAAAGGGACTATATATTTGTTACTTTTCTTCTTTGTAGGAAATGATAGAAGTTTCCTGGAAAATTCTTGTTTCAATTCCATTTTTACGCTTTTAGAAAAAGAGGCATCTGGGCTCTTTGGTTTGGAATAGCCAAAAAGAGGTTCTGTGTTCTGTTTCTCATGGAATGTGCCCCTCATTAGTTACTACGGCCTTGATGCTATTGCTGACAAACGTGACAAGAACAGTCTGTCATCAAGGATCCATTTTCTTGGCTTTTAAAATAATACTGAAGGAGAACAGGAGGTTCTTTCTTGGTTGCACAACTGCCTACGGTGATTTTACTTAAAGCTTGGGGTTACTGTTGACAAAGTCTCACTCAGAGTGCTCCAAGAGGGGACGGGAGGGAGAAAATGCCCCCAATTGCAGAATCGTCCAAAGAGACATGTCTGTATCCTTCAGAGACCGCTAGCTTGGGGGTAGGGGCAGAGACCTGACCTCTAGGAATTCCTAAAAATGACTGCATAGCACAGAGGAAGAAAGGCCCGAAGGAAAACAATGGAAACATGTAAACATGGAGAAATAAAGCAGTAGGAGGGGCAAGTGCATGGACATAGGAGGGGCAAGGGCATTCCAGTGTCCATGCGCATGGACACAGCGCATGCACAGCAGAGCTCTGAGGGGCAGAGAGCCCCCCCACCCCCACCCCCCACCCAACGGGGCATGAAGGTCCAGGCCAGGCACAAAGCAACACACCGCAGGGCAGAAACAAGAGGAGGATTCCGAGCTGACAGCAGAGAGGAACAGGAAAAGACTGAGAGGAGAAGCCAGCGCCTTGCTGTCTGCGCTCCGCTCCGGTCTCCCTCTCAGCACCTTCAACGGGGCATGAAGGTCCAGGCCAGGCACAAAGCAGCACACCTCAGGGCAGAAACAAGAGGAGGATTCAGAGCTGACAGCAGAGAGGAACAGGAAAAGACTGGGAGAAGCCAGCGCCTTGCTGTCTACGCTCCGCTCTGGTCTCCCTCTCAGCACCCTCCTGCCCTGCCCTGCCCTGCCCTGCCCTGCCCGGCCCTGCCCTGCCTGGCCCGCCTGCCAAGAAACCCCACGTACCCGCTTGCTGCCCTGAGGTCCCCAGGCTCCTCTTGGAAGCTTATTCCTCCAGCTTCTAATCATTCACTCATGTGTGCAAACGTTTATTCAGCAAACGTTTATTGAGTATGGCTTCTGGCAAGAGTCAGGATTTCATCTAGCCTTGGAGCAGGGCTGCCAGGACATTGCGCTGAGGAAGTAAAACCTGGGACAGTTCCAAGAAGAACCTTAATCACCTGCAGGGCGTGGTTCCAGTCCGACAGGATTGGGGTCATTGGCCAAATGGACCCCTCTCCCCAGGTTCCTTCACACAGTAGTTAAGTTACTGTTTCATCCGAGCTGACCTTACGGGTGAGTGGACAAAAGGTAGATGGCCCGAGAAGCAGAGCAATGGGAGCAAAGCCCCCTGATAGTGAGTCAGGGCGAGATGCTACTTATGACATTGCACTTGACTTGTTCTCTTTCCCAGTCTCCAGGCTGGCTGTGCGCACTACCATGCTGAATGTTGACCCCCAAACACCAGTGTTGGGGGGCTTCATTGAGAGCATAGGCAGTAGAAGACTGGGTGGCAATCCTGGATTTCTGTCATAAACAAGGATTCCTACAGTGCTCTTTTTTTGTCTAACTTCCCCCTTTTACATATCTCAGACAGCCCTTTGTTTCTGCTTGAGATTTTTTGTTTACAAATACGATTGTTAAAATTTTTTATAAAGATAACATACATATAATTACCTAACAATCAAAGAGTATAGAAGGACTTACCATTGAAAAGCAGCACTCTTGGAATCTGCTCTTCACTTTCTTAATTTTACTGCCCGGAGGCCATCGTTGCTATGTCTGTTGCTATTTTGTCTTGTTTTTTTTTTAGTTGCTGTCTCCAAAGCTCTAACTAACAAGCTTCTACGTCTATTTCTTGATTTATCTAGACCTCGTTTATTGATTCCTCCTGTGATGGAGGATGTAGCTAACTTATGTGGCTCCCACATCCCCTTCCCTCTTCCTCCCAGTGATTCTTGTTTCCGTCACTTTGCCCTCGACTTCTCCTCTCCACCCTGTAACCTGAACCTCTATTTGTACAATGTCAAGGTTGAAGGCATTTACACGGTGTTCCTTAAACAGTCCAGTCTTCTGTGATTTGCCCACAGGTTGATTCTAAATGTTCCAAACCGGCTAGCTCAGGAGGTAGAGCATGAGACTCTTAAATGTTCCAAACCAATACACAGCATTTACATGATTGTAACTATGGAAATGGTATTTATCTAGAGCCAAGAAATGAGCTCGGATCACCACCCTCCCCCTCATGGTTCCAGTATCACGACTGTGCCCTCAGTGGCAGATGATTTCAGGGTCAAATTCAAATGGATTCTCCTTTTATGTGTTCTACCATGTAATCAAAATACTTTTAGTTTGCTTTTTATTTGGACCATAACTTTCTGATGTATATTTATAATAAGAAGGCTGAATTAATATCTAGAAGTTGTAACAGTGATTACCCTTAGACAGTAAGATCATGGGTATTTTAATTTACTCTTTTGGCTGATATGTGTTTTTCAATTTTTCTTCAATAAGACTGTATTGCTCTTCTAATAAGAAAAAAAACAATAAATGTTACTTTAAATATACTGTATAACAAAAGGTGTTAAGATCATTTGACAGCAACTGAGCCACTGATAACCTACAGTGATCACATAAAACATGGGTGACAAGCAAAGAAATAACAATATAAATGATTCCTGTAGTTCCAACACCAATTCCAATGTGTAGGGTTTTTCCCCACCACTGAGCAATTCTGACACCAACTGGGTGTCCTATAATTTAACTCAATTCTGACACTATCTACCTAGAGATTGAATCAGATCCCACAGGTTAAGGGCTCAGTCCCTCAAGACTACCCTCCACCCTGACCCACACACTTCAGACACGATCCCAAGTCCAGGTGGTTACCTGTGTTTCTGACAGACCAGCGATGGATTGTAGGCTCCAACAACCGCCTCCTGAGATTTAATTAATTTGCTAGAGCGGCTCACAGCACTCAAGAGAAACATTTTACTTACTAGATTACTGGTTTATTATGAAAGGCCATAACTCAGGAACAGCCAGATGGAAGAGACGCCCAGGGTAAGGCATGGGGAATGGCATGAAGCTTCCATGCCCTCCCCAGGTGTACCAGTCTCCCCAGACCTCCACATGTTCACCACCCAGAAGCTCCCTGAACTCTCTCCTTTTCGATTTTTATGGGGGCTTCATTACAGAGGCAGGACTGAATCATTGGCCATTGGTGGTTGATTCAACCCCCAGCCCCACTCTCCTCCCTGGACATCCTGGGGGTGGGACTGAAAGTTCCAAGCCTCCAGTCACACAGCCGGTTCCCCTGGCAACCAGTCCCCAGCCTTAGGTACTTTCCAAAAGTATCTAAATTGAATGTGTCGCTAAGTGGGGTTTATTATGCATATCAAGACACCTTTATCCTTCTTATGACTTAGGAAATTCCTAGAGTTTTAGGAGCTCTGTGCCAGAAATGGGGGAAGAAGACCAAATATATATTTCTTCTTATAAATCATGTCACTATCCTTTCATTTTTGCTACCTAGAACACACATCCCACAGAATGCTCTGTGAAAAATAAAAGATCGATTTTAAGACCTATCACAATGTCAGCAACATTTTGAAAAGGGCTAACCTTTTTGTCCATTCAATATGCACCCTGGAAAGTTCTGCAGTGGACAAACCTGTGGCAACAGTTACTTCACCACAGACAAACCTTTTTTCACAGAACATGTAACATTTCATGACCCACTTTAGGAAAAACTGTCTTCCAGTAAAGTCTGAAAAGACACTCTTTGTTTTAATTCCCAAAGGCCTCTTATTTTGATTATTTTGCCAAGAGAAGAAATTTCACAATCAAACATTTTCAGTTTAATATGCGTAATGAGTTAAAGTGCAAAATAAATAACGAAACTATCAAACAGCAGCAAGTTTGCTTCGGCCATCTGACACCAGGCAGAATGCTCATCGGTGAGAAGGAAACCAAACAATAAATTTCTCTTTGGACTTTATCTCCCCAGGTAAGAGGAGAGTGGATTTTCCCACAGCAAACCACAAGGAGCTCCAGTGTTCACCTCCTGGCCTTAGTTCTTCAAGGCTTTTTCCAGTGGGATCTCACTCCCTCTATTCCGTAGAAATGATGCTGTGAAAGTCCCTAGGGAGAATTTCTAGAGCTGGCTCCCAGCATGCACAGACCGTTGTTGGATGTTTGGCATACACAAGACTAATAATTCAGAGTACCTTTAAACGCATTTTTATTAAATATAACTTTTTTACTATGGTAAAATATACGTAATGCTATATTTATCATTTCAATCATTTTTAAGTGTTCAATTAAGTGTTCGTTCACGTTGTTATGCAACCGTCATCACCATCCATTTCTAGCTCTTTTTGATCACTATAAACAGAAGCTCTGTGCCCATTAAACACCAGCTCCCCACTGCCCCTTCCCCTCCACCCTCGTCTCCCTGGTATATTCTGTTTTACCCTCTGTCTTTATGAATTTGATTATTCTAGGAAATTCGTACCAGTGGGATCATGCAATATTTGTCCTTTTGTGTCAGGCTTATTTTACTTAGCATAATGTTTTTCAGGTCCATCTAAAACAAAATAGTTTTCGATTAATAATAATTATTAATGTTTCGTGTCAGTGAAAGAGATAATACTGTTCATAATCTTTCACCAAGCTTTCTGCAATCCTCAAAAAGATGCTTGAGGTACAGGTTAGAGCACACTGTCAGTTTCTTTTCTTACTTGATTTCTACCAAAACAGAAAGTCCTGATCATCATTATTGGCCATCAGGCTTGGCAAAATTGTTCAGAAGCCCTGTCTGATAGTTCTATATATATGGTTCACAAATATACCCAACTATGGGAGGTGAACAGACAGTGTAAATATAGATATGCCTTACTGTTAAAGTGTGCAGCTGAAACTTTTTGGATTTCGTTAACCAATGTCACCATAAAATATATACATATACACGTGTGTGTGTGTGTGTGTGTGTGTGTGTGTGTGTGTGTGTATCCGGAAAGCATGTTCTGGGGTCTCTCTCAACCATGTCAGGAACCAGGATAAAAAAAAAAAATCACTCTTATTACCTGGAATGTTCTCTGGTATGATTGTGGTAAATAGGATCACTCTACTTTGATTTTATTTGGCTCCAGAAAAAGTGTTTCTCCAATTTGGAACTATTTCTTTTATTTGTCTTATTTTAGGGTATATGACATATAAGCACATCCCATAATTTCTTGGATTTCTCCAATGAATTAAAAAATCAAGTGTTAAAAATCAAATGTGTTGATTAAGATATTTATACCATAGTCTGGTCTTAAGAAATCCTGAGAGCTGCAATATTTAAAATGGTAAAATTTACACTCTGCCATGATAAGCTGAGGCTAAGAAAAAATAGAATATATCATTGAACTATGCTACTTGAACAAACTACTTTTAAAGATTTGGCATTATTAGTGTCATGAAGAAATGCTTTTACCTCATCCCTCATTTCACAAGCTTGTTTAAACACTTTCATCTCAATAAACAGTTTACTTCTGTGTGGAATAGGAGGCTTGTGCTTACCGCCAATGCCATCGCAAAGCACACTTAAAAGATAAACACTCGTTGACCACAGTTTGACCGTATTAACTACTTCCACCAACTATGTGTTCTGGGGCTGAAACAATGGGTAAAGGGACAACCATTTTATCCAAATAAGTAAACACTTCATCGTTGATGGCATTACTGGTACTGGCAGTGTCTTTCCAGCCTACATCATGGCTCACAAAATAATTGCAAACTGCATGAAAAATCTCCTGTAGCATGGGGGCGGAGCAATAAACTAACCCATAAGTCACTGAGCACTTCCCTTTCGTATATTTCTGCACATTTCTGCCAAGCGTTGATTGATACCCTGCACATCTGTGGTTCTTTGCAAATGCAAGCCAGAAATCTGCTAGCATGCACTCATGAGGGACATTGCCCTTCCGTGCTATATGCCATTAATATTACATGGTATACGACAGTCCACTTTGATTATGAAATTCCTAGTAGCTAACGTTTCTTCCTGAGCATGGTAATGATTCATTAGCCTTATAGCTGGATTTATAAACTTTTTAGCAATAGTGCGACTTCTGTTTGTGCATGTGCGTGTGCGTGTGTGCGCACACGCATGTAACTTTGAATATTGTTTCTTTAGTTTTGGTCTCTTCTCCACCTTTAAATGACAAAATTTATCAATTTCATATTAGGAAGTATTATTTTGTGCTTGTTCAGGAAAAACTCAATTGGTTTATCAGAAAGGTCATGATACTTTGAAAGCAATGCAAAAGCTCCTGTGGCTTCTTGCCATTCTTTAACAAAGTTTTGTAACAGACAATGCAATAGAATCTGGAGGCAAATTGATTGCTAGTCTGATAAAATCCAATTTTCACATGTGCATCAAAATTCACTTGTTCTAGCAAACACGGCTTCACATTGGATATCTGCACTGGACTCCTGTTCACAGTTTCCATTTACATTGTTGTTCTGTTATATTTACATGGCCATTTTCATCACTACATTTATACTTTACTTAACTACCTTTAAGCAACTTGATTTATTTCCGTGAATTGGCTGTCACAGCACACAGTAAAAAAAAAACCATAAAACTAACGGATGTAAATAGCACTTAAATATATATAATTCAAGGCAAAGTTCACCATTGACTGAATGTTAGCAGAGATAAACAACTTTTAGGAACATTGAGATTATTAACTATGCAACTAGATTTATGTAAAATATAATAAATTAAACTTAAATTTAAATTTACAAAATGAACATAAACTAATGTGTTTCCATGCTCTTTCCCCCTGTAGACAGCCTGGGGGACACCAGTGGTCTGGGGTCTGCTGTGGGCAACACTGTCCCATGGGATGTGCTCTCATGATGCTGCTTGGGATGGCTGCCTGCTCTCCCAAATACCTCATCACCCATCTAGCCTGATACTCAAAGTCTCCAAGTCATTAGTTATTCCTCCTATGACTTCAAAGTAAGTCTCACTCATAAAATTCTAGGTGAATTTTATTAAATATCATGAAGTCTATAGCATAAAGGTGGCTGTAGATATTGGTATATATATATATAAAACAAATGCAGTCCAAGCCTTCCAGAGCTTATGATTCAGATCTTAAACAAATTAACAGAAATAAATTGCAAACTACCAGTTGTGGTAAGTTCTGAAGGAAAAGAAAGATGAGAAAGAATAATAAAGTGGCGGGTGGAGGCAGAGAGATCTAATTTAAATTAAAGAGGTTAAAGACAAGTGCTGCGTAAGCCATTCACTTTGAGATCTTCAAAGGGGAATAATCCATGGGCATTTAGCATATATGCTTTTTTCTAATAACATTTGTGTAGTGTAGGAAGACCTACAGACAGCATCCATTTGTTCTTTCATTCAATTATTACTATTATTATTATTATTATTAGTGTTTACTATGTTAAAGGCACTGTTCTAGGAAGTACAGCTGTGAATGAGACACAAGATTTCAGTTCTCATGCAGCTTTTCTTCAGAGTTGAGATGCTCCTCCAAATACGATAAGAAGAAAAATAAAG
>NW_006431918.1:11345026-11348309 GCF_000325575.1 Pteropus alecto | reverse complement strand
AGAGCAGGAAACTATTTAAAAAGCTTAAGAAGCATCATTTCATCAATAATGCAAGATCACCATGGGAGTAAGAAACACATCATTGCCCAACAATACTTGACTGTAATCTGATTGAATGTAAATCATATGTTAAAAAAAAAAAAAGCATACATCAATCACAACTGGTGATCAGCATTTTAGAAAATGAAAGCCTAAAATGAAGCTGATGTATCAAGTATTAGAGACTGATGACACTAACCATCATTTTACTTTCTTCTGATTGAAATTTGGCCCTAAATGGAAATTTGCCTGTAGAGAGAATTATTAACAAGTATATGTTATATTTTTATAATCAATCAATAAATTGACATTCTGGTCACACACAGTAGTCTCCAGAAATGTGCTTAACATGAGTGTTTACCTGAGAGAGTATAAATCAAGCCTGCGAGGGCGAAGGCTGGCTGTGGGTAGAGCACCCAGCCCCAGGTAGCGTACCCAGTGTCCCCGTTGGCACGACCAGCAGGCTTTCCCCTTGAAACTATGGCTTCAGGGGAAGTTCTCTTTCCAATCAGCAATTTGCATTAATAATCATGAGTTTTGGGGAGGCACCTCATCAATCATCCCTGGGGAAGAAATAATGATTTAGGATGTAAGGTAGAAAAATAGTTATTTCCAGGTTTATAACAAACCTTTTTTAAAAAAAAAAACTTGGCTTAGTCCCAAGAACTGTCAAAATAGACTAGAAAATGTAGAAGCAATTGAACCAACAATTTTGGATCCTTTTGAAGTGTAGTTGCCTTCTCCATAGGAAGACGGGCTAACACAGCCAATGGAGTTCTTTTAATTAAATAAACAGACATTTCTCATTTATTCTAACAAGCTGAAATAGTGCATAAGATCAAGAAAGCAACATTCAGCAGTTCAGTCTTGTTTCCCTTTCTTATGAAATTGAAAAGCAAAATAAACATACTCGAATTTGATATAAATGGGACTAAGAATATTTATCACAGACAGTTGAATATTAGTCATCTGAGCCCAAAGCTACTCTTTCTAAGTTCAGCAGAAACACATGAAGAATTTGATAAATATTGAATTATGCTTCAAGGCAACTGCTGATACTTTTAACATTTTTTTTTTTCTAAAATTTCTTTCCTTCGACCTTGACATGAAACTTCATCACGAAATATCATTTAAAAAATACACTGCATTGCTTTTCATCTCAGGGTAGGAAAGAGCTTGTGCTTACTTTTATACCATCCTCTTTAGCAATTTCTCTCTTGAATGAGAGGGAGAAAAGCTTGAACATTTCCAAAGAAATATAGTAAAAAACGGGGTACCTCTAAAGTAATGTGGTCATGTCAGATATATTACACACGTTACTGTCAAGTTACGGTAACGTGTTGAGAGACATCAGATTACATTACGGTAATTATTTTGGAAATTTGATTTTTCATTGTATGGAGCTCTGTGTAAACTAAAGAATATTTAAACACCTGAAAATATTGATCTTTTTTTTTTTAAACTTTGATAACATTAGGATAACATGGTTGGGACAGGAGTGGACAGTGGAGAGGGTTGGGGCGAGTGGATTTAAAAATATTGATGCCCAATTCCTATCTCTGAGATTCTAGCTCCTTGATTGATTATAATCTGCCATCAAAGTTAACTACAGACCTAAAAAACTAATTGTGGTAATGTAACCATCGGAATTCTAGAAATTCAAAATGCATTTAGTTTTAGGTGAAATTGGAAGACAAAACAGAGGATGCATAGTTAATTTGGAATTTCTAGATAAATAACAAATACTTTTTTAGCATTTGGGACATAATATGTCTCAAATATTGCATGGGAAACCTGTGTTTTTTTTGCTAACTCTGGCAACACTGATTTAGGTTTGTTTTGTTCTTTTGTTGTTTAAAAATTCTATGGAACAAAATTGTTTACCTATTTTTGAAGCTCCTTAGAAACAGACTTCTCTGGTTAAAACAAAACAAAACAAAAATGGGGCAAAGGTGTTAGGTGTCTTCCTGACCTGGGGTCCTATATCGTCTGCTCTTGACACATTCCGAGTTTTCCTCTGGTTCTGTCTTGTGTCATGCCCAGCGTTTACAGTTTATGTTAGCAGGAAAGGGGCAGCGAGAAACAAGGCTACAGCATCTTGTTTGGACCAGAAGAAGAGTATGTCTCCGCTATCCTTTTTAAATGTTAAGTTTTCCATTCATAAAAGTATAAATGTGCTCTTGTAAGTTAAACTAAAACACCGTGAAACTGGGAGATGGCCACTGCTAACATTGTGTGTTTCCTTTCCACCTCTAAATAAATCATGATGGATGTAGATCTAGGACTCATGAATTGCTGGGAGGTTTGATAGCTGAGGCGGAAAACTCTCAGATCTGCGATCTTTCCCGTAGTCTACCAGGGCGCCTCGAAGGGGCCAGCAGCGAAAATCCCAGCTTCACATATGCCTTTGCTGTTCCTTCCCCACCCAATTAACCAGATTTTCCGTTTATTAAATCACATTACCTTTCTTCATTAATTTGTGATGCCAACTTTGTATCATATACATGTTTTTTGTCAGTATTGTGAATCAGGCATTTTTAAATTGTGATTTATAACTGGTTTTGCTATACAATTGTGATTTATAACTGGTTTGTTATAAAGGAAAGTTATTAATCTTTATCCATTTATTTTACGTTGGCCTCCTTGGTGAACTGTCTATTGAAGAAACTTGTCATACATAAACTGCCACCACTTCTTTGGCTGGGCCTTGTTTAGGCTCTAAAATCTGGTCACAGCAAGTAGAAGGTTTATGACTCCAGGAGATGGAGGCCAGTCCACGGATTCTGGTCTACTTTCATTCCTCATCAAATATCACTGAGCACGTTCAAATATTCCCCTCCTCTTTAGTTCTCTTATAAATATGCTACTCTATTTTCTAGTTTCCTAGTCTCTGAAGATATTTTAAGCTTGTTTTTCATTTTTTAAAAAATAGTAATTTTTATTATCTGTCACTGAAAAATCCAGTATCTAAATTCAGTGTAGATTTGTTTCGGCTGGTTCTTGTTCTTGGTGACTTGTTTCCCTGTGGCATTTGGTTGCTTTTGACTGCGAACTGCTCGTTGTTGTTGTTGTTGTTGTTGCTGTTGTTGTTGTTTTTGAGGATTCCTAGAGGCCTAAAGGGAAGACATCTTTGCCTTTGCCCGGTGCACAGAAACACTATCAATTCAGAAATACCTCAAACACATTGCTTAAGTTTCTTGGGACTACCTCGGTGACATAAAGATGGTGTCCTGGCCCATTTGTA
>NW_006431918.1:11336488-11344979 GCF_000325575.1 Pteropus alecto | reverse complement strand
GGCAACTTTGGCAACTTTCCTTGTGACAGGCTCACTCCTGGCTCATCCTTATCCTGAGAGAATATCCCTTTAGTGTCTTGGCTTTATGGGGGCAACCGTCTCCTTTTAGTCTTCACTGTGGGTAAACCCTGGGCTTTGACTTCTATTGTCCAGGCTCTACAGGGCCACTAAAGCCAAATTTGCTGGTTTAGCAAATGCTCTTAGGGCAAAAGCAGTTTAATCGCTCTGCTGACATCTCTGGGGGCTCTTTTCTGTTTAGATTTTGGCCTGCAAATTCCTTAATATCTCATTAGATCTTTGTTGCTTTTAAGAACTTGTCTTTATGTGCTATCTAAATTTTAAGTTGTTCTTCTCTTCTGCTGGGAGGGTTTGTTTGTATAATGTAGCCTGCCCTTGTTGGAAATGGAGGTCTTCTTTTATAATTTAAAAAGTTATATTCAACCTGTGTTTTTGTCCCCTTCCTCCTTCCTAATGTATTGGTGTGTGTGCGTGTGTGTTTCTTAATTAAAAATTCCCAGGGTATTTTTGTATGATTTTTTTTTTCTCCAAAGACACAACTATAACTCTAATAGTTTTTATTTCATAATTATTTAATTTGATTTTATCTTTATTTCCTTTCTCATGATTTTTAAAAATTTTCTAACTTACAGAGTCGAAGGCTTAGTTCATTTACTTTTAGGCTTTTTTTTTTTTGGTAATGAAAGTATCTAAATAATGAATTTGTTTTTGAGTTCATCTTTGGATGCATCTCAATGGTTTTATTTCACATCCTCCTTTTCTAAAGGCTCTATAATTGTAGTTTTGATTTTTTTTTTTGTTCTAAGACTTATTTGTGATAATTTCCGTATTAAATTTCCAAATGATTGCTTTTTTCCTCTTTTTTGATCATTTAGTATTTATTTTTATTGCTATTTTCTTATTTTTAGAGAATATGACCTGTTGATTTTCAGATTTTTAAAGAATTTACTACATTTTTGGAGGCCTAATATATTATCAATTTTAATGTATTATATAGATCCTTTTCGAAAAGAAGTAATCATGCATAAGATATAACATTTAAGATACACATAAACATAGATATTAATTTTTAAAATTCTAGTCTTATGAGTTTTTCCCATACTTGATTCATTAGGTCATTAATTCAAATAACATAGGTATAAAATAAAAGTCTTTCCTAGGAGTAACATATCTAAGCCTATTTTTCTTCTAAATTTGAAGACATTTTTATTTACATTACTTAGAATAATTTTTTTAACTAATGATACTTGAAAGAGCAAAGTCTGTGGGTAGTATGTAACAAAAATATTTTCTCTGTCAAATTTGAATTCCCAGTTCTTCTTTCAACACTGAAAACGTATCAACTGTGGTCTTTCTGTGCCTTGTCTCTCTAGTGAGCAACATGACAACTGCTTTTTCTTTACGTTTTGCACTGTCACTGTGTCCATTTTTCCTAGTAACTACATATTTAGAAAAACATAGGCAAGAATATAATCTCTAAATAGTATTTTAACTTTAGCAAGTCTCTCTCTCTTTACTCTTAATCCTTATATTGATAAAATTGATTTATAGGAGTAAAATGGCTCCTCATAGAAAATTTGAAAACAGCATCTGCAATATGAAGCAGGGAAAAAAAGGTGCATTAAATCCCATCACTTCAAGGCAGCCAGTTTTGCTTGTTTTCTTCTATTTTCTTCTAGTTTACAAATTTGAGATCAATTTTATATTTTCCACCATTATATCATAGGTATTTTCAGTTATTAAAAACTATTCTTCAGAACCATGTTTAAATGCCTTGATAACACTTCATTATTTCCTTAATATTTCTTTAATATAGAATATAATTTCTAATATCTTTGTATTATTAATAATTCTTCAATTAATTAAGTAATACGGTGCAGCTTGAACTTCCAAGTACATCAGGAGCACCTGGAGGGCTCCATGCTCAGAGTTTCTGATTCAGTTCATCTGGAGGGGAAAAAATTTGCATTTCTAACAACTTCAGGGGATGCTGATGATCCAGGGCCCACATTTTGAGAGTCAGTAGAATCACTATAATCAACAGAATGTGTAAGTATTTGCTTCCATAAATTTTGGAGGGGAAAAGCTTCTTTCCATAGTAGGTTGTATCTTTGATATTGCAGAGAAAAGAAAAAATAGTGCTTATTCTAGTTAGAAAAGGAAGTAGTGATGGCTATTAAAAGTTTTCCTAAAATCTTTTAGTCATTGGCTTTTGCTAACCTAGTTGGACTTACTGTGGAATCTTACTGGAACACTTATCCATTTGACCCTGAAACTATATCACTATATAGCTGATCTCTAACTTTTTTTTTGTAACTCACCTGCTCTCATTTGATTCATTTCCTTTGGTGTTTTCCTTCCTATGGGACGTCTCTCACATCTGTCCCACATACTTCTTTATGAATACAAAGGCTCATCTTTTATCTTTTTATTTTTAACTTTTATGAGTCAATTATTCTTCTCCCTTTTATAGTTGTGATCTTTACATTCCTTATGTTTTAAAAAGACCCTCTTGGCTGTAATTTTTTATGGTTGTCTTTTAAAAAATATTCTTCTTTTTACCACTTTTAATTACATTCTGTTGACATTTCTATTTAGGCCCAAGCCTAAGGTCAAATACTAGAAGCACATGGCTTCTCACCTCATTGGCACCATCGTGTGGTGATATTGTGTATTACATTGGAAAATCTGCTGCACATAGAAAGACGATGTCATTATATCACATTTTATACTCTAGAGATCACATTGAAATTGGAGAAGTCAAAATAAGCTAGAG
Source organism: Pteropus alecto (assembly GCF_000325575.1). Classification (NCBI taxonomy): domain Eukaryota; kingdom Metazoa; phylum Chordata; class Mammalia; order Chiroptera; family Pteropodidae; genus Pteropus; species Pteropus alecto. Next base: position 11,342,185 of record NW_006431918.1, on the reverse strand, counting down.
GATGTAAAATAATCCTGTTACTTTAGTAAATGCACATCAAAATGGGAGTTGGTAAACACCAGTGATTAAATATGTGGACATTGGGGTTCAATTACATGAGCTCAAACCCTGGCTCTCCCATCTATGATATGTCCTTGGGTATGTTGGTTAATCTCCTTGAGCCCAGTTTCCTCACAAATATGGGGATACCAGTAGCATCTACCTCACAGGAATGTTGAGTAGAACGATTAATATTATGATAATAGCACAATGGTCATCAAATAGTTCAATAATATCAGACACGATTAGCTGTTAATAAGCCATCATATTTGGTTTTTCCCTTATGTTCAAACCCAGAGTAGAAAGAGTATCAGAAAAGAAGACTTCCTTGGGATTTTAGAAAGCTATACCAAAGTGGTAAATTATTTTCAGAATAATCAGAAGTAGCATGAAATTAAAAATTACAAAGGGTAGACATTGAAAACACTTAACACGGTTTTTGTTTGTTTTTAGCAAAGGAAGGAAACTTCTGGAAAGAAAGGTCCTCTAAACTCTACTTACAAAGTGAAATCTGAAACTTCTCTGGTTAAATTAACCATAATTGACAGTCAAAATAAATAATTATGGGGAAGAGTAACTTAAAATCCTATCTAATAGTTGAAAAACCTTCTTAATATTCAAAATAATTTACAGTCCCAAATCCTTTTAAAGGTCTATTAAAGAGCAAAGAATACTTTTATAAATGCTTGAAATAGCTACCTATAAGACAAATCTGGATGTTAGCAATTTTTCTATTAGGAAATAAATTTTAATTATTTTATTAGAAAAATAGGATGGAAAGATATTTAAGATCAGAGAGAATAAAGCACATGTAGTATTCCTTCCCCCTCCCCCTACGAAACCACACATCATCATGAAATAGAATGGGTAATCTTGCCAGGACTAGAATCTTACATTTAGTTTCCAAACTGTAGTTTCCCCAGACAGTTAGCATCGTTCAATGAATTTTTGTTATGCCATTATGCAAATGTAGTCTGTGCTCATTATCTCTCTACTTATTAAATTCATCAAAAACTGTCCAGGAACAGATTTTCTGTTTTGTCAACTACACCCACAATCTTGTTCCCAGATTTTGCATCAGTATTTTCAGACCGTGATGGGGAAAAAAAAAAAAAAAGAAATGCGAATGATTTCATGAATTTTAAATATGCTGTAACTGTTTCGGTGCAATATTGAAGTACATAACGGCCATCTGCAGTTGCTCCCAGCACACCCCAGTCTCTGGCAGTGCCAGGTTAGTGCAGTTGGTTCGCATGTGGCTCTAACATGTCCATAATCAGTTCCTATGCAATGCAGCTGGCTGTGTGTGCAGAGAAGGAAAACGTCCTCGGTGTCAACCTAAACTTCTCAGGCCAGTGGTCCAAACAATCTATGCCTTTGATTACTGAGATTTGGAAATTTTCCAGAAATCTATTATTGACTTCTAATTTCACTGTGGTCAGAGAACATGTTGTGTATGATTTGAATCCTTACAGACTTGATTTATAGCCCAATATGGTCTTTCTTGGTACCCGTTCTGTGTGCATGAATATGGTATCTTTCTCCATTTAGATTTTCTTTCATTTCAGCAAAGTTTTGCAGTTTCTGACAACAGCTTTTGCTGTCTTTTATTAAATTTATTCCTAAGTATTTATATTATAAATGGTATATTTTAAAATTTCGTTTTCTAATTGCTGTTTGCTAATACATAAAACATTTTTGTATCCTGACCTTTTATCTTATGAGCTAATTTCAATGATAAATTCTAGATTTAAGATTTTCTACATGAACACTCAATCTAAAGACAATTAATCTAGTTTAATCTGTTAATCTAAAGGCAATTAATGCTTTTTAAAAACACTTTCTACACAGACCCTTGTGAATAGTTTTACTCTTTCTTTCCAATCTTTACACCTATTTTAATTATTTCTATTGCACTATCTAGAACCTCTGACATAAAATTCAATAGAAGTGGTAAGAGCAAACATTCTTACCTTCTTCGCAATCCTAGGATTGAATAGTTCACCACTAAGTAGCTATTGGTCTTTTGTAGATGTCTGTTATAAAATGAAGTTAGTTCTCTTTTATTTCTAGTTTTGTGACTGTTTTTATCATGAATTGGCAATAAACGTGTCAAATGCTTTCTGAATTTATTGATATAATTTTTCCCTTTGTTAATGTGTTAAGTAACATTGTTTATTAAATGTTAGGTAAACCTTGCATTCTGGGGAAAATCCCAATTGACCATTTCATCCTTTTTCTATACTGCTGTTCAATTTGCTAGTATTTTGCATAGGATTTTTGTATCTATATTCATGAGTGACATTGGTGATTTTTTTCTTTGTCAGATTAGGGCTATGCTGTCATTATAAATTAGTTACATACTATTCTCTCCTCTTATTTTCTCAGAGTTTATGTAAGTTTACGTAAGATTGACATTATGCTCTTTCAATGTTGATAGGATTCACCAGTTAGGTCATCTGGGCCTGGACTTTTCTTTGTAAAGTGGTTAATTATGAATTCAAATTCTGTAATAGATGTACAACTCCTCAGATTTTTTATTTCTTCTTCAGTCAGTTTTGGTAAATTTTGTTTTTCAAGGAATTTATTTCTAAGTTATCAAAATTTATTGACCTACATTTGTAATATTCTCCTTTTATGGTTTTGGATTTTTTCAGCCTTAGTACTATTGATATTTGGGGCTTGAAAAATGTCGTGAGCACTGTAGAATGTTTAGCAGCATCCTGGTCTCTACCCACTAGATGCTGAAAGCAGTCTCCCCAGTTGTGACAACCAAAAATGTCTCCAGGCATTGCCAAATGTTCCTTGGGGACAAAACTCCTCTGGTTGAGAACAACTGTCTTATGTTGGTAGGATCTTTGATGATCTTTCATTCCAGATATTGGTGATTTGTCTCTATTTTTCAATTAGTTAAATTTTCTAGGGTATACAAAAGGCTATGCCCCAGATGTGGCCTATGGATTATTTTGCTGACTTTGATTTAGATCATTGATTAACTCTTCTTTCCTAATAAAGGAATGAAAAAGCTATAAATTCTCCTCTAATATCTGTATCCCATCAATTCTGAAATGTTGTGTCACTAATGGTATTAACCAATTAATGGCTACATACAGTATTGTTTATCTATGGAGATAACATATGAGCATTACTGAGTGTTATCAAACCGAATTGTTTACAAATGGACTTTTGGTTCTGTGAGAGACAATGAACAATATTAATATAACTATAATACAAATTAGTCACATAAATTAAATATATCTCTCAGCTGACTGATAAATTGATATAAATTCCTACAAAGAAGCAATATTCTTTGCTTTTCTAGCTAAGAAAGTCATAATCTGTAACCTCCAGAACATCTACCAGGACAAGAAAATGACAACTTTATGCACCTTGTATTGATTTGCTGCCACCTGCTGGGAGGCAGAAATGGGTTTCTAGTGTCCTTAAAGGGCAAGAATGGTGACCTTAGATGTTGTAAAACTGCCTATCACATTAAACAAAACATAACATAGGTACCTTTGGGCCTGAAAGGAATCAGTATTAAACATGTTAATCGACTGTTTATGTTATCAGTAGGGCTTCCAGTCAACAGGGGGTTATTAGCAGTTAGGTTTTGGGGGAGTCAAAAACTGTATTTGGATTTCCGACTGTGTCGGGGAGAGGGGGTTGGCACCCCAACCCTGGGCATTGTTCAAGGGTCAATTGTATTATTCACTTAGAACCTCAATGAACACAGTGCCATATTTTCTCTCTACACACACACTTTTTTCTTTTTCGGCTTGGACTACCTGAAAGTTTGTAGGTATCATGGCCTTATCCCTGAATACTTAAGCATACACCTAAGAACCACAATATCATTAAATACCTGAGAAATTAAGTCACCAAAACATTTATGCTTCGCTGTTCAAATTTCCCCAATTATCCACAAAATGTCCCATCTAACTTTTTAAAAATCCATAGTCCTATCCAGTTCACATTGGGCTTTAATGCAGATCAGTCCTTCTGTGAAAAGTCCAAAAAAAAAAGTCACATTTTGAATTTATCTGAGTGTTTCCTCATAGATTCAGGCTCAATGTTTTTGGCAAGAATGCTACATAGGTGTACTTCCAGTAACCTCACAGCAACAGGTTTGTGTTTTCCCCAATATTGATGCTAGAAATGTTTTCCATGAAGCATCTATAAACATTTTGCAAAGGACTAATGTTCCACGGGAAGTTTAGGGAACACCTGTCCGTGAAAAAAAAGTGAAATGCACTGAAATGTTTAAGAGTTTGTAGAATAAAAATTAGATAAGGATTAAAAATCATTTTTAAATTAAGAAACTTCATTTCCTTAGGTAATGCAAACTGAGCTTTCACAAAATTTAACATCCCCTCTCCCCAAAAAAATCTCCAAAACAAATTAAAAGCATGAGCAACCCCCAGCTTAAAGAAATTAACTAACTTCTCCCAAGTTCTCTCCTTATTGTATTTACTCTGTTCAGGAGCTGAGATTGAAACCAGGTCTGACTGCTCCCACGTTCTTGCCGCTAGACTCTCTGGTTCATTTGGATTTTTTTTTTTTTTTTTTCCCAATTGACTATTCTTGGGTCTACAATTACTCTGCGGTAAAAATGGTGGTCTTTTAGTCTAAATAATAATGAAGACGCTAAAAAGGAAATTTTTATTGTTCTATATTCAATAAGGATCAACCCTTATCTAGTAGTTGAGGAAGGCGTAACCCCTTACCAATGTACGCAACTATGGAAATCATATGTGGGGACTGGGGTCTTGGCTCCAGATACTAATTACAATATCGCCCCCGTTTATGACTTTCCCTATTCGCCATAACTCGATCCTTGCTATTGCCCACTGATGCTGTCATTACATTACCGCGAACATTTTGGAAATTTTTTTCCTAAAAATCCTTAAACTCAGGCAAAACTTAGGTTTTACTACTGATTACATAATCTAACAGGCTTTAAAAAAACTAGTTACCATTTTGCCCCGCAATGAGGTAGCAAATAGTAGGCATGTTCGTTTTCACCTCCATTTCAGGGGAGAGGCTTTACCTCCGGGTGATTTTCCGAAGGAAGTGAGCGCCGGTCCATGCTTTTGGTTCAAATCAAGAAATACTAATCTATACGAATGGGTAACTTTTAAACGGAAAAGACTGCGAAACCTCCAGCTACTAAAAACCATGCTATGATTTAAAAACTTGAGATACATTTCGGCAGAACATTGAGCATTTACTTCCACAGGTCAGAAACTGCTTTGCAGCGTCTGGGTCTTCTTAATTTAACCACCTGGTCAAACGTCCCCACGTCTCGCCCTCTACCCCATACTTTAAGTTTCCTGGGATCGGAGGGAGGTCTGTGTATGCGGGGACCGCAGGCTGCGAGGCCCGGGACTGGACGCTGGTTCCGTCTCCCCGGCACCGCAAAGCGCCAAGGCCGGGAGAGGATGCACGTCACCCTCGACCTTGGCAGGCAAAAGATCCAATCTGGACCTGGAGGAAAGCAAAGGCTACCCGAAAGGCCACAAACTGCCCTGCCCACTCCACTTCCCAGCTTTCCGGCGCCCAGCCGCAGGCCTGCAGGCCACTACAACCACGCGCCTCCGGCCAGACGCCGGAATCTCGCGGCCACGTCCGCAGGGACCTTGGCCACGCCCCGCGCCG
>NW_006431918.1:11331339-11335984 GCF_000325575.1 Pteropus alecto | reverse complement strand
CCCTGGAGCCGGTGAGTGTGGGGCGGAGGTTGCGCGCGGCGTCCGAAGCCGACTCTGGGCTCCCGCCTCGGGCCGCTGGGGGTCACCCGTCGTCGGGGGCGCCCTCTGGAGGATTTGGGGTGGGGGAAGGAAAAGAATACTACTAAATTGGATGATGTTGGGAGTGCGGGATGTATGGACAGGCAGGAGTCAGCAAAATGGGTTCAAAGGGAAGGTTCGTTGGTTGTTTTCTACTTAAGGAAATGCTCTATGAACAGTGTTTTTCGATTTTCATCATTTTCGGCAGATTTGTGAATTTACTGTTGTGCTATAGTAAGGAGGCTCGCTCGTTGCCACTGCCAAACCCTGCGAATGGTTAACCATAGCATGGATAGTCCAGTGTAGCTACGGCCAAAAAGTGAAATTAAAATTCATCTTCTATGGAATAAAGTCCAGGATATAAAAGCAAGGTTTAAACAGTATCTAGATCTGTCAGATACTGTGCCCAGGCATGGGCTAGGTCTCTTCCAGCAAACATACTGTATTCAGATAATTTGTATTTCTCACTAGAAAATGAAAGACAACCTAAGCAAACAGTATTTCTTATTACTTTAAGAGTTATGCCCTAATACATATACTTTAGAAAACAAAATAAGAAACAGACTACTATAAGTTTTCCAAGTTTGTAGAAAACTGAAAGTTTCCCAAAGACCTGTGCAGATTCTAAATTATTTTGAAGTTGTCTAGGATGTCCAGAATATTCTTTTATATAGTGAGCACATCACATCGTTTTGTATTCAATGAAGTGAGAACTAAAGAAAAAAAACCAGGAACAGATCAGTTCTTTTAAGGGCTGTATTCTATTAGGAGAGGCAAAATAAGTGTAAAAAGTTACAGAACTATAAGAAATGGAAATCACGGTTTGAGATCATTTGAAGATGTCTAAAGAAAATATTTGGCATAGAAAGTGCTGGTGAGTGCTTGAAACATTTGCCTCTCAGCTGATTGTTGCCATGTGGGAATGTGGGTCCCTCATACACACATCTGATTTTCTCTAACACAGGCTGAAAAAATATTTTTATGTGACTTAAAACATTTTTTAAATGTTATTGGCAACCATTTCACTCACACACCCTCTGTGGACCAGGAACAGGCAGTTTATAACTTCTGCAGATTATCACCTGAGTATTCAGAAATAATTGGAATTGAAAGAGTGAAAATTCTTGGAAACTGATGGTTAGGTAAGGATTTAAGAAGACAGTGGGATTTAAGCTGAGTCAGTTGAGAGGAGTGTCTTAGAAGGGGTAGGATATAACAGGTGAGTAAAATCTGAGTTGAGAAAGTAAGCAGAGATAATGAGTCAGCTCTCTTTAGAAGAGGCATGGGAAGGTGAGTGCAATAAATTAAAGAAAACCAGTTTGGGAAACCCTATATGCCAAGCTGGATTTTATTCTAGGTCAGTGATTCTCAAACTTGAACATACATTGGAATCATCTGGAAGCCTAATGAAAAGAGATTGCTGGCCCCTACCTCCAGAGTCTCTGATTCAGAAGCTCTGGAGTGGACCCTGAGTATTTCCCTTTCGTGGGTTCTCAGTTGATGCTGTTGTTGCTGGTCTGGAGACCACACTTGATGCTGTTGTTGCTAGTCCTGGGGTGTGGAGAACTGTTGGAGGAATTTGAGGTGGATAGTAAGGAGATCGATCACATTCACAGTTCAATATGAGCTTTGCTGAGAAGTCCAAGATGGAGCCTGGGAAGGGGGAGAGGGAGTGGGAGAAAAAAAAGATTCCCTATTACAGTTAATTAGCACCTGCTTGATGTCGTGCACATCATTTCATACTCACTATGACACTTGTGTTGGTCTTAATATCTTCATATGGAGAGAAGTAGATTTCCCAGGTCCCATAGATAGTCTCAGAACTCTCAAAGACTAGTTCAGATTTGAACTAGGGTGGTAGCAGTGGAAATGAATGAAACATTTAATGGGATAGTATTTAGAAAATAGAGATTTCCCAAGTAGATTGAGACCTAAAAGTAGAAATTTGGGAAATCTGAGTCTTAAATGGAAAAAGTAAAGGTAAAGTTGTCAGAGAACTTTAAAGTTCCCTGCATTAATTCAGTATGTTTTCTGTATTACTCGTATATAACAATGACCTATGTAAAAGTTTCTTATTTAAAAAATTCTGCTTTACCAGAGTTTCTTGAAATTATTTGAAAAGGAGAATGTAGAGCCTTCTATGGGGTGGTGGGAAATGCTAAACAGATTAATGGCATCTGACAGTTTATCTTCAAATCAAATGATTAGCATCGAGAAATGGAAACACGTGGTATAACTGTATTGACCGAACTGTGCTATGCAGCGGACACTGACCTAATGTATCGATTTTGGAAATCCTGTAAGCTTTTTCTTGCCAGAATAGTTATTGAAATTAAAAATATTCATTGGATCAATTTCAAGACAAATATCTCAAGTCAGATTGGCTGCTGCTGAGCAAATTTTTAATGAAGGAAAACATGCATATGTTGAAATAAGACTTTAAAAAGAAAGTCTTTAAAATAAATATGTATTTACTGTAAAAGTAGAAAAATATGTTTACAAACATTGATTAACTGAATAATCAGCATAATGGAATTATTGACCCATACAAAATTATAGCATACATTAATTCATTCTGTGAACAATAAACTATGCTGTGGTTACAAAGATAACTCAGAGTCTAGACTGACATCTTAAAAAAATCATCAAACTGATCATTACTATAATAGATGTGACACGATGATAAGAAATGGTAGTGACAACTGAAGGGGTGTGGAAAAGAGGCTGGGGAACTGTTTGTGGGGGAGGAGACACTAGAGTTGATTCTTGAAGGTTGAGGAATTTGTAAAATGATTAAAGGAGAGGGCATTCCAATCGGAAAGAACATCACGGGACAATGGCCAGGAAGTATGTGAGTATGGTATTTTCTAGGACTTGTGTGCAGATGAGAATAGTTACAGCAGTGTGGTCAGAGTGGAGGATGGGGATGAATTAAGTTGGAGAGCACTCAGAGTGTGAAATATTTATGTAATGACTGTCTTGGCTGGATTGTGAACTTCATGATTTTAGGAGCCATGTTGGAGCCATATGCCAATGTATTCCAAGGCCTAGACAGTGACTAGCATAGAGTAGGTTCTCAATAAATAATTAATGAGTGAATGGTTGAATCACAGAAAAACATTTTTTACAGATAAGGCAGAGGGAACTTTCAAAATATTTTAAGCAGAGGAGAAATATATTCAGATTTACATTTTATAAAGATAAGTGCTAGTATGGAAGATTAGTTAATGGTCATAGAGATGGCTGTCATAGATTGGGGTTTTTCATTAAGATTGTGCCCATTGGTAGGTTGCAATCTAAATAAAATAAAATAGGAAAAAATACAATATTAGACTATGATATGTAACAGGGGTAAGTAATATTTGGGAAAACTTGTTTCAGTTCTGTGCTTGTGTGTTGACTGATGCATGTCTTCCTATGGGCTGCAGTCAGAGCTTGAAAGCCATTATAGTAGAGAACTGTGGGAATGAGGTTGGAGAAGAGGGAATCGATGTAAAAGATAATTTGGAGGAAAACAGCTGTGAATCTTAAAATGCTGCCCACGAAAACCTTGCAGGGTAGGGAATGCACTTAACTCATTTCAGTATTTTTGCTCACTCAGCGTTTTCCATTGTATATTAATACATTGGTGTTCTGGTTTATTAGGAATGGCAGTGCTTTGGGATATCTTACTAAATATTGTAAATGCTGCATAATTTCTCTTATATTTTGGTTGTGCTCATCTTAACATCATAGAATGAAACTATACTTCCAGGGATCATAAAAATTCATTGAAACAGTTTGATTTGATTTGGGGGCAAGTTCTTTGATTTCTTCCCGTAAGAAAGCAGGAAAGGATGCTTAGTTACAAGAGTAGGTGGAAAGTCCTCCTATCTCTATGATTTTGTCACTCCAGTAGACTTAGTCTGTTGTGTCTGTGACATAAGGGTAGAAAGTTGTTCATACAAGGCTGAGTTATATTGCCTTTTAAAATATTTATAGACTCCTTTAAAATCTGGTTGATTGGTTAAATTAATCGCTTTAGATATGTTATGCACTTAGTTATCAGGTGTGAATTATTCTCTGTGGAGGAAGAAAACATTAAAAATTTTTAGAAACTTGATCTGTTCGGTCACCTAATACATAATTGGGATCTCCTAGCCCACGTACATCACGTTATTTCAGAGTGCTTTCGAACATACAATGATTCTGATAGAATCTCTGTGCATAGACGTGTAGCTAAAACATGATGATCACTTTTTCCACCTTGCACATAATTCTTTTACTAGGTTTCTGAGTATATATTGCTAATTTTATGCATAATTTAGAGAATAAGATAGACATGTACATTGACTGTAATGCTGATGGTCACAATACCTGGTAAAATAAGGACTCATCAAGTTTGAGTCTCATGAAGAAATCTAAATACAGAAGGAAGCAAGCTACAGATGATGGCAAAGGTAAAAAACTAAATCATGCATAGTTATTAGCTATTTCTCATCAAAATTATAAAAATTATAAACTTTAACTTAAAGAGAGTTTTTTTTTTTAACCATAGCAATCTGTATTTTGTTTGTTTTAAACGTCA
>NW_006431918.1:11316811-11331306 GCF_000325575.1 Pteropus alecto | reverse complement strand
CTAAATTGTTTTTTAGAAACATTTTACACATTTTTACACATCCTTTTAAAAGAAGACTAATTTTGTACAAACTAGAAGTCATAACTTTCCCTTCCCACCCAAAACAGAAAAATGAGCAGTTTTCATTCTAATTAAAAAAAAAGTCCTAAAATATTTCTTTTTCCTAATAGAAACTTATTTTGCTAAAATTAATTTTGTGCTGATTGGCCTTGAAATGCAATTTAAAGAGGTACTTTGGAACAATAAAGTAATTTATTTCATTATGCTATGAGGTACCAAAAATTTCAAATAATCATAAACCCAAACTTGGTGGGCTATCTGTGTACCATTTGTAAATTTTCGTTTGTCCCTGGAAGCTAGGTTTATGACCTAATTTTTACTAAGGTTTTATAAGTTGGTATAATAAAGGCTAATGTTTGTTGAGCTCTTACTCTGCTAGGCACTGTTCCAAGCTTTTTACATGAATGGACTCCTTCCGTTCTCACAGCCATCCTGTTCTCTTACCTGTTCTCTCAACACAGTGGTTTAGTAACCTGCCCAAGGCTGTTATAGCTTAAGCAGCAGAGACTCCGAGTGACCGTGGCGTATAACCTCTGTGCTTTCCTGACTCTCAGCGTACAGAGTTAGTTTTCATTGTCTAACACAGTTCAAAGTGGAGAATGTCAGTAAATCTAAGCAAAGGATCCTCATCTCATTCCACAGTGGTTCAAACTTTAGTGCACTTACCTGCAGAGATTCTGACTCATGGGGCCAAGAACAGGCATTTTTAATAAGCATGCAGGCGGTTCTAACCATACTGTGAGATGCACTGGTCTCTTTCCTATGCAGTCCTCACAATTTGTTTCACATGACTGCTTGTTTTTGTTTGTGTGCTTATGTTAGACCATTCTTTACATGTGTAAGTGTTCCAGGGCGAGTCTGTTGGATATATATTGTATCTAAACTTATGCTTTAAGTGCCTGCACTACTAATCACATTTCTTGTGGAGGTAATGAATACAAGGCTAACTAACATCAGAGAGATTTTTCGTTAACCTTCTGAATGAGCTTCAGAATAGGGTATGTTTGATCTGAGAAGATTGTTAAGATGAATATAAGGTCTATAGACAGAAGAAAATAAGCATGACATAAAATTTCTACCCTAATGGGGTTTTGTGTGTGTGTATTTGTTTTATGTGTAGAAGAAACTTTGAAATGTGTATTGCACTTCACAGTAGAGCAATAGTTCCATGATTTAGGTTACTATGAATATTGATTGTAGGCAAGCGGGGGGCGGTCTTAGTAAGAAACTTTCACCCATTTGCACTACCAAGAATCCTGATGCTGTGTGTTTTAGAAAATAGAGAAAACACTAAAGCTTGTAGTTGTACTACTTCAATATCTTAGTTGCATAGTGAACTGGCAAAAATATGTTTTTCTTTCTTTTAGGGAGTTGTAAATCACACGGAGCCAAAAGACATCAACTACAGACAAAATGAATATTCCTCTGCTGGTACCACATCCTCACCATCATTTCCTAAAAGGCCTTTTGAGAACACCTTTCCGAAGTTACCACTTCATCTTTCACTCAAGTACTCATCTCAGATCAGGAAGCCCTTGTGCTTGGTCATTTGATTCTCTTAGACTCCGTTGTACAAAGTGGATGCTGCTGTCAGATGGTTTAAAGAGAAAATTATGTGTACAGACAACCTTAAAGGAACATACCGAAAGACTTTCTGATAAAGAACAAAGATTTGTGGATAAACTTTATATTGGTTTAATCCAAGGGCAAAGGGCCCGCTTAGCAGAGGCCATCACTCTTATAGAATCAACTCACAGTAGGAAAAAAGAGTTAGCCCAGGTGCTTCTGCAGAAAGTCCTAGTCTACCACAGAGAGCAAGAACAGTTAAATAAAGGGCAGCCACGAGCATTTCGAGTGGGTCAGTCTTTTCCTTTTTTTAAAATTTTGGTCCACTATCTTTTTTTCTAAATTCTCTCAAGTCTAAATAGTTTACATTCTAATGGGGATTTTTTTTTTCTTTTCAGAATTTTGAGACTAATTTTAAATGCCTTTTCTTTGCAAATGTTAGTCTTGCTATGTTGATGCGGGGTGGGGAAATGCTATAACCATTTGAACCGAGGCTCTGTATTTTAAGAGAATAATAGAAGATTTCTGTTGGCAAGAATCTTGCTCTGGCCCCCGGGATAGAATATGAATGCGAAGAACCGTTAACCAGGTTACTCCTTTTCTTTCTGTAGTCCTACTTACTAGTCGACTGTGAATTCCCTCTATTTCAACTATAATTATCCTTCATACATTTCTGGCATCTGTTTCCTGGGTGTTTCATCAGTCTTGTTTCCTTCAGATACTTTTTACTGAGTTTGTGGGAGTGGTTTGGCTCCAAGCGCAGCCATCTCAATACCAAAATGTATTTTAAAGGAAAGACCTCATCCATTTTCTGTCTAAAATTGTTAGATGCTTACTTAATTTCTTGAACAATTGTCTTGTCTGTAATTGCAAATTAGCTTGGTATGTTTTTGAAATTTTGCATTTTAGAATAATTCAGATATGTTTCACCACAAGGAATTAAGTCAGTTTTGGATGGCATGAGAGCTTTTCATGACAGCAAATTAGGTGACTCCAACCAACCCTTTCACTAAAAACAACTTGAAATGGTGGGCAAAGTACAGAAATTTTGTGAGGAATGAGTAGATATACTTAAAAATTGACCGGCATTACATTAGACTTTTATCTCTCAGTTTATTGGCTATATAGAGACTAAAACTGCTTAGTTTTTAGGGTAATGGGCTTAAATGCTTTAAAGATAATTTCAAAAAGAGTTTACCAGCTGTTATTTTTCATACATCTTTTTCTGCCCTTACTGAGGGAACCCTCATTTTGAGAGTACTGTATTGGGTATTAATAATCTTTATATCTTGTAGACAGATAAAATAGCAAACTCCCAAAGAGAAATTTTAGTTATGACAAAATGTTTACCTTTTAAGCTTTAGAGGGTCTTTGAAGAGAAAATGCCCCCAGAAAATCTGGAATTAACCAGCAACACACACAACTAGTAACTCACAATTTTGCAATGTTATTCTGGTTCTTCCATCTTATGAGTCCCAGTAAACCTTTGTCTTTATTGTAGTTCTTTTATCGCCATTATAAATAAAAGCAACAAATGTTTATTGAACACCCATAAAGATGGTTAAGACAGAGACCTGCCCTGAAAATTGTGGTAAGGAACCAAGCATACTATATGTCATATACACTTTTGAATATAGTTACAAATAAATGCTTATGTTTTATATACTTTATTGAACATACTCTTATATATCTCTTTATGTCATGAGCTATTCTAAACATATTGCTAATGTTAACTCATCTAATGCTTAAAACAGCGTGAAGAGATAGGTGCTGTCATATCCATTTTGCAGAGTACACTCAGGTACAGAATGGTTAGGTTACTTACCTAAGATTACACAGCTCTTAAGAGGCAGAACTAGAAATAGACATGACTGACCGGCTCCAGAGTGTGTGTTCTTCCCTGCCGTGCTCAACTAACTCTCCAAACAACTTAGGCAGTGAGGTCTGCCCCGGAAGGTCTGTGTTAGAATAGAAAGGCAAATCCCATTTTGTAATTTTTGAAAGTGAATTTGGTGAACATACTGAACTCAGAATTCTTTCTTTCCTATATCCCTATTACTCAGGAATAGATACATAAATGGATTTTCATTTACTCCTTTAGGAAATGTTAAAATACATCACTGATGCTTTTAATAAATTAGGAAAAAGAGAAGATAGTCTAATATTTTAATAAAACTCATCGTAGTGCAGGTTTCATTTAGTTCAGTAAATTAGAAGATCTCTTTTCACTGTAGGATTGTCTGGGCCTCCTGGTGCTGGAAAATCAACCTTTATAGAATATTTTGGAAAAATGCTTACTGAGAGAGGGCACAAATTATCTGTGCTAGCTGTGGACCCTTCTTCTTGTACTAGTGGTGGTGAGTATTGCTGATTCTTTTTAAATTGTAGAGTTGGGGCTCGCAGAGCTCTCTATTATAACTTAGCGGGAATTTGCATAGTCAGGTGACTTCCAACGTCTAGCTGAGTTTGGTCACACTGAAGGAAGGGGCCGAAATGGAGGCCGAGGGAGCTAGTTTGGGGCATTGGGATCTACAGACAACATTAGCCCAGGAGTAGCCTGGAAACTTAGAGAACTTGGAGGACACTGCCAGAAGTTGAAGATAATCATAAACAAATTTCAGCCCTTCCTTGATCACGCCTGAGGTCAGGCCATTCTCCCCTCCCGTAGTTTTTCCCGGCTGCATCAGCCCCTGCACAATTCAGAAAACGAGCCCTTACTCGTTCATTATTTTCCTCTTATTGTTGTAACATCTTTTAAGCCTTAAAAAAAAACTCTTACTGCCCTTTCTAGCTTGTCCCCTGTTTATATTACATGTTCAGTTAGACAGATAGCTCTGAGAGGGCCCGTGTGTTAAAGTCGCATAGCTTTGTAGTTCCTGACCTTTCTCAAACCAAAAATGAGGGTCCCTTTCCTGGGTAAAAATATATGTAGACTTCAAAGAAAAAAATACACAAGGATAGATAAGCCACTCTAAGTGTAGATTTCTACTTTATTGCAACAGTACATACATACATTAAAGTTTGAGAAGCATTAATTATTGGCCCATAGTCCTCTTGTGCTTTGCAGTCAGAGACCTCCTGCAGTAGCTTTGAGAACGCCCTAAGGGTCTGCACCCAACAGTTTAGGATTCACTGGCAAAGACAATTATATAGGAGAGTAATTTCATAATATTTAGTTCAGTGTGTTAGGATATATAGGATAATAATTTAAAGTATAGCTTTGGCAGATTGTTGACTTAACACAGAGATGATTTCATGCAGAAAATTGCTTTAGAAAAAGTTTTATGTGCAGTAAATAACATTGTTAGACGTAGTAGGTCTGCACTTTACAATTAGAACCTATGGAATTCCTAAACTGGAATCATAAGGGAAAAGAGCATATCTTTAAGGAATTTCTCAATACTTAGTATCAACTTTATGTGGAAAAGTTAGCTTTAGGCAGAGTGAAATTTAAAATCAGGTTAGAACAGTATGGTACTTTCAAATATATGGCTACTATATGGTTAATATATGGCTAAAGGAAAGAAGTTAATTTCAATAGTTCCAGGGCTTTCAGCCTTCTAGAATTTGCAAGTATTGGTGTTTGCCTAAATGCTGCAGTAAACCGTGAAACATCACCCGTTCTGTTGCATAGGAATTAAATTAATTGCCTATTGTGAACAAGCATTCAGTGTACAAAATATGTGAGAGATGATCCTATAAGCAAGGCACTTAGTTAAAGCAGGGCTTCTCAGTCTTGGTGCCAGTGACTTTCTTTGTGGGCAGCTGTCCTGCATGTTGAAGGATGCTTAGTATCCTTGGCCCATACCCACCAAATGCCACTTGGCACCCTGTCCCCCAGCTGTGACAAGTAAAAATATCTCTAGATGTTGCCAAATTTCCTCTGGGGACAAAATCATCCCCAGTTGAGAACCATAAACCATGTTAAAATAACAGTAAAGAAACTGCCCTGGCTACAGTGGAAGATTGACTGGGGACCATTTGAAGCTGAAACTAGACAGGCAAAGTAGGGTTGCATTCCAAGAGCCTTCGATGCTAGGCTGAAGCATCTAGATTTGGACCTCTAGTTAGTGGGAAACCATTATAGGTTTTAAGGTCTTGAAATGTTAAAAAGATTAATTTGACATCATTGTATACAGTGTGTGGGAGAAAAGCTCAATAATATGAAATACAATTTGAGATTTTTGGGAAAAGTATCATAAAGCACTTCCCCTGGGAATAGGCTGATTGATAATTGGCTCTTACAGTCATTTCAGAATTACAAAATGCAATTGTATGTTTTAGGATCACTGTTGGGTGATAAAACCCGAATGACTGAGTTATCAAGAGATATGAATGCATACATCAGGCCATCTCCTACTAGAGGTACCTTAGGAGGTGTGACAAGGACTACAAATGAAGCTATTCTGTTGTGTGAAGGAGGGGGATATGACATTATTCTTATTGAAACTGTAGGTGAGTGTGATTTTCTACTTCATAACCAAATACTATTCTAGTGAACTATATAAAGATGAGTGACAACTAATTTCATTTTGTTCATTCAGCATATATTTACTAAAGGTGGAATTAAATATAAGATAGTGCGGATTCTATAGGAGATACGAGTGTATAGGCTATAACCCTACCCTTAAAGAAAAGAAAACCAGGTGTCCGGATAACTTATATGAGGTGGTGTGATAAGGGCTGGAGAGGACTTCCAGCACCAGGATGACCCATGGAACAGCACTGTGACACAGCGCCCGTTGATGAAGCGCGTCTCACGTGTCGGCAGTGTTTGCTAAGAAGTTAACGTAGCCGGCTGCCTCTGAACTATAGGGCCACGTTCTATGTTATCTTATGTCCCTGGCACACAATTACACGTGATGAAAATACTGAAATGGAAACCCCAGGAAATTTGCATTTTTGTGGAGAGACAGTCTGTATGTTACTGTGTGATAAATGTTTGTGACACAGCCCGACTCACATTTGGGGGATCAGGGAAGATTCCAGGAGCAGGTGCCAGTCGAACTCAGTTTTGAAGGAAGACTTGGAGTTACATAGGTATGAGCGAAAGGGCACTTGCAGAGACACAGGAGTGAGAGAACTTGGCCCATTTAGAGCTGCCGTTTTCTTGGGATACTTAGAGCAGAGAGTGTGAAGGCGGATTGAAGAGAGACGGGGCTGCAGACTAGAAGCTCCACTATCTAAGGGTGGACGGAGGACAAGTCACCCGAGTGGTAATAGAATCAAGGGAGAAGAGGACCATGAAAAACCAAGTGTATCACTGAGAAGTTGCATTTGCCTGCTTGTCTCATAGACTCAAAATAACTGTGACTCAAATGAGAAAGAGGTTTGTATTTTTGTATGTAAAAGAAGCCTGGAGGCAGGCAGTCCGAGTGGGCGCGCGCGCGGTGCTTCCTCCAGGACCTCAGCGGCCCAGGCTTCTGTCTCTGCTCTGCCTTGTAGCACTTCGTTTCCTTCCTCAGGATTGCTTATGGGTAAGAGGCGGCAGATGAAGCTCTGCCACATCTGTGTTCCAGGAGAAGGGAGGGAGGAGGGGAGAAGGGGCAGGCAGGAGAGGCGTACCTCCGGGCTGGGTTAGCCCTGTTTCAAGAAAAAGCTTTCCTGGAAACCCCACGTAATTTCACTCATTAATCTTCTCTAGCTGAAACGGGGTCTGGCGAATGCGATCTTTCACCTGGTACCTTGATGCTCCTAATAATAATTGGGGTGAGGAAATGGCAGAGTAAATATTGAACAGGCACCTAGAAGTCTCTGCCACACCGAGGAAGGAGAGAGTTTTGATAGGAGTTTGAGTGGAGTTGGGGATGTGGACGTCACGTTTAAGTGGGTTGAGATTAATATGAAGTAGTCAAATAAAGACTATATATAGCTTTTTTTGTAGAAACTTCACTACAAAGTGAAAGTGGGAAATCTGGTGATAATTGAAGGAGGTTGTGAATTTTAGTCTAATTTTTTTTCTTGTTTTGTTTGTTTTTCGGGTGAGAAAGACGAGAGTGCAGTTCATGTGA
Organism: Pteropus alecto; assembly: GCF_000325575.1. Lineage (NCBI taxonomy): Eukaryota > Metazoa > Chordata > Mammalia > Chiroptera > Pteropodidae > Pteropus > Pteropus alecto. Next base: position 11,323,669 of record NW_006431918.1, on the reverse strand, counting down.
TGTGCTGAGGGACAAGAGCCTGTAGGCAAAGGCCAGGTTAGAGAACAAGCAGAGGGGGGTCCCAGAGGAAGGGGTGATCTTCAGCCAGTAATTCTAACACCGGGACTGGAGAGAGGGCAGTAAGGCAGTTTGTATTCATACCTGCTTCTTTGTGGAGGATGAGGAGAAGTAGAGGCAGTTTCTGCCTTTATTTCACTGTGATGTAGGTCCATGTGACCACGGCATTGGGGAGATTATGGGACAGTGAGTGTTTGCAGTAGCTGCTGTGAGAAATGGGGGAGGCTGACTGAGGGCATTTAGGGGCATTGCTTTAACCGAGTGTGAGGAACGAGCAGTGGACGCTGGAGCCCATGACTCTCTAGTGGCGCCTTATACCCACACACGCGTATGGAGGATGGAACACAGATAGTTGGATTGATCCGTGGGTGAGGCTTTGCAGGGCTGATGTAGAAGGACGAGAAGGCAAGAAAGCTGAAGGTGTAGACTGGCACAGTCTGACATAAGAATCCCTGTGCTCAAGCTGCTCTCCGATGGGAGGGCAGCCGAGAAGGAGTTGCAAGGGTTGGGAGAGAATGGAGGCCTCGAGATTCTCCACTCAGAGACCAAGACTAACAGGAGGAAGGGCGGGGGAGAGGCAGGACGCTTAACAGGTTTGCCTATAAGATAAGACAGTTGCATTTAATAAATGCTTCAGAGGTGGGGTGTTTGAAGCGGGATCCGATTTGAGCATGTGATTGAATGAGTGAGAGAAGTGGATTGGAAATGGTGGTCAGTGTAGTTGAGAAAGTCAGATTGCCGTGACTGTTTTAGTATATAGTTGTGATTTGAAATTTCAGGTGTGGGTCAGTCGGAGTTTGCTGTTGCTGATATGGTTGACATGTTTGTTTTACTGCTGCCACCCGCAGGAGGAGATGAATTGCAGGTAATTGTTTCGACTCCCCTCATCCCCTCAAAACACAAAATATACATCTCTGAAAGTGCAAGTTTCCAGTGTTATGTTTTTGTAAATTAATTTAATATTAGTGTGGGGACAGAGACATCATTCACATCGGCTAAAATACTTGAGTCAAAGGCAGATTCTCTATATTTTTCCCAACTTACAGTAATAGAATTTTATGGCCTTGAGTTAATCATACAACTGAGATTTTCCCACCTGTGACTTGGGAGGAACGGCTCCAGCCAAAAGACACCACTGTTGCATGGGTGTTTGTAGTGTCGTTGGCTCAAAAGTCCCTCATAAGATATCACGTTTTTGACTGTGACCCACTATTGTAGTTTATATATTGTAAAATAGGTTCTTACTTTCCTCCTGCTGTGCAGTTCTGGCATCGACAACCTGGAGTTAACAGCCTTCCCAGGTCAAGGGCACTGCCCTCCACAGGACCGCCCTCCAGACGCCAGCAGCTGCTCAGGGGTTCCCAAGCTACCCACAGCTCAGACCAGCTGGCTACAGATGTGATTCCCACTACCCCCCGGGTTTGATAGTTCACTGGAATGACTCACAGAACTCTGGCAAGCACTGTAGTACAATTACAGTTTTATTATAGATGATAAAAGGACCAGTTAATTGAAGAGAGACACATAGAAAGAGTTCTGGAAGGGTCCTGAGCTTGAAGTTTCTCTGTCTTGGGGATACATTTCCCTCCTGGCACGTTGACGTATATCACTAACCAGGGTGTTCACCCGCGCTTCAGTGTTCAGAGTTCTTGTGGGTTTTTTTAAATTTAGGCATGATTGGCTGAATCTTTGGCCACATGATTGAACTCAGGCCCCAGTCCCCACCCCTCCCCAGAAGTCAGGCCCATCTCACACAGCTCAAGGGCCCAACCCTCCGATCACTTGGTTGGTCTTTCTGGTGTGGTTGGCCCCCTTTCTGAGTGGTCTCACTGCATAAACTCAGGTGTGGTCGCAGGCGCCCATGGTGAATCACAGAGACACTCCTATCACTCCGGAAATTCCAAAGACTTAGAGATTATGCCCCAGGAACCTTGGACAAAGATCATACAATACCTCCCTTTTAGTTGTATAATTCTAAAAAGAATGGTGACTGTGGGCTCTGGATGCTGCAGTTCAGAAACATTAACTATTAGAATTTAATCATCGAAAGTTGTTTTTAAAAATATTTGAAAAGAAATTTTAATTTAGGTGAAAAAAAAATCTGCATTTTTCCAAATAAGCTTTGGCCTTAGGATTTCTAGTGTTTTTATGAAATATAATTTAAATCAAGAGATTGAGGCAATTTTAGCCATCAGGTAAAACCTGATGCAGGTTTTAAGGAAAACCTCAATGCAGATTGGAAAACAAAGACATTGTTTTTTGAAGTGCAGATGTTAGTGGTGGATGTGTTTTCTGTTTAAGCACCTTAGTGATGGATGGTTTTGCATCCTTCAGTGTTAGCTCATGAGAAGCAGAATCCATCAGGAGACAATATGAAGCATCTCCTGCCACTCAATCATGTTGTGCCTTGGTACTATATTTGCTCTAATTCTGAATGTTTTTCATCATGTTAGTCTCTAAATTTAGAAGAGATGTTACAGATGACTTCCATAGTCCCAAGAGAAATTTCTGTTGAGTAATTGTGATTCCCGGTACCCAGGACTTGGGAGGATGCAGAGAAAACATTAGTTAATGAAGTATATGACTTTCAAAATTTTTGCGTTGACCGGTGTCTCATTTTGTGCTGTAATTAAATGTTTCTGATAAATCGCTTTCTTCTCTTTTTCTCTTTAGGGTATCAAAAGAGGTATAATTGAAATGGCCGATCTGGTAGCTATAACTAAATCTGATGGAGACTTGATTGTGCCAGCTCGGAGAATACAAGCAGAGTATGTCAGCGCACTGAAACTACTCCGCAGGCGTTCAAAAGTCTGGAAACCAAAGGTGAGTTTGCATTTTCACCCTGAAGGACTGTGCATTGGGAGAGAGGATGGAAGCCCTAAGTTAGACATATAATCAATCTTTGCTTGTATGTGAGATTACAATTTTAAAAATTTTGACAAAGCCAGAGTATGTAGTCATGATTTTAAATTTAATCCTTTAGCCTCTAGATGTCAAAAACTAGATGTGAGGTGATAGATTAGATTGCTTAATGCTTGACTTGAGCCATTTGCAAGTGATAAGAAATCCATTCTGAAAGGAACCGTCCTTAAGATTATGGAGCAGTTAATGATTTGAACATCTCTATTAGAGTTTGAGTAAGAAAATGCTCTCGATGTGATAACTTCCCATTATGCTTGTTGGGTGCTGCTTTCAATAGAGAAAAGAAGAAAAAGAAAAATCCTGTAATAAGTGATGCAATAGTATTGATGTTGGCAGCTTTATCTGCAAGAGGACACTGTTATTAAAGAGCAAGCTGTAATCACCATAACCAGAGCAGTGATGACAGCTTACCTTCGCTCCCAGTCTCCTCAGTCCTGGCGTGTGCTGGGTCTGGAGCCATCTTGTACATGCAGGTGGTGGACGGTCAGCTTTTAGCACTTGCCGAATCAGACAACTGTGACAGAGGGAGTGGGACTATTTGCTCAACTTAGTTTCATTTTCTGGCACTCAGGCCTCAGAGAAACCTACCTAGCATTGCCCTTCTCATCCTTGTGACCCTCTCACAGTTCCTCCATGAGGCCTCTGAAGACCATCTGGATAATCTTAAATCTAAATAAATCTCTGGGCTGAAAACCTTGACCTTGAATTAGCAATTTATTTCTGCTATGCACTTAGGAATCCTAGTAAGTTATCTCAGTATATTAACTTTGACACAGCAATAAAATATCTCATTTTTGCCAGTTGGCTGTTTCCTTAGACTGTAAGAATTAATTGGCAAATGCCAGAGTCCACATGAAAATGTGTTCTATCGTTTTAAGTAAAATGGTTCTGGTTTTTCCATTTTCAATAGGTAGTTCGTATTTCTTCCAGAAGTGGAGAGGGGATCTCTGAAATGTGGGATAAAATGAAGGAATTTCGGGACTTAATGCTTGCCAGTGGGGAGCTGACTGCCAGACGACAGAAGCAGCAGAAAGTCTGGATGTGGAATCTCATTCAGGAAAGTGTGCTAGAACATTTCAGGACCCATCCCACAGTCCGGGGACAGATTCCTCTCCTGGAAGGAAAGGTTCTCAGTGGGGCCCTGTCCCCAGGACTAGCAGCAGACTTGTTGTTGAAAGCTTTTAAAGCAGAGACTAATGACATTTATCCTATACAATAATTTTACGTAATTTTTCATGAACTATTTTAATATTAAAAGTCACTTGTGTGCTTATATTTTCAGTAATTCTTTTGTGATGCCCTTGGCCTCGTTTGTGAATCATGCTTGAAAACTCCGAAATGTTAGATATGGATGGCAAAGGCCAGGCAGTCAGGCAGTATTTATAAGGTACCTGTAGTATATTACTGATTTTTGTTTCTTTCTATTCTTATACCCTGGCACGATGGCCTGTAGGATAGTTCTCACCAGTCAAGAGCAGAGAAAGCTGAAGACAGTGAAATATTTTAAGTATACCTTAAAATGCTTTCTTTGGTTTTATAGTCTCTGGGAGTTTGAGAGAAAATGTAAGCAGGTGTCACTACATTTTTGAAGTCTTCCTTGAGACCAAAATAATGCACAGTGAGTTTCTAAGAGCTGAAAATCATGATTGACACTTAGCATACCAGACTATTCCAGGAATTTCTGAAATGGTCATGTACATGTATAACAAAACAGTTGGAATGTGTAGTGATAACTTTAAAATCCACTTGTCTAGACTGGCGGACCCCCTCCCCCATGATAGGTGGGAGAGCCCAGAGGGGACTGGAGAAATCAACTGCAAGTAATGTGGTCCACTAATCCCCAAGAGTGGGAGCAAACCCCCAAAGGACCCAAGTGAGGTCAAACGATTCAGGGGTGATTTAGTGTGACTGTCATCAAAGGTTTTGCTTCTCTTCCTCCGTCGCCATTTGCCTTCATATTAACATCTTAAAAATCTACTTGATTCTTGATAGCAAGGAGCAAGTCTTGTCCTCTGGAGTAAGCATGGCACAGTGATGGAGAGCATGGGTTCTGGATTCCGACAGTGTGAGCTTTAACTTTAAGCCCAGATCAATTGCTTACTAGCTATGTAAGTTTGGACAAGTAACCTACCTCTCTAAGCTTCAGTTTTCTCCCTGGTACAAAGGAATTGACATATAACTTTATAGGGTGGGTGAGGATTAAATGAGATAACTCGGGAAATTTTTGCATCGGGGTGATACGCAGGAAGTACTCAAAGGCTGCTTGCTGTTATTATTATGTGAAAGTTATGGATACTTGAGGCTGTACAAAGCTTGTATGAGAGTTCAGTTTTCTCCCATTATCTTATTACTGCCACCATGCTCTTATGATATTTTATGATTGTCTTTAAACCACCTGCTCTAATTAATTTTTTGAATATATTTTATACTATTCGATGATAGTTATAATTATGTACATTTGAATAAACTTATTTCTAACCATGAAATTTCTCCATTGCACAAAATGCCTTCCCAGAAATTTCAGACATCCTCTATTCTAAACGCTTTAGGGTATTCTACACAGTATGTCAGCTTTCGTTATTTACACGCCTGTCTGGAATGAAAGTCTTGGTATTGTTTTAGCAGACATTCCTTTACATTTTTAAAAATGAGATTTATGTTATTGTCGTATCTATATAAATATGAGAGGTGAAAGTTTGAAAGGTTATCTAGTCAATTCACCTGATTTCGAAAAGGACCAGCATTAAACCACCCTAGTAGGTGAAAAACTGTTTTTAGAAACTTCCAAAGAAGGAATTTTACCATTTCCCTCAATAAGCAGGTAGCAGACATGTCATCTGTGGTGCAGTGTAAGCGGTGGTGGAGCGGACGTACACTGCACTGTAAAGAAGGTATAGAAACGGTGGCTTTCGTTCGCCTGAATTCAGATACTTTTAAATGTTATAAATGTAGTCATAAAAAGCATTAGAAAAACCCTACCCCCCTTATCCTTCATAGGTCGTTGTGATACCATTTGCTGTGACATAGAGACCAATTTCTAAGATATTGTTCATTTTTATTTGTTATTTGCTATACTGGAAACTATATTATATAGTAAAATATGTGTGGCCTTAAAAAAAAAAAAATACATGCTGCCTTTCATGAAGCTCAGAAATACCATCGTCCTCCCGATCTGCGATTCCACCATGCTCGACCCCTGACCTGGATTTCGACTTTGATACACATAGTCACACTTCAGGTATGTCACTGGTAAGCCATGTGATTTGGGGCAAGTTACTTCTCCTCTATGCACCAGTTTCCTTATCTGGAACATTAGGGTAAGAATACTTTAGAAGGTCGTTGGAATAATTAAATGAAAAATCGTATGCAACATGCTTAGCACTCGATAATTGGTAGGTGTTAGAAATATTACACACAGACACTTGTGACCACTTTTGTTCTATACTACAGACTGGCATCATTTAATTTTAGTTTGGATAAACTACTTAACCTCCCTGTGTCTCAGTTTCCTCATTATTAAATGGGGCTGACAATAATGTCCACCTAGAGTTGTTGAAAGGACAGTTTTAGTTAATGGACATACAGTACCTAGACATAGTAAGTGCTAAGTAAATATTTAACAGTCATTGCTACCTCTTAGGGTTGTGAGGATTAAATGAGTTTGTCTCCCTCTATCTTAGAAGGATAATTCTTTTCTGAAAAAAAAGCCTCATACGTTGACTTAGCCTTTGTGAAAAGCATAATAACCATTAATTTCTGTAGGGAGGTAAAAACGTGCTGTCTTCCATACCGAGCTCCAGAATTGACTGCAATTACTTGTACAGTTACAGCTGCAATTAACATTTGCTATCACAATACAACCTAGCAAGGAATTTTCCC
>NW_006431918.1:11296966-11316771 GCF_000325575.1 Pteropus alecto | reverse complement strand
CTAAGCTCTTGTAGAGATTACCCAGCAATACACTGAAAACAAAAGGTAATGGGCAAGATACATATATACCCAACCTTTATGTAATTCAACCTTTAATGCAGAAAAACAGGAGGAATCAATGGAAACAATTCTAATATTGCACTCACTCAGTAGATTGCCAATGTAGATGTAATGACGCTGCTGCTAAAAACTAGCAACTACAAGGACTTCGAGAAGAAAGGCAGCTCCTGTATCTGTGGATTTGTGCAGATGGTGGAGGAATCCACATGGGGCTTCATATACACAAATGCTTCCTAAGTCAAGTTTTATAAATGCCTCATTAAGTTGAATTCTCATCATCTAAGGGGGCATATCTGGAGACACCACTGTAACTCTTGCGGAATATTATAATGGTGGCTGGTACCCTACTCTCTAAATGTTAGCACTGTTATTCAGGTAAGACTAAGAAAATGACAAGTAGAAATTTTTCATAAAAAAAGAACAATTAGAGATTTTACCCTATTTGTTTTTCTTTGCTTCCACTATAGTATTCTGGTTAGTTGGTTACTAAATTTATGAACTTTTTTTAACCCACCTGACATAAATCTTGGTGATCATTCCTGCCCTATGAGGTTTCTATAAGTTCACTTTTTTGGGTCCTTAATGATACGTTTGATAATAAACAGAGTGGCACAGAGGCCGTTATAAAATATTGAATTTTTTTTTTTCAGGAAAAAATTAACTCTGTGCTACGTAAAATGCAGATGATGCTAACGACAGTTAAAGTATATTAATATTTACCTGAAAATTTAATGCATGTACGTAATCTTGGGGTGATTTATTTTGCTCAGAGACCTCAGCTTGATGGAAAGTGGTGAGGGCACATATAAGTCAGGAAACTATTCTACACCCAGCGACTCTAAATGCTTAATCTCAGTGTTGCTTTTAACTAACACAGGACATCATGTGACTTCATCCTCAAAGCTCTGTAATATCCACCTGGCCAGTCTTGAGGTTAGAATTCTGTAGAGAGAGATCTTAGGATGACAATAAAGCCATTTAGCAGACTAATACTATGTGCTGCTAAATGTATCACATTTAGGATCAACTCTCTTCTCATGAGTGCAGTTACACCCAAAATTTGCTGACTTGAAATTCCATCACATCATACAGGATCCTAGTCCCCTAAAAGGCCTCTCCCCAAGTATTTTTGGAAGTCACAGGAGTTCCTGACTGATTCACAAGCGAGCTCACAATCCTGGGCGCAGCTTGCTCCTGCCAGGCTTCTCTGGGGCATTCACTGTTTTAGCCGCTGCTGTTCCTGCAGGAGAATGCTACACTGCTTATATGGCCCCCAAACTGTGAAACTCTTTGAAATTGCAAAATAGTGTTCCCCAGAGCACAGGATCCTTCTCTCTCTCCTTGTAGGGGCTAGTCCATTGGGTTGGGGTAGAACCAAACACCATACCATCTCTCATGCTTATTAGCTCTCCCGTTTCTTCCCCCTAAGCATAGAATCTCTGCTGACCACCCCCCACACCCGCTTTGCACAGTGTCTACCGATTTCTGCAAAAGATGCCTGGGTAGTTGGCATTCCCTCCTTTTCTGGCAGATCAGCCGTAGGTTGAGTCATGATCTCTCAGCTTCACGTACATATGATTGCTAATTCTTTCAACAGCCACTCGAGAAAAATATTAATGCCCGTTTTACAGAAAGAGAAATTGAGCAACAGAAATATTAAGAAATTTAAATTCCTAAATGTAATACATTTATACATTGGATGTTAAAAATACTATTTTCCAAGTCGCTCAAAGCACTTTATGACCTTCATTTCATACTTTCTATAAGATAGTTCAGTGATAGATATTGTCTTCATTTATAGATACCTGTGGTATTGAATGGATAAGGGATTTGTACATGATCCAGATGGTAAGGTACTCAGTGTTTTATCTTTAGGGCCTTTCTTCTGGAACCTGCTATCTTAGATTTTGCTCTTTTGGAGAATGGTGCCTCCAGGTATTTTTTTTCCAGTAGACTTTTCTGCTTATATTTGAAATATTTGAAGATAATATTTTAGACATTAGAAACCAAAACAAAACTTAATATCAGCTTGTATATTAGCCAGGACTGTTGTCTAGAAATAATAGACATTCTCCAGCCTGGGCAAAAAGAGAAATTTATTGGTTTACCTTAATCGTTCAGGGAGAAAGGGGTGCAGGAAGATTTGGGAACACAAATGATGCTGGGATTCATTGTGTCTCATCTCTTCCTGTGTATTGGCTTCATTCTCCCAGCTTCCTCCACATAGCTGGAGACGTGGCAGCCAGCAGCCCTTAGGTCCAGGCGTGGGACTTCCCCTGCCTCCACAGATCTAATTCCCAAAATCTCGGGGAAGCACTCAGATTGGCCTGCCTGAAAGGTCAAAGGTCTCTCCACGGCCAGTGGTGTGGAGTAATACGATTGACTGGAAACACTTGAAGTTGAGGGAAGACCAGTTATCTAAAATAAGTGGGTCGTTAGTCACAGAATAAAGTAGGGTGCCAGACAGAATAAACAAATGTCTACTGCAGATGCTTTAGTCTGTTTCGGACTAAGGTGAGATATAAATAAGTGTTACTGATATGCTGTATTAGAAGATGTGAACTTCATGAAAAATATTAATTATTAACCTAATTATTGATAATATACCACCAAAACACACGTTTATATAGTCATAAAGGGCCTTCCTAGCCACAATTTGGAAGAAACAGTGTCTCATTATTTTACAGCTCTAGTTCCCACTTTAAGATGTCATAGTTTCTCTTGTCCCAGTTTCCAGTTCCTGATAGAAATATGACATGGCCTGTTCATCTTTCGGAGACAATGGGGTCACCGAGGGAAATCTATGGATGGGCTGCCTGGAATCACTTGCCCACCTCAGTCTGTGCTCAGGCGCTGGATAAAGTATAAATACGGTTTCTTCTTCAGCAATAACAGTTTGTAAGGCACTGTTTCTTCCAATTTGTGTAGGAGGCAGGCATTGAAATATACACTTTATACAAGTTTAGGACAAATTATTAAGTGGGCAGGTGGGTTTCCAAAGGTTGAAGTGATTTGCTTAAGCAGCCTCAAACCTCCCTCTCCTAACTCTGCTCAGTGATCTGCTACATGCATTAGAAACAAGCTCTTAAGAAAAGTGTTTTGCCTGTTGACCATATTTTAAATTGTTTCTGCTCTTCCTTAGAAGGTTATCCATCAGTTTAATTCCAGAAATGGCATTGTTTACTAGAGATCTGCTACCTTTTTTTAGGATAAGAATTTGAGAAATCGTACCACCTCTTGATAAAACCAGTGGTGTTGCTGATTCCAGAAGCTTTCTTCCTACTAGCCTGTCACTTGGCACACTTGGAATAATAGAGGATACAGAGACCATTTTACTGAAAGAATCCCAGAACATTTACTTGCCTATATAATATCCACCATACATCATCATCATTGTTATGATCTGAATTAGGTTCACTTAAAAGGGTACGCAGAAGTCCTAATCCCCAGTGTCTCAGAATGTGATCTGATTTGGGAGTAAGTTTGTTGCAGATGTGATTAGCTCAGATGAGGTCATGTTAGACTTGGATGGGCCCTAATCCAATATGACTGATGTCCGTATAGAAAGACAGTCATGTGAGGACAGAGAGGACAGGGAGGACACTGTGTGATGACGCAGGCAGGGAGTGGAGGGATGCAGCTGCAATCCAATGAACAAAGATTGCTGGAAAACCACTAAAATCTAGAAAGAGGTGAGGAAGGATTCTCCCACAGGTTTCAGAGGGAGCATGTCCCTGCTGACACCTTGGTTTCAGACTTCTGGCCTCCAGAACTGCAAGACAATAAATTTCTGTTGTTTTAAGTCACCCAGTGTGTGATGCTTTATTATAGTAGTATAGCAGCCCTAGGAAAATAATATAGTTGTCAAGCCCCTGAGCCTAACTCAGAGAGGGAAATTCTACAAAGATTTTTATTACACTCCTTCCCACCCCAAATGAAAATATATCCTTCGACTTTTCAATTCTGCCTTCGCTCAGTACCCTAAAAACCCATAAAACAAAGGGAACACGCGATTCCTCGTGTTTCTCTTGACAAGGCATCCCGCTTCCAACGCTATTTCACAATGCAGTTTGGGCTTTGGCTCTCCCAAAGGACCAAAATTTTAGAAGTCTGGGAGGCTAAGTTCCTGTAAGAGGGATTCAGGAAATTACAGAGACATTCTAAAGCAATTAGCCACGAGCAACAGAAAAGCCATTATGAAATGTCTGACCACTCCAGGCTTTTCTGCCTAGAGGGGACACTGTGTGATGCCCACAAGAGAGTGCAGGACGGATAGAGAATATGGAGTGTTCTGCCTTTATAAAACTCACTCTGATTTATTCGACTTTTTGTTATGTGCATTAAGCTTCTCTATCATCAAGCCCTTTCATATGGTATTTGCAATATGAATTTTTAGCTCAAAATAATTTGCTGAGAAGTTGTAGCAAGGATTTGTATCTAAAAACAACAGAAGTTACTTCATTGTACATGGTATACCTATTTTCCAATGTGTAGAAAGCATATCCAGTTAGATTTATATTCTGTTTATACTGCCTTTTTTACACAGTTCCCTATTTAAATACTCTTGATTAGTGCACAAATCATACCTGGGTTAGTAGGAAAAATGCCATAGGTATAGTTTATATCATTGTATTTATAAGGAGTAGACCAATATGGCACAAAGTAATGGTGTTGTCCAGTGACCCAGAGTAGATGCACAATAAATATTTATGGAATGAATGCATGAACGAACAATCCATAACAAAGAATGGCAAATCAAAGGGCGGGAATATATCAAATTAATTCAGTTCTCCACTTACCCTAAAATCGCATTTGTCAGGATACCCACATTTCTGTAGGACAAAATACTATGTGTCTCTCTAAGCTTAGAGCACAACTCAATATAATCCCAGAAATGCAGAAACAGGCATGTAAATACTTGTACACATTTTAAATCTGCTGCCGTACAGATTTATCTAAAGGAGGTGGGGCTGAGTATTAACCTTGATTGTTCTAGGGTAGTGTGTTCCCAGGTTTTGGGCACGTTCCTCCTGTGCACCCCTAACCATGTGGACAAGATTCAGTAGCAAAATGGAACAGAGCTTGGATTCATACATGACAAAGCCAACAACATGGGAAGTAAACTTTTCCTGTTGCCCAGAAAGCCAGCGAAGGATCTGTCAATTAAATCCTAAGAGGATTTGTCTTCTGGTCTTTGTTCACCAACATACATGCATTAACTGATCATTTTAGCCATGACCTTCCAGGTAGGATTCAACCGTTGAAAGCTCTGAGGAGTTCATCTATCTATTATTAGTCTTCAAGTATTTAGAAACTGTAATCCACTATGATTAATTTCCTTTTAACAAAGAATGTTTTTAGAATTCCAGTTAGGAAATATGCATGGGTAATAATTTCTAGAATTTCTCTTCTTAGCTTAGAGATTTTCTAGGGTTGTGAGGGTTTCGTATGTTAGTATTTACAATAAGACTAATTCTTTGGTCTTTCTCTGCAGGGCACATTTATTAGGTCCACAATTAGAAACATCTTTGATTATGAAATTCAGTAACATACAGGTTGTTGGGGCTGCTTTTGGACTGGACTAATGAGAAGGGGAGTAGTCAGCAAGCCTGGGACCAGAGAAGAAGGGGGCATTGGCAGAGGTGGGTGGGGAAAGTAGATATGGAGAGTAAAGTGAGTTAAAGATGTAGTTTTCAGTAGCCCCCAGAGCCTAGACTCGCAGCCACACTGCCTGAGTTTCAACTCCAGTTCTACCGTCATTGTCACGATGGGCAAACTTTCTGTGGATCAGTTTCCTCATCTGTCAAGCAGGGATAACAGTTGTTGTGCGGATTAAATAAGTTTATGTATAGGGCTTAGAAAGTGTCTAGAACATAAATATTTGCTTCTATTGTCACCAATTTATTATAATCATCATCATCATCATCATTTACATGAGACTCTCTCAAGACTTAAGTTACTTAAGCAAGAATAAAACTTTGAAGTACCTTTTAGGATATTCTTCTCAATGACTTTTAATTATCCTAATAATGTTTTCTGTGTAAGACTAAGAGTGTTGTACAAGCAGAATTGTACCGTGATGGCTGATTTTGTAGTACAGGGAAGATGGGCCCACTCAGCTTGTGAGTCTGCTTCCCCATCACTCTTGGGTGAACCGAAGAAATCACCTATTATCATATGCTGTTATCCCAAGAGGTAGCTATGTGAAATCCAGAAAGGCTTGGCCATTATTATGGCTCATTTTTAGTTTCAGTTGTTATGAGTCTTTGTTGTTTTGTTCGTGTGTGTGTGTGATACAATTTGTGGATTATCTGCATATGGGTACCTATGAATTCACAGGGTTTCCTTTGAAAATGGCAACCATTAACTTTTTTCACTTTGGGGTCTACTATATACCTGATCTTTTCCTGTTTCTATTTCCCTGTTCCTCACCCAACACACATACACACACGAAAAATCTGTATGCCTTTTTCTCTCCCTATCCCTGATTATTGGGCCCAGAACAAGAGGAAAAGTTTAAGAAGCATCATATTTGACTCTTAGCTCTTTGTCCTAGAGTCGTTTTCTGTTTGCTTGCTTGTTCGTTTGTTTATTTAAAGTATAGACTCCAGAGAAGTGGAAGAGAAAAATAATCGTGAACCTAAAAGAGATTCTTTGCAAGATTTGGGAGATTGTTTATATATGGATGCATTCCTTTTCTTTCTTTCTTTTTTTTTTTTTTTTAGTTTTTGTAAGGTAACACCTTGGACCTGATTATATTACATACATTAATTTTTTAAAGTTTAAAAAATAAAGGAATGTAAAATATAACAATTACATGTAATCCTTCTATTCAGCTATAATAAGTATTAACATTTTTATATATAGCCCAGTAGGCCTTTTCTTATACATATATACACACTTACTTTTTGTTAAACAAATTTGGAATCAAAGTGTATACACTATTTGAAATCAATTTCAGTTTTCTAACAGTAAACATAAAGAAAAAGAAATTTCGAGAAAGAAAGATCCTCACTGATTTTATCAATTTCCTTTTCCTGTTCCTTTGCACTTTTCCCTCCCTTTGTTTCTATCTAGTCCTGTTGCAACTGGTTCCTAGTTTCCTGTGTCCTTTAAACCATGTACCACACAGTTTTTGATAAGTAAGGTACTAAAAATTTCCAAATTATACAGCCGGTAAGCATGAAGAAATTATTCCAAGATCAAGGCCTAAGAGTTAATATTATTATAACTGACAGATTCAAAAAGTTATTAACTATAACACATTATGTGTGCTCAATCAGCTGTTGGCCACACTTACCCAAATATCAGAATTTGGCTCCTTCAGCAGACAGATTCTTGCTGAGATGGAAGCTTCAGCTTCATATGGGATCTTTTTTCTCAAGGGAATTCTGCTTTTTTTGCCTTTTATATTGCTTGGTTTCTTCCCGGGGTTCATCTTGGAATGGCATCAGTAAATTTCTTCCTTCACTGAATACAATCTGACATATCTAGTCTATGGTGACAGCAATCTAAATAGTGGTTACCTGTGTGTGTCTGTGTGTGTGTTCGTGCTGTTTTGAGTGAAAGGAACAAGAGCGATGCATCCGGGCAGTGGTTACATGGACGTACACGTTTGTAAAGTATATTTGTGTACTTTACTGTTTGACGTTGCATCTCAATTGAAAAAAAATTTAAGTGGAAATGTCTAATGTTGGGTTTAAAAAAAAAAATCTTTTTGAACCACCCTCTTGCCAGTCTGTCAGTGATTTAGGCTGGAGATCTAGTCAAGATCTAGTAAATTGCAGAGACTACAGATCGTCCATCGTCTTAACTCTGGAGATCTTTGGCTTTTCAGTCCCAGACTGTTCCATAGAACAGCGATACCCAGACATGCTCCCCACCCCATAGAAGGAGTTTTGTGGTCAAATACGTTTCGGGAATGCTGAACTATCTAGGCCCCTTTGAAAGATTCACAGTGCATATTGAAATATTAAAGGCTCTAAGTCCTACAGCAAAGAAACATGTTTATCCTAACTTGTCTGAAATTTACTTAACCCTGAAACTCTCTTAATTAACATCTATTAATACCTCATTAAGCCTGGTCAAAGCCTGCCTCCCCCCATCCCCCATTAGGTGATATGTACCTTCTGGTTTTATTGTGTATGAGGTCACTCAGGAAGGAAGCTTCTATTTTTGCAAAATTGCACTCACAATCCAGAGTTCATTGTCAAGGTACTTTGGTTAGATTTTTTTCCTTCACATTTCACATACCAGACCGAACCACATAACTTGCCATTATCCAGTTACAAAGGGAAGTTTTTAGAGCAGACTCAACATGGAAGCCACATCAGACATATGAGCACTGAATACCAGTGTCCAAGGGAGGTAATGAAGCACCTGATAAAACGAGAACAAAGAATAAGCGTGAGGTCTTTTAGAATTCTAGGATTTTGTAGATTAAATACTTATAATAAATTCAATTAGTCTGTCTTACTTATTCTCTTAATTTGAAGTCCAGCTTATTTTTAACAGACTAGTTCAACATCTGACAGACTGATGAACTAAGCTATAATTCCATCTAAACCCAACATTAGACATTTCCACTTAAATTGTTAAGTTTTATTACTCTTAGTTCTTGAGGTTATAATTGTTAAAATGATATCCTAATTGATTGGGGGAGAAGAAATAAGAATATAAAGGACAGGAATGCGATAATAAAGTAACATCATAATTTATCTTTCAGAGCTTATTTCATTACAAATTATAGACTCCTACACAATCTAAGAAGAAAATTTTAAATGTTTTCTACAAATAGTCTTTCACAATCTTTTCTATTTTTTTTAATCTCAAAGTAATATATATTGCTAGCAGAGATTTCATTAAAACCACCATTTTTGCTAGAATGGCTAAAGGTTTAAGCAAATAAGCAGTTGCTACCTGACACTGGGTGGGTCATAAAGAGTTGGACAGTCAGTTTTCACTCCCCTCCTTCACTCTTTATATCCATCTTCTTATCACTTCTAGATTTCTCCAAGGAGCCTTCAACTCCATGAGAAAAAGCAGCCAATTCTGCAAACATCTGCCTAATCTTTCTAGGCCAAGGTGCTTATGTTTCAGATTTCAAAGTTTTAAGGAAAGAAACGCCTAAATACTAACAATTATTTGCAAATAATTTTTTTCTCAAAGAAACATACTCAATAATGTGTCAGTCTCATAGTAATAGACTGTTTAAATTCAGCTTTTGGAACAGTATTCCCAGTATTCAGAGATTAATTATATCAGAATCATGGAACGATATAAATACATATGCTGATTTCTGGGCTTTTCCTCAAACCTATAGTCTGTGAAGGTAGGGCTCAGTCCTCTGCATATTTAACCTGCCCCATAGGTGTTGATCCGATCACGTATGGGGATTCCTTTTTTAATGCCGACGATGGATCCACTCATAGAGTTGCTGATGAAGGTGAGGCACGATATCTGTATTTATAAGGAATTCCACAGTTGATATGAATGAGTACAAGGGTTGAGAACTTCTGTTCTAAGAGTCAATTAAAGAAAGGAAGAATGTTGAAAGATTTATTTCTGTTTGCCACTGGATTGTTTGTAAATGTGGAGAAGGATAGGCAAACATATTAACCAGACTTAGAGTAATTATTAATGAAGGATGGAGGAAATTATGTGACTAGATTGAATGCTATGACTTCTCAGCCTAAAAAAGGTTCACGGTGACATTTCAATGACCTTAATTCTTAACCCTGGCTGCTCTTTGGAATCCTCCAAGGGTGAGTTTTTAAAAAAATACCATTGTCTGGGCCCTCCTCCAGAACAATTAAATCGGACTCTGCGGGTCGGGGCAGGGAGTGGTGAGGCCCGAGCTGCTGCTTATTTTAACAGCTCTTGGGCCAGCAATCGTGTGCAGCCAGCTTAAGAACCATTGATTGCTCTATGACATATGAGAAGCTGTTTGAGGCACCTGCTATTGTTGACATCAGAAGCAGTTCATGTTTGCCTCCAGACCCTTGGAGGACAGTCTTGAGAAGAAATGAATGCTTGGCACTGCCCTATTACCTCTTTTCCCACCTCTTAAACCACCATCATTAGGATTCACTATTTTATTTATAAAAGCAGTTGCCACCTGCTTTCATGACATAATTTGTAGCAGTATATTGCTTAGAACAAACGCCAGAAAAGTATATAACTTATGAATTTGCTAGTTAAAATTGGGGGGGTGGGGGAATGGGTGTCGTATTTATGGAACCCTGTGATCTGTTGCTTGGCAACTTTGAGAGTTGAGCGTCTGCATTCTGTGAACTGTCAGAGTTACAAAGTTAGGTGAGCCCAGCCGATTACTTCTTGCTACTTAAAGGAAATTAATTCTGCATTATGCAAAGGGCTTGAAAAGTGGTCATTCAGAGCAGGCCATCCATAGCTATGTCACACTTCTTCTACTTGACTCCAGAAATTCTTCTGCCCTTTAGCCCTCTTACTTCTGAAGAGTTTGATCTGATCAGACGCAAGGCTGGAACATCTTGGCAGAATGAAGCAAGATGGTTAGATTCTTCCGTAACAACATACGCAGGCAGTTACCGGAAAAAACAACTGGATGGGTCCACATGCAGCCGATTTAAAACAGGAGAGCATTGGCCTGAGTGTCACCAGTAAGATTTCTTTGTACTTTGCACCTGGATATGTCACTATAAATAGACAAGAATGCTATTAGAAGAAAGAGGGCATTGTAAACCCTGAGAGACTTCCTAGGCTTTAATTCTGCATATTTTCCTGTGTAAATGTCAGTGAGAAGAAGAGCTAAATGTCAGTTATCAGCCGAAATTATGATCGTCTTCTC
Organism: Pteropus alecto; assembly: GCF_000325575.1. NCBI lineage: Eukaryota > Metazoa > Chordata > Mammalia > Chiroptera > Pteropodidae > Pteropus > Pteropus alecto. The sequence continues at coordinate 11,305,883 of NW_006431918.1, read as the reverse complement.
TATTTAGTGCTTGTAAAATTTTGTATATTAATTATAACATACTCTTGAAAAGATAAAAATGTGCTGAGCATTTGATTAAAAATGTAGATTTTTTTGTGTGTTCTCTGCTCAGCAAAGAGGTGCTCCTGAGCGTTTCACTTTGCTTCTTGTCTAGTTTTTCCACTTTTCGTGAAAAATTCCCTTAGCGCAGGAAGAAAGTCAGCTAAATTCTCTACTTCCCCCCATTCGCGTTATTTCCACTTTTCGTGAAAAACTCCCTTAGAGCAGGAAGAAAGTCAGCTAAATTCTCTACTCCCCCCATTCGCGTTGTCTGTCGATGAGTGTTTGCTGTAAGTCAAGCCCTATGATAGGCCCACAGGAAAAAAAAAATAATAATTTCAATTTAATGTGGTAATGGAAACCATAGAAACAAGTAATCAGCAACAGGCAGGGAGATGCTATCAGCATCCGTGGTGGGGAAACAGGCATTGGAGGGAAGATCTCAGCGAAGCAGGTTTCCGGAGCTGGTTTAGAAGGTGGAGAAAGGAAAGGAGAGCCGCGTGGAGGAGAGAGGACGCTCAAGGGAAAAAGCACTTCATCCCGAGAATTATTGGAGAACTACAGAAAGCATAGGTGGAGATGTGAAAAATATGAGGACTCGTTATGAAAAATGTCCCTCTATATATTAATGGTCAAATATCTTGTCCAAATTCTGGAAATCTATTTGAAAAACAATTGGATTATTGACTCCAACTTGGGATGTGAGGAATAACTCAAATTAGACCCTAACAAATATGAGGTATATTGCCTTCCAGGGCTTTCCAAATGATCAAATCAACGCTTAAAGCTAAAACGTCTCAAGTACTTTCCAATTGGATGCCTTGTCCGGTTTGTTCCAACAAACTACAGTCTCTGGGTTTTTAATAGCTCTCAAGTATGTTGACACTTGAAATAATTTTGGGAGTTCCTTTGCTAATTCTGTGACTTTCAAGGCACCTCTTGGCCAGAGAGGGACATCTTCATCACTGCTGGGGACCTGTCTAAAAACTCTTTGAGAGCTGGTATCCAAATATGTCCACTTCTCAGAGTGGTAAAAACATTAGTAACTAAGAAAAATGCAGAAAGGCAACATCTGGTGAAAATGTACAGAACTTCGAACTTGTTTTCTATTGAGAGTGTATGATCATTACGTGAATCACTTCAACCAAGGCAAACCACAGAAGAGCACAAGCCTGTGAGGTTGTTTGTTTTTTGGAACCTCAGAAATGTAAATCTATCCTTTGCACAATTATTGCTTATTCTGTTGTAGCTAAGAAACAGCAAGGGTTACAAATGAAGATGAAGGGCAGATTCAGCTCATTTTGAAAGTACTGGTTATATTTTAAATATGCTTTTGTTTTTCATCTTCTTCTTGGTTAATTTTAGCCCCAAGGACAAATGTCTTAAGTTCTGAGCAAAAGCTGTTTGGTTAAAATTTTGTAAGAGTCTAAAGAGACTTTTTACATTGTTATAAAATTAAAACGATTTGTGAGGATTATTGAGAAAATATGAAATGACCGATCATTTAAAATGGGTCAAGTCAGGAAAATGTTAAAGTATACAAAGCATAATACTTTTTACTCACCTTATTTATTCACCACACACGTTGAATTCCCATATTGTGCAAGGGGGAGGAATGTTGGCATAAGTCTTGATCATTTGGTTCTGAATCAGTTTTAACAGCAAATATGTAAAGTTCATAAACACGCAAAAAGACCCTGCATTGGGAGAATGGAGGTTAGTGTGCTACAGAACTTGAGCTGTTATGGAATATAGGTATCAATTGCAGTTGTCTGCCAAGGTTAAAATAAGGGAAGAGTTGCATTTTGAAATTCTTAAGGCAAAGTTTGGCACAATTATAGATTTTTAAGGCCTGATGCTTTTTTAAGCATTAAATTATTCATTCATTAATCAAATATTTATTAAGACCCTACTCTGAGGAAGGTCTAGGCTAGATGCTGGGGCTACTACAGTGATCCGAACACGTATGGTCCTATCTTCCTGGAGCTTACAATCTGGTGAGAGGACAGTCACCATGGATGCTTTGAAGGAAACAAATAGAGAACTTTGTTCAAAATGAAGAGAGGTGGCAGTTTCTTAGAAAACTAAACATAGTCTTACTAAGATCTGGTTGTCATGCTCCTACATATTCCCCTAATTGATTTGTAAGTGTATACAAATCTACACAAAAACCTGCACGTGAATGTTTATAGTAGCTTTCTTCATAATTGCCAAAAACTGGAAGGAACGAAGATGTCCTTCAATAGGTGAATAGATAAACCAACTGTGGTACATCTGTACAATAGGATATTATTCAGTGATAAAAAGAAATAAGGTATCAAACCACAAAAAGACATGGATGAATCATAGCTCCGTATTCCTAAGTGAAAGAAGCTAGTCTGAAAATATCACATACTATAGGATTTCAATTATATGACATTCCAGAAAAGCAAAACTAAGAGAATAAACAGATTAGTGATTGTTAGGGGATGTGTGAGGGTCAGAGATTTTTTTTTTTATGTCAGCGAATCTATTCTGTATGCTACCGTAAGGGTGAATATAAGACATTAGGTTTTTGTCAAAACCCATAGAACTTTACAGAACAAAAGAGTGCATATTAACAGATTAAGCATCTAGGAAGCCAGGGGATTCCAGGATTGAAGCAGAATGTGATAAACAACCTACCTCTAATATGAATGTGTGAAACAATCTTACTGGTGGTGGGAGGATATAAATACATATTTAAAACAATTATTTAGGAGATCCTAGGATGGAATACAAAATATGACAAAGGACTTGTATTATAAATGTATGAAACAACCTCACCGAAGGGGGTGTGGGAATAAGACACTGATCGAAGTAACTTTGGAAATGAGTGGAGTTTGTAAGACTAAAAGGCTAGAGGAACTGTATTCTGGTTGGTAAAGTTTTTTCCTGTGGGAGAGACAGGTGACAATTCTGAGACCACTATGAACAATAAAGTAAATGGATGGACGGTGGATGATGGGAGCCAGGTTTCTTGCTGTTGGAGTGGGAAGTTAAACATAAACAAGAGGAAGAGACCCAAATAATCCATGTGGTAATGGATAAGAATTGGATACAGCAGTATGAACTCATCTTAGTCTACTATAGACATAGATGTTTACATACAGAAAAATTTACAGGCTTGTGTATATACACAGGTTCGTATGCACATTTATATTATTCTTTGGAAGAAAGTCTGTATGTGCAGCCCATATCAGTATAGACCATCAGCTGAGAGGGCCTAGAAGCAATACCTTGTAACTATAACCACACCTACTACCCAGATTTTGTTTTCTGATACCATTCTCCAATAAAGGAACCAGTGTTTCTTGGAGAAATGGCAATTCTGCGATGGGGCAGGAGCTATTCAAGATGAGTCTGGAGCATCTTGTAGTGCCAGAAAGTATGGAAAGGTCAAAAAACCCAAAACAACGACAACCGAGCCAACTGAAAGAGTTTTCGATTGCCAAGGCTGGAAAAATTTGAGCAACAAAATAAAGGAGTAGTGGATTATAAACTAAAGTATAAAATAAATATGAGTCCATACTGTCAAACATGAAATGCTTGACTAAATACATTAATGAGGTAGAAAGGACCCATCATCCATGCAGCACAATTCCAAATTATTTATGTAGTAAGTTGGTATTCGAGGGGGTGGAACATGACTCACTGCTCTCTAAGTGTGGACCATGTGTGACTTTCTTCCAATGAGTATAGAAAGGTGGGGGGGAAAGTAACTTTACAGTGGGAAAACCTAACACTACTTGGAGCCAGCTGATAAGGGTTCGTGTCAACATGGATAAGCCACAGTGACAGGCTTTACCCTTGGTAAGAGTATGAAGATGGTACTTGACCTCTGGGTTCTTCCTTCCCAAAATTCATCACCCTCGTGTAATCATGAGAAAAACTTACAACCCCCAATTCAGGGACATTCTACAAAATTCCTGATCAGTAATCCTCAGCATTGTCAAGGTTATCGAAACAAGGAAAGTCTGAGAAACTGTCACTACTGTGAGGAGCCTAAGGAGACGTGACGACTCATATAGAATAATCCTCCAGAAAGGGCAAACTTAAAAAGACCATTAGTACTGAATGTCGGTGAGGATGTAGAACAAGGAGACGTCTCATGTACAACTGGTGGGAAGGACCATGGATTTCACTCTAGAAAAACAGTTTCGTCTCATTTTCTAAAGTTGATGCTGCGGGTACCCTAAAGCTTAGCAATTCTAAGTATCTACCCAGCTGAAAAGCATTTTCACACATGCACCAAGAGACAAGTGCAAGTAAGTTCATAGCAGCGTTTTTCATAAAGCCAAAACACTGAAAACAAGCCAAATACAGAATAAGTACTATTCATCTACAGCAGAATGGATAGGCAGTGGTATATTTTCATACGTCAGTGAATATGAACAAACTCGGGTTATACCCAGTAATGTCACAAACATAATGCTGAGCATTTTGTGCCAGATACACGTGTATACTTCTATTTATATAAAATTAAAAAAAAAAAACAAAAAACCAGCCAAACCAAACTGTCATGTTTGGGTATGTCTGCTTAGGTGATACAAAATATGAAGAGAAGCAAAGAAGCAATTCCTGTGGAGTCAGGAAACTGCTTTACTGACCACCTGTATGCGAACACCTGCCTTAAACCTGTCAAAAAATAATCACTGGGGTTGGGCTCAGAAATCTGCATTTTTCAAATCAATGCCCTCAGCAGATTCAATTGCTGTCATAAATTAGGAGAAGAAGGATGCAGCGTGGGCCACCAGCTGCTGTCTCAGGGGTGATTGGGACTGGTTTGTTGGCTGAACACACGTACAAGAGCATTTTAGGGCCCTTGAGGCTGGCATCAACTCCCCTTTCCCCCTACTTCACACACAGTTTCAGGTCCCTGGGGCTTGGAGACACTGCTTCTTCCCCAGTCAGAGGCCCTAAAACAATGGCCACTGTGTGTTGCACTCAAGAAATTGATGACTCTCTTCATTCTATAGAAAATAACCTGCATTTCCCAGTAATCCCTGGCTTCTCTACAAAGAGTGTCACATCTGGATTCAAAGAAACTGAGATATAGATGTGTTTCAGAGGAGAGACACAGCATCTGCGGGTCCCCAAGTTACTCCACAGCTACTAAGTTTTATGGAGAAACAAATATAATTACTGTATTATTTCCTATTCCATTCAGAGCACTTATTTTGAAAACAGCTCCCCAGAGAAAGACTCATAAATCCTGTTAAAACAATTATGAAGTTAATGTTCGAGCTTTTCGTGTACAAAAGTTGAACAATTTTACCCTTTTATGACATCAGGGAACAAACAAATCACTAAAGACAATGAGAAAGTCCAATTTGGGTTGACTTAATGGGAGTGTGGAAAGAGGGGGAGAGAGGAAGCAAAAGTTTAAGAAATCAGATGAAAAGATGAGTGAACATCCCTCTAAATTCATAGACTGTGACTTATAAACCTACAGACTTATGAATTGTTTCTTCTCTTGCGTTCTTCAGGATGTCATGGCCAGAATCCTCTGCCTGTCGTCCTGCACTCCGCAGGGCTGGTCCCCAAGACGCCCCAGATGTTAAAGGTGAGTGCAGCACCATCGGTTCTGAGCAGAGCCCTCCTGCCAAGGTCGCTGTCTTTATAATTTTTAGGTTTTTGATTGTAGTCTATGTGGTTCCCATTTGTCTACCAGAGGCAATGTGTCTTTAGCAAGAAAACGAGCATATTTCACTCTGGATCTATCACGATTAAAAAAATGACAGTTATTCCAGGGCAAAAATTTTCCTCTTCCAATTAATCCCAGAATATAACTTCTGCCAGAGCTTGGAGCTCTAGATAATGTAATCTGAGCTTTACTGGGTGCATCAAAGAACTAAGAAGAAAAAGCAGAGCTGTAAACCACCAACTGGTAAACTATATTTGCTAATCCATAACCATCTCCCCGCTGTTTCAGTTCAATTAGGAATAATACTAGTTGCTGTAATAGATAAACCTCCAAACTCCAGTTGCTGAACACGATAATTTTTTTTTTCTTCATATAAAGGATAACTACTCTCTTCATTGCAGGCAGAGACCTTCCACGTGGTCATTAAAGGGCACAGACTTCCTTCACCTTGGGGTTCCACCATCCCTTTGGGCCCCAGAGTCCTTTGTCTCTATCAGGCAGGTGTGGGGTCAGGTAAAGGGTAGAGAAGGCGCCCCTACTTTTTGATCACATCAGCCTGGAAATGACACACACGTCTGTGCTCACGTTCCAATGGGAGAAGTAGTCCCGAGGCTCCACCTGGATGCCAGGGGCTTCTGCGGTGGATCCCTCCGCCGGCAGCCACTTCTTAGTAACAACTACACACACCGGAGGGGGACAGCTGGCCATCCTGTCACACACTCTGATTAGGAGGAGGAAACACACTAATAGGCTTTTCTCATATAATATCCATCTCTCAGGGTGGAATCTTTGAAGGTTTAATAAGACTGATGTAATCTCAAATTAGGATATTTTTAGCATTTTATGAAATTTTCTGCTGTAATATTTAAAGGTTTAATATGTATGCATGTGTTGAGAGGGGTTGGGTGAAAAGAGCTATCCTGCAGCCCTATGGGGTTTTCTTAAATAGTGGAGATAAAGGTTTTTCACAGCTGCCTGGGACAATCGCTATTCTGCTGGCTTTCCTAATAAAATTTGACTTTATGGGAATAGCACGTTTCAGATGGGTTTTATGCGTTCCTCCATGGTTTGTTGAGGCAAGAGAACAAGACAGCTGATCATGCGTGCAAAGACTTTCTTTCTCCCCTTTGCAGTAATGAACATAAAATTGAAACACACTACATCGCTGGAAGACAAATCTGTGCTAGGGGACAGGAAATTAAACAGCCTGATCACATCATTCATAGTAAGCTAAAGTGACAGTGCATCTGATCTGAGTAGCACAAAGTACGATCCTATTATATTTATATGCTATTTGTGTCCTTCAGAATTCTGATTAACCCTGCTAATCACCTGTGGCCTATGAGAGCTGATGGTCTAGCAGTCCATGGCTGGTGGGTGGGGGTATTTCAAGGATGGTCACATGAGGAGCAAAAGTGATAATGTACCACTGTATGATAGGTCTGATTTGATTTTCCTGTCTCCTCTCCTGTTTTTCTGGTAAAATATTGGTGGGAGGAAAGGTATAAGTGTATATATTCATAATGATGACTTCTTAATAGATTTTTCCTGTGTGTCATTTTAATTTAACTGATAACTACTCTCTTCATTGAGAGGTGACAGTACCTCAAGGCAGAATTATAGAATTTGGCCAAATGATAACTTATCTTCTGCTTCTCTTCAATTTCCATGTTTAATGTTTGGATTATCAATTTTAATTGTGCTAGAAGCCCCTAATGAAGGGAGTTAAAACATGAAGCTAAAGATCAAATCGTCAATACAAGCCAACTGTATGCATTTGCTCATCTCTGGCAGACACAGGTCTGCAGATTGTCTCTTTGTAGAAATGTATCCATTCATATAGATATGCAAATCAAATGGGCTGGGCTTACTTTACGTGTGATTCACTGTCATCATAGGAAAAAAGTTCTCAAATTCTTCCTCACAACTGCCTTTTAAAGAGTTCAGTCTTATTTGTTCTGCCTACAGTGGTTTTTCTTTTGCATTGCTATTAATTTTCTTTCCAAGTCTTTGATTTGGTTGTGGCTTTTCCCTGTTATGGCCCCATCGTATGCTCACTTCTCATTTTCAAAGAAGAATGAAGCCATAGCTAATAAAAATAAAAATCAAATGTCGTAAAACTTCAGGACAAGAAACAGAAATTGTTAAACAATCGAATTGTCTCTCCATTTACACTTTGCTAAAACAATTCTATAAAGTTTTGTTCAATTAAAAAGCTTCTCTCAAAAAAAAAAAAAAAAGCTTCTCTCTCGCAGCAGCAGTTGAATGCAGAAGAGCAGGGCGGAATGCAGACTGTGGCACAGCCGGGGCAGCTCTCACTGGCTAGCCCCGTCCCTTCTCTTGTTCTTAGTGCTGTACCGGTGTCCCACACCTGCATTCCTCTAAGATGAGCCCAAGTTACCCTTGCAAAGGGTAGGCCGGCCTCTTTTGTTCTTGCTGTTTCAGGAGATGTAGTATGTACCAGGGAAGAGGTTTTATGTAGTATGACCACGTCAAAGCCCAGATGTGACAGTATGTGTAAGATCTCCTTGGGGTCATCCCTAACCACAGATAATCTATTTCAAGTGTCTGCTCAGCAACTTGGAACTGTTTTTATGTGATGTTATGTCTTTTTCAAGAGTGACAGTGTCTAGGAGAGTATTGTCAAGAACCAAATAATATTCTAAGCAACATGAATATGGTTTGTCCTATTACTTTGAGCGTTTATGTCCATTTTTAACATCTTGTTTTTCTTGTATTCTTTTATTCCCACTTTCATTTCTCTGTGAAGCCTTCTCTAAACCTTGAAAGACTTCTAAAAGCAATAAGAACTTATCAGACTACCCCATAAGTCATGTCTTCACACAGGGAGGTCTTAAAGCTTAAACGAGATGATGTCACTTCTCTCTTTCCTGTCACACTTGCAATAAAATCCTAATTCCTTACCAAGGCCTTTTAGGTCTTGCATGAATATGACCCTGCTTATCTTTCCAGTCTCATTTTGTGCCTTTCTTCCCTTTGGCTCACTCTGTTCCAGTTACAATGCTTTCCTTTAATAACTCGAAAATAGCAAGCCATTCCCTGCCTCAGGACCTTTGCACATGCGTTCTCTTTGCTGGAATGCAATTATCCTAGCTCTTCTGAGCTTTAAACTTCAGTCTGGATTTAAAGGTCACCTCTAAAGAGAGATTTTCGCTGGCCACCATATTTAAAGTAAGTTCTTCGAACTCTTTC
>NW_006431918.1:11276339-11296699 GCF_000325575.1 Pteropus alecto | reverse complement strand
CTTTCCCCCTTAATTTCTATCTTAATGACTAGTTTGCTTTCTATATATTATTGTATTTGTTTACATGTTTAGTCTTTCTTTTTCTAGAACATAAGCTTCATGAGTGCAGGAACTTGTCTGTCTTGTCTCTGTTTGTCCAGCACCTGGGACAGAGATCAGCATAGACCAGATGCCCTGTAATTGTGTGTTGAACAAACACAGACCTACCATTGTTGACTTTTTCTTCTTCACAACATATTTCCTTATCAAGGCAGTTTCTTATTTATAATTTGTCTCCCAAAGGGGAATTTATATTGTGCTTTTTAAAATTAGAATGTGGTTTTTGTAGAAGCAACCTTTCAAAAACTTGTGTTTCCAATGGAGTCTTTGGAATCCTATGCAGCAGCACATAAAACTGTCATTCATGCTTTAAAAACTGAGTGGATAGATAGCATATGGCCCTGCTGCATATGTACAGGATTTTAGTTATATAGTCTCTCTATCCCTCACCCAGGTTCTGTAATGGGCTGAGGGAGATACAGTCAGGTGACCCCCAAGTCTGGAACATACACGTGTGGTTGTAGAAACAAGTGATGGCAAACACGACTTGCGGTGAGAGGGAGGAAGGAAATCGAGCAGGAGACTACCTGGTACCTGTGGGGCCCAAGCAGGAAAGCACCTTACTTTTCTTAGTAATGTGGGTGCCCTGTGGCTTCCGGGCTTCATTAACCTTCCTTCCATCATGTCACAAGGATGTGCCCCCTTGTGCTGTTTTGGGATCATTTCCAAAGCTTATCGCTCCTGGAGGCTGGGAAGCCAAATGGTCAGGGCATGCTTGAATAGAGGGGGCTTTTCCCACAGGTTTTCTAATCTGTCTGAGAAGGGGACAACAGGCCAACCCTGGGATGGAATAATAAAGGGGTAAATGGCAGCCAAACCAGGCAACCTGCCCCCAGCTTCCCTGGGAGGGACTCCCTAGTCAAGGTTCCTTCACAGCCAGGCCAGCTTTCCTCAGGCAGAGGCATCAGGGACCTCCCCCTCTCCCAGGCGTCCTCTATTCCGAGGTCCAGGAGTGTGGCCCCTGGAGGAAGGGTTCTCCCCTCCCCCTCAGCGGCCAGGAGGAACCCTGGAATGAAGGCCATTCCCCACTGCAAACAGAAGCCCAGGCCTCAGCGATCTCTTCCTGCGTGTGACTCCGCAAAATCCTGTGCTTGTCCGCTGAGCCGTTTCCACCCTGAGGTCCAGCATTTTCCACCCCCACCACGTGCCCTGAGGCTGCTCTCGCCCTTTCTCCGCCCTCTCCCCCACTCCAGGTGCCTGACGGGGGCTGAGTTTCCACTTTCTCCTGGTCCGGGCCCTTCCAGCGGGTTCTGGTGAGAAGTGGAGAGGACGGCTCGGGCTCTGGCGCGCACGCCTTCATTGTCTTTCCCCAGGCCCCGCTGCTTTGCCTTCCACTGTTCGCCAAGGAAACTGCGGCCAGCGGATGGCTGAGGACCAGGAGGGCCAGCTGCCCTTCCCCCCGCCCCCCACTGCCCTCACCGTGCAGCTTGACAGCCACAGCTGCCCAGGGTGTGCAGCGGAGGGGACAAGGTGACTTAGAACAAGCCTCACTAGCCACAGGGTTCCCACATTCACTCCCGGTGTGACGGCTGCCGGCTTTAGTTTGTTTTCTGGCTAATTTGCATGCCTAGCTGTGAGGAGTGCACACATTTCTTTTAAACTACAGAAGAAAAAAGCTGACACTAGCCGCCAGTAAATCTAGACAGCCGGATAAGCAGTTTGCCTGAAACCGAGGTCGTCACCACACTGAAAATGACAGATATGCTGGGCGGTTGCCAGCACACCCCAGAGAACTCCAGGATGGGCCCCCAGACCCAGGAATACCAATATCCCCCTCAGAGGGTGGGAATTTTGTTTCGCTCTCTCTATTTTAAGTCAGGAAACAGTCTAATAAACGGTTAAATGGATTTGCTAGAAAATATTTAAGTCTAAGGCGACAGTTTCCAAATTCCCCGCAGAGACTGGACACAAGGGAACATCGGCAGCCAAGCCTGTTATTAAGAAGGTCACAAGATGCCATCTGTTACCGTGTGCTCTTTACTGTTCAAGCATAACATCAAGCAGGAGGTGGCTGCAATTGCTTCTGCCCGTGAACTTAAAAGGTAGCACGTTGGTGGGCACTACAGTCGCTTTAGTGGGCTTGTGTGAACAAACCACGTGTCTGCCTACGGCATGGGCCGGGGTCACAAGGCGAGATGATGAGAGAAGACGAAGCATTGATTTGAGGTCTTTCCTTGGTTATGGCTCAAATGTGATTTGCGATGCTGCCGGCCGATTTTCCTAATTTTATTTCTGCCTTGTTTTAGCCAACTGTAAAATATAATAGCGTTCCTTCTTTACCTATAATTGTGAAATTAAGGCAGAGAAATGAATGCTTTGTCTTTTATTCCGAACTTAAATCATTTGTTTTAATCCGTAGAAAAGTTGAAGGGATAGTGCAATCAATATTTGCCAACTCTCACTTAGATTCATCAATTTGAACATTTTGCCATATTTGTTAACATGGAGCTTTATCTCAGTCTCTCTCTATTGATACTTGCATATGCTTCTTTGCTGAACGATCGAGCATAAATTACAGACATCGTAACAGTATGTCCTCAAATACTTCAGCCTGTGCCTCCTACGAGTAAGAATGTTCTTTTACAAAACCATAATACTATTATCACACTTAAGAAACTCCATAGTGATAGAATAAACGTTTTTAAACCTAATATACAGATCACTAAACGCCTTATTCTTAAAAATCTGTCGGGAAAAGATTTTCTCTGTCATCTATCCCAGTGGTTAGCAGCTCTTTCTTTAAGATACCTCATATTTTTGAGGCAGTTTGAAAAGTCTGATGAAAGCTCTGAGCCCTGTCTGCAGAAAGATATCCACGAAGACACCTCTACAAGCCAACAGTGCACATGTCTAAGTTCCCTCCAGGTGTCCATGGACTGTAGGTTAAATGTTGTTCATCTTTGATCAAAATTCTCCTCTTTCGTGTACATACAATTTAGGACCACAGTACTCAGAAAGGTTAAGAATGGTTTGTCTTCACTTTCCAACATTATGTTTTATGTTCATGCGGCTTCATTTCTAGAAACTCAAAGTTTCAAGCAACTCAGAGATGGGTAGGTAGGAAATCGTATTATTCCCAATCTATGAAAAGGATACCGAATCACAAACACAGCTAAGACTTGTACTATGAAATATACCCAGTAGGCAGATTAAATGATTAGAGGATGAATACTAGACAAATACTCCCAAACTTGAGTTTCCCTGATTTTGAAAGGGCTGATGCTCACTAACCCACACTTGCTTTCTTGACAATCTGCTTTGAAAAACCAAGTACCTGTAGCATTCCGTCAGTAAGGGCCTAATACATAAAGGTGAAATTTGTTCATAGTTACTATAATTGTTATTTTCATCAACAAAGTCACCCGGTTTGGTTGCGGTTCTAGGACTAGGATGTGGAAGCTGGCAGGTAGATGCACACAAGCAAACTAGGGTAACATTAAATGTCCTTAATTGAAAGGCCAGCTGAAACTGCCAAGGTCAAGTGGCTCTATTTTGTCAACTGTGAACTCACAAGGAAAAGAATCATTAGCTAACCATACTTCAACATATGTGAGCTTGTTGGTGTTCCTCTCCATAAACAGACTAAAGAAAATGAGAGACATTTCTAGCTCAGTTAGAAAAATGATCAATTTTGGCCAAAAGTTGGACATAAATGTGTAAATCCCTCGTGTAGTGGTCTAGCAAAAATTCTAATGCCTCTTTACTCCCTATAATCCACCAAATGCCTCAGTATTACTTTCTGTAAAACTTTAATATTATAGTATCATATTTACTAATTAATGATTATCTCATAATTCTTGAAAGGAAAGATGACCCCCCCAAAAAAACTAGTTAGAGCCTTAGGCAGTCCTATGGGATTTATTAGAGCTTTGAAAGGCTAAGGATTCATAGCCAATGAAATAATCAGAGCTAATTGTGCAAGATAAGCTTCTTACCTATCTGCTTTTACTATAGGTGTGAAAAGGTGGGTCTTTCTTGAATTTAGCTAAATAATTGTTGAACTCTTTATTTGACTTTAGCTTAAGATATCTCATTTTAAAAAGTATCAGCATAAAATAGCATAAGTAACAAAGAATATTTGCTAAAGGCTATTTCTTATGTCTCTCCTTTCACTCATCCCTAATGACCAGACCCCAGCATATTATGCAAACGAGATCCTCTTTTTCTTTATTGATCAATTTTTATTTTTTAATCGAATTAATTTTTTTTATTATTTTTAAAATAAAAATACACCTGATAACATGATGAGTTATTAGGGAAATGCAAATTAAAATCACGATGAGATATGACTTCACATCCATAAGAATAGCTATAATCACAAAGACAGACAGTGATAAACGTTGGTGAGGATGTGGAGAAACGAACCTTCATTCACTGGTGGGAATGTAATATGGTACGGCCACTTTGGAAAACACGTTAACAGTTTCCTAAAAGTGAAATAAATTTACCATAGGATCCAACAATTCATACCTAGGTATTTATCCAAGAGAAATGAAAACATATGTCTACACAAAGATTTATGCATGAATGTTCACTGCAGCGTTATCCATAAGAGCCACATTGAAAATAACCCTTATGTCTGTTGGCTGGTAAGTGTGTAACAAAATATGGTATATTTATACAATGGGATACGACTCATCAATAGAAAGGAAAAAATACTAAAGCAGCTGCCAGATGGACAAACCTCAAAAACATCATGATAAGTAAAAGAAGTCAGACATAAAAGATCACATAATGTACAATTCCATTTATATGAAGTGTCCAGTAAAGGCAAATATATAAAAAAAAGTGGGTTAGTGGTTTTCTGGGACTAGAGGTCGGAGAAGAGATTTTCCATAAATGGGCATGAGGGATCTTATTGGGATAATGAAAATGCTCTAAAATTAGATTATGTATTATGGTGATGGTTGCATAACTTGATAAATTTACTTGAACTCATTGAACTGTACATTTAAAGTGGGTTGATTTTATGGTATGTAACTTTTGCCCCAATAAAATTGTTAAAAAATACACCAGATCTTCTTCAGACATATAAAAATTTATAGCCTTAGAATTTCGGCATGGTTTGGTTCCTCTGATTTTAAGAGCATAAGCTGTGTATCATAAAAGAATGTTCCAGGCAGAAAAATGTTTACCTTGACTTCTGGTTTCTGATTCTGCATGTAAGGAGCCTGGAAGTCACCATTCTGTCCTAATAGGCAGAAAGCTGAATAGGCTAAAAAATCAATAGCTCTTCTTGGATCCTTAAGAGAGGAATGGACACAGGGCCAATCACTGCCCCCCAAATTGGAGAGGCAGACATTCAAATACGGGGCATCGCAGCTTACCCAAGCAGAGACCCAGCAGTGGGAACCACCATAGCAACCAGTGTCAGGGGTGCAATATCTCAACTGTAATTGACAAACTGCCAGAGGCACAAGGCAGACAAGCCTAGGAATTAACAACTCCAGGGGACCCAGGCATATTGGCATCCCTACAGTATTATAAGATTTATCTTCAAGAGCTCAACCAGGATCCCATAGTAGACATCAGGGGAAAATCCCCTCCGTGTTTCTGGCAGAGGGAGAGGAAAAGAAAAGATTTTGAAACACTCCGAACACTGTGTTCTTAATAAGGAGAAACTAGTTAACCAGAAATTAGTCTGCCGGGGCGTAATTCCCCTTCTCCTGGGTCGGTTAGGCTAACCAGAAATTAGCCTAACCAACCCAGGAGGAGGGGAATTACCCACCTCAAACCCACCCCAGCCACCCCGTTCCACCTAAGCAGGGGAAGAACAACCTCAGAAACACCGGTGAAGTTCACAGTCCAGAGACCTAACACAGGCCTACTTCAGAAAAACCTCCGAGGAAGCTCAAGGACATCTGAAACTAACTTATTCTGATAACTGTTTTTATTATAGGCTCTTATAATTTCCATGTCTCCTTAGCTGTTATCAGTACTGTTTTCTTTTTAAAATAGAATTGAAATGTGTACCATTAAAAAATTTTACCCAGCCCCCACCAAAAACTCCAGGGTGTCTACTAGAAATTAGCATTTAGTCAGTTTCATCTTAACCTAACTCTTTCCTGTTGGTCAGATTCTAAAGGGAAATAAGTGCTATGTGTACAATTTGTTGGTACAGCTTAATTGGAAGTGTAAGAAATTTTACCCTAACACTGGTTTTCTCTTTTTTGTTTGCACACAGGTCTATTCCCTCACATAACCAGTTCCTTTAAAAAATCAGTTGATGTCAAGCACAGAGTGGTAAGTCCAACCTTTCTCAGCAGTCATTTCCAGGTGGAGAGCCTAAATGACTGCACGCCACTGCTCCCAGGGGAGAGGTAGCGTCAGGCTCCCGTGAGCCTCTGGTCACCACATTGTCATCAACTGATCAATACGGAAATTTGTGTTCTGTGTGTTTCTGTTTAAAGACACTTTATTTAATATGTTTTGTCGATTCATTACCATTGAACTTACAGTCAACAGCACTGTAACTCATGCCTACGTGAAGATTATCTAACACACGTATTTTTTCCATAAAACACATCAGTCTTCTCGTGCTGAGGAACACGAGACAGCACATCAGCACTACACGTGGGGGCCATTTTAAGCAATGAAATCGCTAACAAAAAGCATAAAAATGCAGAAAATGGGACACTTGTTTACCGTATGAGAGTTGCAAGAAGCAGCAGCAAAGAGTCCTCTTGTTCAGCCTCGACTGAGAACGTGCATGTCAGGGGACTCAAACTGTTCACCACTCTGTGCGTGTCCTTGAATGACCTCAGAAGTGTGAATGTTGTCTTTGGGTTACAAATAAATTTTAGCGAGTAGGCAAATTCACAAATATGGAATCCACGAATAATGAGGGTGGATGGTTTCATTTCCTTTGCACATTTTTCTATTAGTATTTAGCTTTCTTATGATTTGTCTAAGTTATTTGCATATTAGGATAGTACTCTTTTGCCCATCCTATTTTATCAACATTTCCCCCAATTTATCTTTCCATTTTACTGTTAGAATCTGTTATCACAGTGGCTTTGGGCAGCAGTATCAAAGTGCCTTTTGGATGGGGAGGACAACGCTGCGGAAGGAATCTTGTTAAGTTTCTGTCGTTGTGAAGGTGGTCAGTATTTACCTTTATCTCTCCTTTTCACAGGCACACCAAATTCTGTCTGCTGATTTTTCTCCAGCACCTCCAGATTATGAAAAACCATGTAAGTCCCATCGAAGCTACCACTTTAT
Organism: Pteropus alecto; assembly: GCF_000325575.1. Lineage (NCBI taxonomy): Eukaryota > Metazoa > Chordata > Mammalia > Chiroptera > Pteropodidae > Pteropus > Pteropus alecto. The sequence goes on along the minus strand of NW_006431918.1, from coordinate 11,289,379 downwards.
ATCCATGTTCTGCATTTGCCCGAATTAAGGTCTTCATTCGATATTTTCATCCCTTCCAGAGCCTTTGGCATTTCTGCCTCCTTCCTCCTTCGAGTCCCTTTTTACTTCGCGTCCCTTTTTACTTCATTGTACCTCTGCCAGCCGTGAGGAGAGTAGGACGCAGAAATAAAAGCAGGGGGGAATCCCACAGGAGACCTCCGCCAGGGGCAGCTCTGGAATCGGAGCCCATGTGAGAAGGTTGTGGTGGTGGCAGAGCTTGGGGGCGGGGCGGGGCGAGCAGTGTGTACGAGAGGGATTGGAACTGTTGATTCGACATCAGTTTAGGACTATCCGTTAATTTCATTTGTTCATTCTAGTGTAGACTCTGTTCATCACGAGCACTTACATAGTGCCTGTCTGTCTCTTCGTGTTAGATGTGAGAATTAAAAAGCCAGCCTTTGAGAAACTGATGAGCTGTAATCGACGAAGGACAGATTACCTGAGGCGTGTAAGAATCTTTTTACTTGTCACCCAGCAGTGGATCCCTGGGGTAGCGTCAGTAAGTGTGTGTGGTGTGGCAGTGAGGGTGTCGGCATGTGTGTTTAGAGTGGGTGTGAAAGTAATCCCTAATTTACAGTCAAGTGACAAATAGAAAAGTAGACTGTTCTGATAAGCAGGCCTCCTTGAAGCATTGTGAATATTTCTTGTCTGGAGCTTTCCAGGTGTTTCGGAAACAAGTCTCGAAAGGGGACTGGAATTTCTCTTGTACCGTCCAAATTTTCATGAGTGGTATCAGTGATTTGCTGGATTCTGCCTCTTGCAGAAAAGGCAGTTTGTTTTCAGTCAGACTGTCCTGCCTTCTGGGGACCCACCCTGGGTGCCTAGTGTCCTGGTCCCACTTTGCTCATGTGGCTGTTCTGTCATTTAACATCTACTGTCCCCGTGGCCCCTGACATGGCCCTCCAGAGCAGGGGCTCTGTTTTGCTTGACCAGACTTTCTCAAAACTCAGTAATTTTTAACAAGATGTTAAAACAGGACTGTTTATGTCCCAAAATTCTGGCAGAGACTCCTAGAGAATGAGTTGAAAGTATAAAAACTGCTTTCTGCACATACACCATGCTGACTTCACCTCATTAATACAAATGTTACAACTATTTTTGCTATCTTATTGCTTTTGTTTGTTAATATTTCTCTAAATTGACCTAAAACAACAACTGAGACTTACCTTAAGTAATTATATTTGCAATACCGTGGGTTGGGTATGTTAGTTATGTGTATTAGGAAAAAAAAATCTGACTGTTAAAATAAAAAATGTTATTCGAGTACCACCTAACATGATCACAAGAACCACCAGTTATAGATAGATATCACTCTGGAAAATGCTAGTCTATGAGCACCAACTAGCTAATCTGATAAATTTAGCTAATGGGACGGGGTTGGATGGCCCACCTCCGTCCTCAGGTCTATTTAATGGTGGCCTTCCAGAAATAGTGCATTTTTCTTGATTTTTCTGCTGTAGGACCTGGTAACTTTCCTATGGAGCATGTCAAGCATGGGAAGGCAGTGCAGTGGCAGGCTGTGTGGGGAGTTATTCGGGGGGCATTTGCAGCTGGGCAGTTTCCACTGAAAATTAGAGTGTGTGGGCAGCCAGGGTCCTCCCTTCACTGGAGGGTTGGTGCGTGCTTCTAGGAAGGGTAGACAGTTTCCTGAAAGTGTATTTACTGCAGGCTGGACTCCTGGGAGTTGCCTGGGAGAATTATTAACTGTTGTTAGATAAATAAATCCCTCTTGCCGCATGGAGCTGTACCCGTGCCAAGCGATCCCACTGCCAGTGTCCGCAGCTGTTCTGGGGAACAGTTGCCTTTCTCTCTGAGGTGCTTCCCCGACCCCCTCCCCTAAAGTGAATTCTCTATGTCACAGTAGCCTCTTTTAAGTCAACAACTCCCAACAAATTAGCGACCATTACATACTGCTCTTCTTTTTATGGTGCGACCACAGACTAAAAGTATACACACATCTCCCCGCACCACACAATTCATACGGGGCACTTTTTTTTTTTTGGAAATATTGGGCCTAGAGTTCTGACCAAGAAGTAAATTGTGACTTTTTATTAAATAAGGCAAAATTTTAATTTGTTTTTATAGATGCTATATTTCAGTGGAAGAGAATAAGCACTGAGATGTAAAACATACCAATTCTTGCATTGGAGTCAAGTAGGGACTGAATGAAATTTATAACCATCATCAACAATATTTTCACTTTAAAGTGATCTGTTTGGTGTCTAATGCCTTTGGTAATCGACTTCTAAGTATTTATATTTCTGGGCCTTATTTTCAAGAAGTTTATGATGTTAAACTGAAAGCAGAGAAAGTTATCACACCCAGCAATGTCAGGACTAAAGGAATGGTTGGAAAGATGGACAAGACTCTTGTGGCTTAAGGGTGGTCAGGGGGCAGCAGAGAAGCAGTGGGTGATCTAATCAGTGGCTCCAAGACTCCTCGCTTTTATTTTTTTCTCTCCTGCTGATTGATCTGGCCCTCCTGACAGAGACAGGATAGGTGAACTAGGAAGATTAAAGCAGGTGGAAGAAAATGCAGGAACAATCCCAGCTCCAGCTCATGAATGATGTCTGGCCATTTCGTTTCCAGTTTTGTGCAAAAAAAAAAAAAAAAAGTAACCTTTGCGGTAGGGCAAGCCCTGACAACCAGGCCATTTTTCTCCAGCTTCCGGAACACTATAATTCTGCGAGCAAGGTTGGCTCATCTGAAGACTCAGATGCTGATCAATACTACGTTTATAGTCTGGGAGGACCGTTAGAGCCATTTAGCTGAGTCGGAAAACGAAGCCACAAAGCTGGAAGCCTGGAGTTTGTTTAATTGACGACTTTGAGGTATGAGAGGGCCCGGGAATCTGTGGACTTTGGCAGGCTGGCTTTCTTGGACACTTCCCTGGGCTTCAAAAGCCTTCATCCTTCAAGTTTTGTTCTCTTTAATTGGAAGAGGGGACAGAAGTTATCGTTCTAGCACTTATTAAATTTTCCTTTAAAATAACTACTTGGAACCACACATCTCTGCAAGAATCACAGAAATGGTGGTGCGTCCCCGACAGCTGTGGGCTCCACAGTCAAAGAGTCAGTCCCTTCCATCTGGGAGTCCGGCCGGGGCGGGGCGCAGCGCAAGGGCGTGAGAAAGACTTTTTTGTATTCAGAGCAATGGTCCCGCGCATCACTAGCCAGGTTGTCCTGCGCCCGAGGCGCCGCTGGGAAGAAAATTGGCCCTGGCCATCTGGCGGGCGGGGTGGGGGGGGCGACACGAGTCGCGGCTGGAGCGGGAGCTTGGGGACAGGAAAGTCGCGGCCTTTCACGCCTCATCTCTCTTGGGAGGGGCCGAGTCCCCCCCAGGCCCCGCCCAAGACCCGCCCCTTCCACGACCCCGCCCCTGCCCTGGTCTTCCTCTCCCCACTTCCCTTCTCCGTTCGCCTCCCTGCTTCCCTGCAGGTCCTACTCCTTCTCCCTCCAAGATCCTCCCCCTGTCGTGTGCACAACCCTCCTCCTCTCCCTCACTTCCCTCTGCATCCCTTCTTCCCCTACCTTCCCCCTCCCACGATCCACTCCCCCGACCTTCCGCCCCCGCCCGTGCGCAGCGCGCTGGAGGGCGGGCTCTGGCGCACAGACCCTGCGCGCGGGAAAGGACCCCGCCGCGGTCCGGGGCAGCCCAGGGCCCCAGCAGCTGCTCGTCCTAGGAGAAGAGGCAGGACCACACGTGGTCACGAAAGTAGCCGCCTCCAGCCCCTTCTTCCTCCCCACCCCTGCTCCATTTACTCTCGTTTACTAAGACTGACCTTTATATGATTTCTGTTGAATTGAAAAGGTAATTAAAAGTAACATCATCACCCTCCCCCAGCAAAGGGGGCGAGGGTGGTGGAAAACCCTGCTAGTGGTTGCTTTTGTTCTTTAGCCCAGGTTAGGCTAAATACATTCCCAGCAAGCCATCTGGTCTCATTCCCGAGATCCCTTCGTACGGTTTCCATTAAGCTCGCCAAACTGTGCATTGAAAATGCAGCCCTGGAGCCACTCCGGGCTTTAGCCCTGGCCAGTGTCAGCTAGAGACGCTCAGGCCTCTTTTAAAGTTCTGAGTCTAGTACCCAGTGGTCCTGGCCTTACGCTGTAATGAATATGCTTTACTACGAGAAATGTCTCCGTGTTAATGATTATTATTCACTCATGCAGGATGTTTTTTAAAACTGTATGTAAGGCTTAACTTATTAGAATTCTGTTTCAATTCTTAAAAATATGTTAACAGCTTTGCAGATGATTTTACAAAATAACCTGGCCACAGAAATTCAATTTGACCACCGCATTTGTGTGCTTGGGTCTGTACCTCTCCGCTTGCTGTCCCCCATTCCTTTAACACCCCCACCCCCACCCCAAAGGCAAAAAACAAATGTGAGCTTGTGGGAAAATATTCCCTTACTCTTGGGTTGGGGTTTGTGGTCCAAGGTTCTTAGAAGCATAGAGTGCTATAACTGGAAAGTTCCTCAGAATTCATCAAAAATAAGTCTGTCCATTAATTGAAACTCAGAAGGTTTGGGGCTTAGGGGAGGTCACATGGCTTATGAGTAAAGTACTAACTCTTTCAGCGCTGTGGTCTAGACATCAAATGTTCCATCACAGACAGCAACGAGGAAGGACTGTGATCACACTCAGCTCTGTTGTGACACATCGCCTCTCTCCAGCCCTTTACTCTGCAGGCCCCTCTCTGACTTACTGTAGGTCCTGCCTATTTGGGGATTTATAGCCTTTCTTCCTTCCCCTCATTTAGGCTTCACTCCTTTCTTTCTCTTTTTCTTTCCTTTCTATCCCCAACCCCACCCAAGCCCCAACCATGAGATTTTATTTGGCTTTTTAAAATGAAACCAGGTGCTGCATAAAACAAGAGCAGAGTAATAACAAGGAAAGACTATCCAACGCCTAAGGAATGTGCTGAGTTTTATGACTCAAGCTGTCCTGGCAAGGAACTCTGACTTACATGGAGAGGTGGGTGGCACGGAGCACAGACCATACATGGCAGCCTGGCCTTCCCAGATAGGTTGGTCAAGGCAGCCTGTGACTCACTTGACAAAACCAAAGACTCTGTTCCTTGTGGAACAAGACTTCTGGAGGCTAGAGCCAAAGGATCATCAATGTTTCCCCACAGGCCAGTTCAGCCAGACATAGCAGGGGCCACCCCGAGGTTTGGAGGGGAAGGGATCCTGGGCAGAAGGCCATCCCCAGGAAAGAAACAGGCTCCACCTGCCAGGGTTTTTGGTGCATTTAAGAGATGAATAGCGTGTGAGCTGCAAAATGACAGGAAAATTAGCATGTATTGTTGTAGAGACAATGGCTTGCAAGCTCCAGGTGGCAGGATTGCCCCGGAGGTGTTTGCTCTTTGCAGCAGTGTGCGGTGAAGAGTATGGGATAAGCTGGTCCCAGGCTGGAGGGTTTTCTGGGGTGCCATCTCTAGCACGATCAGAAGTAACTAAGAACAGGAGTGGCGGACTTTACATAAACACCCTGCTAGAGAGACACCCAGGCACACATCCTCACATTCTGAGAATTCTTTTCAAATGGCCACAGTAACGGGGTGAGGTGTACATTTTTTCCGTTACTAAGAGACAGGCCGAGAGAGCTGGGAGCACTAAGGAGAATTTCTTAACAGAGGTGGTGGGAGGGGCCTGCACTTTGATGACAAGGATCTGTTTGTGGGCCCTTCATTACGCAGGCCTGAGCTGAGACTGATAGAGCTTTTGGTTTCGACCCCCCACCCCCAACCCCCAGAAGGCTGTCACTTTCTGAATGAGAATGAACCTTGACTAGCATAAATGAGATCTCCGGGCAGCAGTCTCATTGAATGGGGCTTTATTTTTCCTTTTCTTCTTTTTTTTCCTTGTCCTCTCTATAGAATACGCATGGAAAAGCTACGGTGACTATTCCATAATTTCAGGAAGAGCTCTGCTTAACTTTTTCATTAAAGTCTACTTACCTGGAAAAATAAAGTCCTTTAAGGACCATGACTTCATAAATATTTATAGCGTGAACAGGCGTCACTCTGGTTCTGCAGGAGAATGGGCTCATTCAGCTTTATTTATGATGTGACACTCGGATGAGTGACATCCGTCATCTGGGTCGGCCCTACACTCTGTTCCACTGAAGGATGTTTATGGAGTGATGATGCCTGCAAATAGTTGCTATATTTAGTCTCTCTCCTTCCCTAACCCCCTCTTAGCCTTTTTAACTCCCCAAACCAGCAAAAAGCCAAGCTTACGGTCTAGGGAAGATTTGAACCCTAACGACAAGGCACAGGATCTTGAACAAGTAAGTGCTGTAGGAGCAGTTGACGAGTGGAGAGGCAATTAGAGTGGGAACAAGGACTTATTATAGCATTTATACGCTAAGGTGGTGGTTTCGTTGGGCCTGTGTCTAGCAGGCGAGGGCTCTCGGCCGGGCAGGAGGGGTTTTGACAGGTGATGGGTGCAGGCCTGAGTGAAGAATGCAGATGGATATTTATGCAGGGAGCTTTCTCTGGACAGGATCTCAGATCTGTCACTGTGCCCCCTGGGGTTCTGGGGGCAGAGCCCGGTGGGAGCTCTGTGACCTCAGCTGGGTCCAGGTTTCTGGTGTAACCCAAGGTTGTCCACTCTCAGCCACACCTTGCCCTTGGCTGGGGGACAGCAGCTGCCCTCCATCAGCTGTGGAGGGGGGAGGGCCACCTCTGGCTTCCAACTTTACAGCTGCCCATGCCCTGACCTAGGCATTCCAGGCTGGACTTGGGCCCGCTTCAGGGCTCAGTGCTCGCCCCTGATCAGCTTGGCCTCCTATTGTTTATCCTGAGAAAGGCCAGGTCTTGGCACAGGGGTCTGAAGTGTTGCCAGCATTTTATTTTTAGAGACAAGAAAATGTTTGTTTTTTGGCAGCTGTTCTTCTTTTTTTTTTTTTGGCACACATCGGGATGGCGTAAAAAAGTTCAAGTGAGAGATTCCAAGCCCCGAATTCACGGCATATGACAGAGGCCACACTGCCATGAACCTCCCAACAGAAGCCTCTGCAGGGCCTACGAGCTGGCATTAGCGGGCTTCTCGCTGCTGCCCACCTGGCAGCAAGGCCTCTAGTCCGCAGCCCTCGCAGCCTGGACATCTAATGGGTCCCTCTTCAGTGAGTCAGCCGGTCTGAAGTCTTATAGTTCTTACCTCCATTCATCTCCTTCTCTCTCACTTCATAGTCTAGTCCAACTCCGTAAGCAGAGAAAGAAAAACAGTCTGCTAAAGCGGAAGTTCACCACCCTTCCTCAGACCCACTGCCATTGTCATCGCGATGCCTGGTGCATGGCAGCCACCTTCCATGGCAGGAAGTGCACTGCTACACTCAGGGAGTGCGTTTCCACGTTCTATTGGAATATTATTTGTCCCCAGCATGGCCCCTCTTCAAACATATTTTTTGCAGGTCCTGTGATTTTGGCTGCCGACAATGTATCTGAAAGCATTTTGTATATGGTAATGACATATTATGCAAAGGGAAAATGGAATGGAAATAAAAGCAAAAAAGTAAATTGTTTTCTACCTTCTCAATCTTTTTAAAAATTACATTTTAATGACAAATATAAAACACGAAGTCTTTCTCCTTTGCTGCTCGATCGATTACCTTTTGGATTCATTTTCTTCATGTTGGCGTACATCCTCTGGTAGGTTTTCTTTTCTCTGTGAGACAGTGTCTGTGGAGAATACATTTTTTGAGGGCTTATGTGTCTGAGAATTTATTTTAATCTCTCTTGAGCTTGGTTTGTTACAGAACTCGACGTTCAAATTTACTTTTCCTAAGCATTTCTAATCGATCGTTCCATTATTTTCTTGAAACTACCATTGATGTGAATCTCACTCCTTTGTAGGTAATCTGTCTGTATCTATCGTCCCTTTTAGGATTGTCTTTTTTGAGAATTTTATCATGCAGTCTCTAAGTGTGAGTTTATTTTAAAATTTTATCCTCCTTGGCACTGATAGGCTCTTTCAGTTTGAGGACTCAGGTCTTTCTTTAGTTCTAGGATGCAGAGTGGTGAGGAAAAAACCAAAAAGGTTAAATAGAGCTATATAATAAAGTGCTGAAGGGGAGAGAAAGGGACGGTGTGGTCTGAGTGTGGGGAAGAATTTTAAGGAGTTCTAGAGAGACGGGGAGAAGATGAGGTTTGGAGGAATTCATTGCCAATAAGGTGAGGAAAATGCCCTAAGGAGATTTTGAAGATCTTTGGCTATACATTAAGAATGCGTTCCTCTTTGGTGTTTTATGGAGAGGCTAAGACTTGAATTGCTGTTAATTACATTTTTTTTTTTTTCTGTTGGATGCTTTTTCTGTGATTTGATGTTTAGACTGAAACACAAGACTGCCTGGACTTAATATGAGTTATAGAGACGATTATTATTATTTTAATTATTAATCAAATATCTTTCACTATGTCTCTCTCTCTCTCTCCTCTCTTACCTTCCCCTACCCTGTCCAGGCGTCAGTTTCTGATTTTATATAACAAGGAAATATAATTACATGCTCTAAAGTCCTGCCGTTTCTTTATACCTCTCAGTTGCTCCCTCTTACTCATCTTTTATCTACTTACCTAATTCTTTGTTATAGTTAACAGCATATATAAGAAGCATAGGCAAATAGTTTGTCCACTCATTTCTGTAATCTGTCACCACACAAGCTGTCACAAATAGATTTGGACAGAGAAGACAGCACAGTGACCAAGCTTATAGCAGGTCAGGACTCTTGGCTCAAGGTCCGGTATTTGAAGCTGTGCCCTCCTCCCCAGATGCCGCACTCTAGACTGAGGACTCAATCCATAGATTCTCTTGGAACCATTGGAGTTGACATGTGGCACAGAGGAGAGAGATTTGGGGAAGCTCAACCCACAATAGCATCTCTGAGCAAATGAAGGCAGAAGATGCAAACGAAATGAAGTTATTCATCTTGAAACATCATTGAATCGGTTTTTATTTTATCATGTGCACGTATTACCTTTTTAAAAGTGTGAAAAATAGTTACTAAACTTTTAAAAGTATGAGGAATATAGGAGCAATCATTGAGGATCCAAATTTTCCTAGATTTGGGTTGTATAAAAAAGTTCTAGTCTTCCACTTCTAATATACACATTAAAGTGTTTGATTTGAAGAGATAGTAAACATATACAGCCTGTATAATCCAAATTATTCTCCTAACTAAATGGTAATTAAGGCTTGAGTAACTGCAGCCCCAACAGTCCTGACAAACACTGAGCTCCTGGTTGATAGATGCTGTTATTCTCACCAGAGTTTGAGACATGCCTGAGCAAGTAGGAACACAGTATATCATATTAATATGGTTTTGATGTGTGATGTGGCCCTTTTCAGATGACTCTATACATAGTGATTGAACTTTGGTAGATGGATGTCTGATGGTCTTGAATAAGGCCAAGATGGAGATGAACTCTTGAGTAATGACAGCCTACTGAGGTCAAGCTTTCCTGGTCTCCCCTCATCCGGACTCACAGATTCGTTCCATAGATTCTGTACATCCATTTATTGGAGTCGATGTGTAACATACAGGAGATTTGGGATAGGCTCAAACACAGAACTGATATTCAGGCCACCATAGCATCTCTGAGCAAATGGAGGCAGCAGATGCAAACAGAATGAAGTCCAGGAGTCCTCTGAAAATGCAGGGCAGCCAGGTGAAAAGAGTTCACTGGGATCCTCAAAGGATTCAGGCACCTTTTCAAGTCGTGTCAGCATTTCTTCTTTTCTAGAATGCAAGATTTTCTGTAACCAGTGCTCTATCCATCTCCAGAGAGGGTGGCGTGCTTTCCAAATGGTGTATGTCCCTGCCTTTCTGCAAAAAGTGTCACAGTGTGAGGTTTTTAAAACTGCATTCTATATATATGATGAACCCTTTCCTTGGACACCAAATTCCAGAAGGGTATTTACAGATAAATGCATGGAGCCTTGATTGTTTAACATAAAAGCTGGAGGGAAGATGAAGGAAGATGTAGGAAATCTAAAGACTTAGATTTTAGAAATTAAAATTAATAATTTCAAGATGCTGTATTTTCAATTATGCTGTATTTTCAATTTTTGGTTAATCTGTAATCGATTGTGGCTCCTAAGTCTTTAGATTTCCTACATCTTCCTTCATCTTCCCTCCAGCTTTTATGTTAAACAATCAAGGCTCCATGCATTTATCTGTAAATACCCTTCTGGAATTTGGTGTCCAAGGAAAGGGTTCATTTTTAAAGACAGAGATTTGGAAATCATAACCACCCCTTGTTTTGAAATTTTAGATTTTCATATAACAGCATTTGCAAAAGCAGGCCCACCTCTAGAGAAACATGTGACAAGTATCTAGCAGCTGTCATTACTGCAAAGTACTCCCCTCAAAACCCTTAAATTTTCACTTCCTCTGGATTTTCTGCCCGGTATGACACATACACTTTGTTTCTCAAAGTATGGTCTGCGAGGCTCTGCCAGATGGTCTCCTTCAGAATAAATGCTCTCAATATGATAATGTTTATATTTGTGTTTCTGGCATAAATTAAGAACTTTCTCATGCTATTTAATAAAAAGCAGATTATTTCATTTCTATCTCATAAGACCCAGTAGCTTTCTTTCCTTTATGTCTGATGAGGGTTGTTTTTTTCCCTTTTGGTGAGGTGACAGCAAGCATGCGCAGGACAACTGAGCTGCAGCTCTTTTTCCCGGCCGAGGTGGTGTGCCCCCTAGAAAGGTTTGACAGCCATTGTTAGCACCAAGGTCAGGTTTGCAGTGTATCAGAAAGGGCCGGTCAGGGTAGCCCGAGACCAGTACTCCAACATAAACAGCCTCTTTTAAGCTTCCAGATTTACCCCCTAGGCCTAATATTCTGAAATTTGGTGACTGAGTCTGTGCCCTCTGCCCATATCCAGCGTGCTCTTTTAGAAGCCTATCATATTCCCTTCTTAAGCCTTCGTCTTTCCACACTGGAATCCTTATTTTATAATTCTGGCCACAGTGTAAGGGCGGTGGTGACTTTCTATCCCTTGACCCCTTTTTTTTTTTTTTTTTTTGCAAATCTCTAGACTCTTATATTTGGGAGAAGTGCTACTGAATTTTATCCAATGTAGCCCATTTCTTGCGGATGGCTTTGGCTAAAGAAATGGGTCCAGGCAGACAGCAATCACAGGGATGGTGTGATGGCAGACTGAGGTGCTTCAAAGGATGAGTTATACCAAAAGGGACATGGAAAACTGGCTTGGAGTGTGGCTGGGGATTGTAATGGTGGCAACTTGTGCTTCTCCTGTTGGTAGGAATGTGAAGTAGGAATGGGACAAGATTAGATTTCCCTGTGAGGAAAGGGGAGGTTTGGCATCTTTTGGCAAGTGCTAGGTCAGCATGATTTATTTTCCTCGCGCTATCAAACTTAATACAAGAATAGACTTTTCTCCTTGTCACCAGCTCCTCACCATCAATTCATTCTTTAACCAATCGGTATTTGGTTTCCACCCCCAACCTGTCACTGAAACTGGATCTTTGAAGATCACCAAGGACCATCAAATTGGTACAGGCTCTGAGATTCAACCTCACCCTACTCATCCTTCTGTATAGTTCCTCATGAAAGCCAATTCCTTGGCCTCTCCTAACAATGTCAACCTTGTCTATGGCTCAGTCTCCTATGTTGCCTCCTCCTCCTTCTCCATTAAAGTTGGCATCTCCCAAGGTCCTGTCTTTGGTGCCTTTGTTGCTGTCATTGTTGCTGTTGCCACCACGGTGTTATCACTCTATCTATCCCATTGGCTCCCCATGTCACCTTCGTGTCTATAGGTCTGATCACAAACTTTCTTCTGAACTCAGGAATGAATTTTTCACAGTCCTTTCTACACAAGCATGCCCTGTTCGGACAGGAAACTATTGTGAGACACCTGGCAAGGATGCTAAAGACCTGCACCAGGATGTTAAGAGTCAAAGACAAGATAGATTTATAAAGTACATGGCAGATGAAATAAACAGGGCTCTGGTGGATTAGAAAGACAGGAAGACAAAGGAGGCGAGACAGAGGGGGCAAAGTTGAGCCTAATTTTTGTAGCCTGGGTAACTTGAAGGATGGGTATGCCTTTACTGAGCTAAGGAATACGTGGTTAAGGGGCAGATCTGAGGGAGAAGATGATGGTTTCACTTTAGATATTTTGAACATACCACATTTCTGCCTTTTTTGTCTTTTGAATCTTCCTTTAGTAGCGCTGCTAGAATTATCTTCCTAAAACACAGGTCGGATCATGCCATGCTCCTCCTCAAAATTTTTCTTAGCTCTTATTAACTACAGAGTAGTTTAGACGTTCAGTCTCCTTAACAAGGAATTCGGAGCCCTACACACAAGCTGGCTTTGTTTGGTTTTATTATAATCCTCTAGCACAACAGAACCCACCATGCAATTTCTCACCTTCTTGCCTTTTCTCAAGCTGTTCTCTCAATCTGGAATGCCTGCCCCACTTTTTCTGCCTGTGAAGATCTTACTTCACCTTTAGATTGCAGTTTGCATGCTACACCCCCATAAAGCCTCCCCTCACCCTGTTGGAATTGGTAGCTCTTTATTCAGTATTTCCAAAGCAATTTATGTGTATTTTTCCTGGTATCATAATGCATCTATTTAAACGCATGTTCTGTTGGTGGTTAAACTCCTTCGAGCTAGGAAATGAGTCTTATGTATTTCCATTTCTTACAAGCCACTAGCACATGACTTTCCGCGTATTTGTCACTCATTAAATAATGAATGGGAAGCAGACAGTGAGGAATTGGTCAAGGTTAGAGTGGAAGGGGAGTCTGTGAGGGAGAAGCGATTGGTAGGATGGGCTTGAATTTGTTTTAGAATATGGCCAACTGGGATGGAAATTTTGGATTGTGAAGAATAAGTGGAGAATAATAATGAGGGAGGCATTGGATTGTGGGTAATGTGAAGGGCTCATTTTTAAAGACAGGATTCTGTGACACAAAATCATGCATGTATACAATTTAGCCTCTTTCACAGGCAGACAAG
>NW_006431918.1:11264068-11276312 GCF_000325575.1 Pteropus alecto | reverse complement strand
GTTATTCTGCCCATTTAAAAAGATATATGGCCTCTTTGTGTAACCACAACTCCTGCATATTTAGTTGTTGCTGCTGGTATGCCTGTTGTCTGATGCCATAAAGAGACGGGCCCCTGACTGATAGTATGGTGATGACCCGTAGCTGTGCCCATTTATTTAATTGTGGAAAATATGGGCAAGGGGATATTCCAATTAATGAGATTTCTTTGACCCTTTATTCTTTTCATATGTTACTCTTTCATCGACCCGTATTTATTTGCAGCAACACAAAAGAAAAATGAAAAATATTATCTTTTAATATTGTGATTCCCAGAATAATAGAATTCATGGCCTTCCTTCTGGATGCCCTCACACAAATACATATTTATTATGTTTCTATCTATATTATATATGTACTCTATGCATTTATATATGTATATATACATATATATGTATGTATGTGTATATCTATATGTATGTATGTATATGTTTGATGTATCTATGTAACCGTCCATCAGTCCATGCTTCGCCCAATCTGCCATTAGTAAAAGGACTGTTAGTTGTGGGCTACAGATGGAAAGAAACAGATAACCTATATCCTGAATAGTTCAACTTTTCAATCCTCTGTTTTCCATAAGGACAGATACCACTGTGACCCCAGGTTGCCGAGGGACATACATGTACAAAGAAATTGCCAGGCAAATGTAGCCTTTTCACTCCTAGCTGAGGCCTGGCTGCTAACCCCTTTGTTGGACCCTCATTCGTGGTAAGTCAGGACCAATGAGAGCCACAGGCATTTGCTTGGGTTTGAGGCTGGTCTCAGAGCCTGGAGCATGGCCCCTCTCCTCTGGCCTCATTTGGGCTCTCGTTGGCTTTTGCAAGTTAAGGGGGCTCTCTGAGGTGGGAGGCAGCCCACATCCTTGTCAAATGGCTTCCTCTCAATGGAGTCCTCAAAGAGCCCAATCCCACTGGAGAAAGCAAACCCCAAGGGAGGGAGGACTCTAAAGAGACTCTGCCGCATAGATGAGAGAGCCTTTACCTGCTTCTCATGTGTCACCTCTCCCATTCTTTAGCATCTTGACCCCAAACTGTCTTCGGCTCTGCCTGACTCCTACTGGGGGAAAGGAGAAGAGCTTTGAGCTAACCCAGTAGGTTGAACGTGCAGCCAATGTCGGTTTATAGGCAAAATGATGGTGACATTCATGCCAAATATGATAGTTTTATTGGAAACCTTTTTTTTCTGCATCTTACAAACGTACCTTCTTACTCCAGCCTTTGCTTTAATAGTCAGCTATAGTCAGGTGTAATTGACAGCAGCTCACCTAGATTCCCCAAGCATCTCTTGCCTTCTGCACCATTGGCTACTTTGCCACTTCTTTGTCTGCCTGTGAAAAACCACTCAGTCACTTTAAATCATGGGCAAACCTGGAAGTGCATGGGAATTCACATTCTCGGGGGCCACTCTGGCCCCTTCTTTCTTCTACCCCTTGGGCTGTGGATTCCGAGGTCCATTTATACAGCTCCTCATGAGGATACCCAGAGGGATTACATCCCAAGTCACAGCAATGACTAGCTTGCTAGTTCCCTCTGAAATTGACTTTCCCTTTTTACCTGCTTCACTCTTTCTGGCTCCCCACTTTTATTTTTGGAATTGGTTTCCAAAATAAATCTCGGTTCTGCTTTCTAGGGCAACCCAGAAAATAGACAGATGATAGATAGGGAGATAGATAGACCGAGACTACAAATGCTGATCAAATCCATTGCATGGAGAATGTTCTGACAGATATTCTGTTTGAAGCAGGACATAAGGGGACAGGGGCCTTAGTGGTCCTTTGTAATACACACTGAGAAGTCTGTGGACTACTCATTAGGAATTGCAGTTAAAATAAAAGTAGAGAACACTGAAACCAAGAAATGGCATCTCTTATCTAGAAATCTTTAAGACTGGAAAGACACCATTCTGGGATGGCTTGGGTGGAACCCTACAGGCCAGGGGACAGCTAGGCAAATCTCCCTGGCCCCGGCTCAGTGTATACTCTCTTGGTTTTACTTGTCTGATGATGGGGACAGATCAGCTATTCCCGTGTGTCTCTGCAAACATGTGGAGCGTTTCTATTCAATGGAATTGGCTGGGAGCTTTTATGTGCTTTGAGTTCTTGGGCTGAGTCTTTTTAAACAAGGTGTGGAATAAGAATCTTTAGTATATTCTTTCATTATGTTAAAACTAAAGTGTCTTTCATTATCTGTTAAAAGAAACTCTTTGCTCTTCTATAGAAAACATTTGAAACGTGGTGGGCAGAGTTCTCAGGGATCACAATTGCAGGAGCCTGGAAGAAGTTGGAAGCAGTCAGGTGGTGGGAAAAGGAGGGGGTGGAGCTGGAGAGATCAAGATGGGCAGGGAAAAACTTTTCCTTCCCCATCTGGCCACTCCTTAACTCATCTCACCAAATTAAGTACCCACCGTCTGGTAAAATATGTTTAAGCCACCCTCAAGATGTCTGCGGACAATCCAAGCACGATGATTTAGTGTTTAATCAGAAGAGAAAATTTTTAGATCTCCCAAACTCTGAAGTGGGCGGAAAACTATTTTTAGCTTTTTTTTTTTTTCTCCCTTAAGGGTGGTGTGGCTTGAAAATGTTGACATGTCATTTGTGCTATGACTGCTTTGCAAGGATTCTGCTTTCTGACCACTTTGCTTCAAAAGGTGGACTTTCGCCCATTTAGAAAGCATCATAGAATCAGAGTACAGCATGTCCTGGAATGACGTTTCGTTATAACGTTGACGTGATGCTATAGGCTAACTCATTTCCATTAGCCTATGATGAGATGGTTTTGTTATACGTCACTTTAAGTCGTAGAACCTATCGACAACATTAAGTGAGGACTTAACTGTATATTTGTATGTTGCATGTTAGGTGGGAAAGGTACTTAGAAATCTTCTAGTTTCAACCTCTATTTTTTTAAGATGCTGCCAATCCAGGTTTCAAACTCAGTGAGCGCTTTTACTCCATGGTCATGTCCATCACGGCTGGAAAACATTGTCTGTATTCTAGATATTCTCACTCAATAGGGTAGAAAGCCACCTGTAGGCCTGATGTAGGGGAACATAATTTTGAAGTGTGAATTGAGGTAGATTCTCTGCTCCACATCTATAATTCCATCGACAGTTGGTTTTAACTAACATTTACCTTAGCTCTATCAAAAAGGAGTCCCAAGAGGATATAGCAGTGGATTTCCTTCCTCCTGTGCAGCTCCTACCAGTTTGAGGATTTGCATTTTCCTTCTTACAGATCGGCTCTCAGGAAAGGATTGTGAAGGAAGGTGTGCTGACCCCGAGACCCTCCAGACTCTGGTCAGGGATAGAAGGCCCCTGGTCCCCAGAGTCACTGCACTTTATTTACCCCGAGGCCTGCTTTCTGGGCATTTGCTTTCTTAGTTAATTGTAGTTCTTTGCAAAAATAAACCTCTTTTTGGGTGGGACCATTCTGTTTTGAGAGAATGATAAAAGTAAGAATGTTGGCGGGGTCCCTTGAATATTTGTGGTCGATGACTCCTTAGAATGGAGTCCCAGGCACCTCGGTTATCCTGTGACTTTGAGCACAGGTTCCACGGCACTGTTGGGAAGGGTTCCAGTTTCATCTTCATCGTCTTCTGGAAGCCTGGGTGAAATCACTGGGCTGTCATCCCCTTCCTTCCTTCCCTACCCCTTTGGGCGCTCTGAGCTCCTCTCAGTCCTCCTCCTTCCCCATGGGTTCAAAGCACTGTGGCGACTTGATTTCTGTTTTGGCAACTAGTGAGATGTGCCTTCCTCTTCAAATCGTTTCACAATCCCCAACATCCGCCCCCCCCCCCCCGCCACACCCACCTTTGGAGGCCAAGAGTTCTGATATGATGCTTCCGACTGTGGGTGAAAAGACGTGTGTGCTCATCACGCCCTGATATTTCTCCTTGCTCCCCTGTGGCCAGCACCGCCGCTCTGTTAAATGGTCAGGGAGTTTTTTGGGGCCCCCAGATGGAGCCGATCAGCTGCAGGCACATTATAGAAAACACAGCCTTGAGTCTCAGCTTAAAATATATTTAGCAGCTTAAAATATATTTAGCAAACTTTTAGGGGTAAAAGTTTATGTGTGCTCTTGGATTAAATTCAAGCAGAGGCCATATCACTGGCTTGGAGGTGCCCAGGTCCACATGCAGGTGAAGATGGGAGAGCCTGGGGTCTGTTCTGTCATGGGCGGCTCTGACCCCAGCCGCTCCACAAAGTCGCTGGAAAGCCCATTAACAGGGGAAAAGATCACCAAACTGATGATCATTTTTTTTTCATATTTCTGGCTTTTCTCATCCATAGGGAAAATGTTTTGTAGGTATGTGGAATCTCAAGGAAAAGAGAAATATGTGTACAAAATGAGAAGCCACTCCTGCCTGAAGTGCTAGCAAAAAGCAAAGAAGTCTGATTTATTTGAGTATTTTCGCTGACTATCAGCCACCATAAAACAAATTTGGTATTCGAATCAAATGAGAGAACTTGATTCAATCGCCTAAAAAAATAGCTATTGGATGAAAAAATGAAGGGGAAAATAGTGTCTGATTAGTGACTGGTTGTTTTCAAAGTGGCTTTTTTTTTTACATTATCTCATTTTTATAAAAAGTAAATTTGATTTTTTTAAATGTTAGAGTGAAATGGTTCATAATTTTTTGCAATGAGCAAAAGACATTATATTTATAAGCATGCAATTGTGAACCAGGCAAAACATTCTCTTTTGCTGCTTTATATATTTTTAATCTACCATCACAGATTTATGGGGAAGGTCTTTAACGGGTAGAACTTTAAAAAGTATTGTTTTAGCTTAGCGTGCTTTTTCATTCTCTCTCTCTCTTCCTTCTTCCCTCCCTCCGTCTCTTTCTCTGGTACCTTCCTTTAAATGGTGAACTATTACTTGCATTTGGATAGACTATTATTTAGCTTGCAAAAACATCATTTTCCTCCTAAAATCTCATAATTGCCCAAGTTTGTTAAGATGAATGGAATTATTCATCTGCTCTGCCCCTACCCCTCCACTCTTTGGCTATGGGGTCAATACAATAATGTTTAAGCAGGTGAGGGTAAAGCTGGTGAATGCTTTTAAATGTCACTAAGTAACCTCAGGAAGGAGCTGGCCTGCAGCTGTACTGAATGATGGAGATGCTCTCAAGTGTAGTGGCTATTGGCGACTTGATGATAACAGTTGCATTATGACCATGGCTGTTCAAAACTTGCATTTTGCAATAGTTATAACTAGTAGTGGGCATTTCTTAAACTTACTTAAAATACCTGAAAAGTAAAAATCAGAACAAAGCAAGACAAACCAAACCCTGAGACTAACACGTGGTCAAGGATGGCAACCAAGAAAGAAAAAGAAACAAGAGTATAGCCAACCTTTTTTTTTTTTTTTAATTAGAGTATATTATACTTCCAAACTGGATACACTAGAAATTGGCAATGCAACATAAGATGCAAAGGAATATACCAGTTACTGTCAAAATGACCCTGTACAGCCTTGTAATGCAAAAAGCTTTATACAATACAAATTTTCAGTAATGTACACAAACCTTGACAGTATGATCATCTGAACATAATATGAGGGGTTAAAAAAAAAGGATAGAAGAAAGAAAGTGCTGAGAACACTAACTGCATTACTATATGGAAAAATAAGCTAGCTTTCGTCGAAGAATGCATAGTGAAAACAGAATTGAAGTTAGTTGGCAGGTGAATGTCTCAAAGATGTTAGTGTTTTACATGGAAAGGATATCTATGGAATACATCCTTCCCTGAGGATCAAACTGCAAACCAAATTCAAGGGTACATATTATCTCGGTGGAGTCTGAAAAATGCCGTAGATTTTTCTCTTTATTAATAACAATAATAATAATATAAAAAGTCAAACAAACTCCAAACACACCTTTTCTCACTCAGAAAACTTTTATAATTTACCAGAAAGATTGATGACTCTTTCCAAAGTGCTAAAAAAGTTGCCCAATTACATTAAGCATACCTAAGTCATTCAAATACAAGGTCAGTGGCAAGCAGTGAATGCATGGCATTTGAGCAGTAAACGTCTCCTTCCAACACCCCCCTCGATCTTGAAAGCTTCAGCCTAAGACCTCATATTGCACAAGCAGCTGTGAAATCTGTACGCCCGTCAGGGCCGCCCTTCAGGTTTTTAACCTGCCGGTGCTTACGTGTGATTCGCCTTCTCTGCCAGCCTCCGTGGGATCGCCGTGGCCCTCTTAACTGTCAGCACTGAACTCGTAAGTTTGAAAGCACATTATTAGCCAAGTGGCACATTCTCCATTATATGGGAATAAAGACATGACTTTTTTAAAAAAAAAAAACCAACCCACTCGTTAGCCCAGCATTCTTGGAGTGTATTGCCCATAACCATCTGTAGTGTCTTTTACTGAGACATTGATATGATGAGGTCCAATGACATTTCAGACATGGCCAAAAGCAAATGTCTGCTGGAGAATGACCAAGGGCGTGGGAGCTTCTCACCCTGGCTGGCGCGGCCTCCCTGCCCCCCGGCCCAGGACTTCTCCTTAGTGTAAACAGGTTCGCCAGGGCTGGATGACTGGCGAAGGGAGGCGTAGCGTACTTACTCTCGGTCTGGGGAGGAAGGGCGGGTGCGTGCGGTGGGGAACCGCGGTGTGGGCAGACAGCACAGTCTTACGGCTTCCTGTAGAACTGTACCAATTTCAAGGGGGTCTTAGTGAAGCAAACTGACTAGAGGAAGAAAATTAGGGATGCTTTTATTTTCCCCTGCAGAAACAGGTGAAAAAAAAAAAAATCCCAACTCTAGGATAACGCATGATGGAAAACAGCAACGCAGTAAGAAAGCATTCTTGCTGTACACCAGTTCTTCAATAGATAAATAATATATAAACTTTTATATCCCAAACTTCCCATTATTATACAAAGCATATTTCTTCCTGCTCTTTCAGCCTGTTTCACACTGGAAATTCTGTTGTCTTAAAAATACGAGTAATTAACATCGTCAGCCAAAGATTCTTTTCCTTTTCTTTTTTTTTTTTTTTTAAATCACCCATTACTTTCAAAGATTAGCAAAGGGCTATGCGATCAACCACATCTGCTTCTTGCTGCAATAAAGTGCTGCACATAAGTTGCCATTTTAATGACCACAAAATAAGAGCTTTACATAAGTATAAAGTTTGCCTCCTAGCAGGTTACATCTACCAGGTGTTAACAAAATGTGATACAGAATTATTAATAAGGTGGAGAATACCGCTAGAGCCAGACAGCCTGCGAACACAACAGACACTCCTCAGGGGAATCTACCGAACCGAGGGACTAAACAGCACCTTGGTGGTGGTGGTTATATGTCAACGAGGTTGTGACAGAATTTGCAAACATACAGTCTACTCGTTCCATATAAAAGGTAACATTTTCTTCCTTTTATTTTTCCTTTTTTTTTTTTTTTTTTTTTGCAGATGAGAAACAAAAACTAGTGCAAGACCAAAGCACTGTGCAAAACTGCCGT
The DNA here is from genome assembly GCF_000325575.1 of Pteropus alecto. NCBI lineage: Eukaryota > Metazoa > Chordata > Mammalia > Chiroptera > Pteropodidae > Pteropus > Pteropus alecto. The sequence goes on along the minus strand of NW_006431918.1, from coordinate 11,268,801 downwards.
TTCTTTTTTTTTAGTCTGAGCATTTATTATACCCAGAGTTTATCCAAACCCCTTTTAATCTCCTTGGCTGGATTTATCAACCATAAAATTTTTCACTCATACTATCTTTTTTTCCTGCAAACAAATGGTAACCACTGAATTAATACATCATATGTATATATGTAGGTACGTACATACACATATACATATATATATATAATCTGCCCTTAGAAAAATGATGCACTGTGTGTGTACCACATGTTATAGACGTATGGACACACACACAAAACACACGTAGGCTTTGTGATGTTGGCTGCAGTGCTGCGAGATATTTCTTCCAGATGGGACCCTTGCTGCCTCGCATCTCCATCACCAGAGGACATTCAAACACAAGGCCTCCAGCACTCGGTCAGAAATCTCAGGCAGCACCGTGATGTCTACCATCCCTTCATCGACGAAGCACCAGGCCCTACCACTCTGTAGCCATAAAAGAGAGAGGGGAAGGTGATGAAGGAGCTTGGGGAGAGACTGCAGTGGATGAACAACCCAGGAGGGGAAAGAATGTTCATCGCTGTTAAAGAAGCCAGTACAAAGAATGTGCAATAGAAATGTTATGGCACGCGACACACGGCTTTCTCGTCCAGGATCCACAAACGCCCACACACCCCACTCACCCGACAGAAAACAAAATGCACCAGTATATAAGCTTACAAGTGCTGATTGCTATTAAGGACACTCTCTTTAGGGCTGAACAAGACAAAATTCCTTTCAGATAAAAGTACGGAGAAGGGCTGAGAGTCGGAGTGGGTGGCGGGGAGGCATGCCTCTCAAGGTAGATGTATGCAGTAGGTCACCTCTCTGAAGATTGGATAAAGCAGCTTTCAGGTCAATGCAATAGGTATACGCACAGAGCCAATTCTCTATTCCTCACTAAAGATATACAGTACACGTGGTTCAGACCCACGGGGGTCTGTGGGTTTTGCAGCAACGTACACCTGCCGGGGTTGTGTTTAAGTTTCGTGGGTTTTGTCTCTGTCTCGCTGTTTTTGGTGCACAGCGTGGCTGCCCTCAGACAGTCTCTGCTGTTTCTCTTAGTCCGAGATAGGCGAGGAAGGAGTGTTTGGGGGAGGGGATGCTGGGAGGCGCAGTCTGAGGTCGGGGAGGGTGGAATGTGAGATCCAAGTGGTTCTTGGGGTACAACATTGTCAAGGGAATGAGATGGGCGAAATCCGAGTTCCGGTACTTGTCAAAGCGCAAAGGGGAGCCGTTGAAGGCCAAAGCCTTGAGTGCCAGGTTGGGCTCCGAGCTGCTGCCGTGGGCAGCGGACAAGGCCACGGTCTGCAGAGCCTGGGAGGCGGACATGACTGACAGGGGGGACAAGAGATTCCGCGAGCTCCCGACGACGAGCAGCGGGGCCCCGGGGCCGGCTAGTTCCTTGGGGACTGGACACAAGCCCTTCCTGTCCTCCTCGGGGCAGTCCCCGCTCTGGTGCTTCTTGACGTGGCGGCTGAAGACGAAGGGATGTGTGGTCTTGAACAGGCACTCTCCGCAGCTGAAGGTCTGGCGTGGGGCGTGCTTCAGCTTCTTGTGCAGGTTGAGATTGTCCTTGCGCTTGCAGCTGTAGCTGCACTGGTCACAGTGGAAGGGCCGCTCCCCGGTGTGGACGCGCACGTGCTCGATGAGCTTGTTGGCGGTCTTGGACAGGTAGCCGCACTGGTCGCATTTGTAGTGGTTGCCGAGGCGATGCTCCCGGGTGTGCGTCTCCAGCTCCAGCTGGTTGGCCTTCACCGTCTGGCAGATCCGGCACTTGTACTCCATCTTATAGTGGGTCTTGAGGTGGCACTCCATGGCAGCGGGGCGGTTGGTGGAATAAATGCAGAACGGGCACCTGCCGGGGGAAGCGGTGAAAGGGAGGGTGAGCCCGGCGGGTGCTGCCGCGGCCCTGCTTCCGCCCTCCTCACCGGCCTTCCCTTCCGCCACCCTGCCAACTCTGCGGCCTGGCCTGCCCCTGCCCAGCCCAGCCCTGCTGCCTCTCGGGGCCTGAGATGACCCTCTTTGGCTCTCTCTGCTGACAGAGCCGTCCCCACCATGGAGGAGCTGTGATGGGGTGCGCTCAGCCTACTCTGGCTCTCCTGGCTGGAACCACGAACACCAACCCTCAGGCAGGGGAGCAGAGAAAGTGCAAGGAATTAGCTGTCGCTCCCCTCCACCCTCCCCGCCCCGGCCCAGCCCCTCGCAGCCCTCCCCACGCCCAACCGGACATAGCAGAGGTCTAAACCTCACAACCTCCCCTCTGGATGGGAGCAACACAAAGAATCGACGTTTCATGCACCACACCAAGCACACGCAGAAAGGCTAAGAGTTTTAAAGAACAGCTTACAGGGGGAGAGCTACCTCCAGCAAACAGAAAGTCGTAGGGTCAGAATCGTGCTTATGAAAGGTTGTTAGGATGAGAGGCCTGTGTGTGTCTCGGTGTGTGTGTGAGTGTGTGTGGATACATAGATCTGCACTCACAGCACCTATCTCTCACCACACTGGTTCTCCACCAGGGCAGCGAGGGGAGGACCGGCACGGGGGGCATGGGAGAAGGATGCCCACCCGCCAGCCCGTCCACTAGTGGGGGATAAGGAGGGAGGGTGACAACTGCTATCTGGAGCTTGAAGACATTGTTCGCACATTAGTACATCGTGGAGGTCATAATAATCCAACTGGATCATAAATTCTCAGCGGGCAGGACCGTATCTTACATTTCTTCTGCATCCTGTACAGTGCTTGATAAGTACTCAGCACATGGCAGGCACTGTGTCATTACTGGACTGGTCCCTACACATAATGTAGGCAGATTCTGGTCCCAGCTCCGTCTCCTTACCGGGCTCTAGCTGGATATGCCCTGGGCCAAAGGCAGGGCCTCTCGTGGCTTGGTTTCTCCATCCTATGCAGTGAGGCTACGCTCCCCCCAAGCCTCCTGGCTGTCCACAGGGGCTGGGAGGAGCCGTGGGGGCATGTTTACAAACTGCGCTGAGCTGCACTTTGAGAAGCCGCCAGGCTCGAGTCAGTGGCTGATATGATAGCTGTAGCGTGTTTGCTCTCTTGACAAACAGAATGCAAATGCAAAAGTGGCTGCCTCAGCTCTTGCCGGGCACCTGCAGGGCAGGGCCCAGGAGTGAATTGTCCTCTGAGGGTTTGGAGAGGTGTTCAGCAGAGCCCAACACAACCAAGTGCACCGTGCACTGCTCCTCAGCGCCAAGCTCGCCGTTAGCCTTTGAACCTCAGCTCACAGAAGAGTGCACACGAGAGAAATAAAAGCCCATTCCCAGGTCAGGTGCACACACAACCCCTACGCCAAGCTGGGCCTTACCTAGAGGAGTCTGAAACTCACCACTGTCCTGAGCTACGGCAAAAGAAAAATAATAGTATAATCTTATTCGATCTGCATTATGAACAGGATATAGAGCACAAGCAGTTCCATCACAGAAAAGCAATTTAGACATTGGCAGTCTGTTTCACTTTAAGGACATTTCTGTGACCCACAGCTCCATCTTTCTTCCGCTGCTCAGGGAAAGTGCTAAGGGTGTTGCATGTTCCCGTTTATTTATCGTAAGGATACTCTCCCAGGCAAATTAATTCTCTGATATGGCAAAGGGAAAACAAAACAAAACGAAAACAAAGACTCACTGTATAGCCAGAAGGCATTATCAATTTTTTCAAAGTATTCTTCTACTTGGTCATCCTAGAACATAAACTATTACACAGGGGACCGTTAGCACCGCACGGGAAGTGTCTGTACCGCGAAAGCATCAGCGTTCACTGTGCATTCTCCCCAGTGGCTCGAAGGCATGGGACTCGGCATGTCCCCAAGGAAAGGCTAACTGGCAGAGCCACAACTGGCCGGGCCGTGGAGGTAATGGTTGTGACTGGGCTACTGGGAAGGGCAATGAGTCCTAGTCCAACCACAGTTTTTTTTTTTTTTTAAATAAGAGTACACAAATATTTAGAAAGGGACAGTGGGAAAAAACCAAATTCCCAAATAAGCTCTTGCTTGGCATGTCCCATTTTCCGGTTGTCTTGAATTATAACCACCCCTCCCCCATCCCTCGAGTCCTCCCTTCCCCCTCCCACCCAGGTGCCCCCAAGACCGACACAAAACAGAATTCAAAGGTAGGTGCTGCTCTCCGACTCCTCTGTTTGGGGGAGTTTTTGAGGAGGGTCCCCTTGACCAGGCAGGAGCTGGGGAGGCAGGGACAACTGCCCCCAACACTTGACTCCCAGGGCCCTTCTGGGTCTCTCCATCCCATACCCATTCAGGAGAGTCATGCCTCCCTCTGGCAAGTTGTGAGTTTCGAAGATAAAAACAAAATTTTTAAAACAAAATTTTTTTTCCCCCTTGTATTAAGTAAAATGTAATTTTTCATTCTTTTAATTACATGATCATTTCAGCTAAATATGAATAATTATGCCTTGAAAATTGTGTGTCTCTCTGTGCCCAACGACATACGCTTCTTTCTTTTTCCTGGACCATGATGCCTGGGGAACAGGGACCCTGATTCCAGAATTGCTGGGAAGATTAAATTCTGGTCGTGCTAGGACATAAACTTCCTGAGGGTAGAAATTAGGTTTTATTCCTTCTTTGTCTTTTAGCACCTATTATCAAGCCAGACACACTGTGTTTTGATAATAACTGATTGGTCTTATTTCAGACCAGAGGGCTTCTGGAAATATTGGTTAATGATGATGCTAACAGTCAAGGTCTTGGT
>NW_006431918.1:11260796-11264030 GCF_000325575.1 Pteropus alecto | reverse complement strand
GGGTGGGCGGGGCGGGGGGGAAGGATCTGTGAATAACGTGACGGAAAAGGTCAGATTTCATGCAGGGAGATCCCCATTCTGCTTCTTGGGAAGGCATAAGGCATGTTTGCAGGAACACGAGAGGCACATGGGCTTTGCGCTTTGCATGAGGAAGGCTGCCTCCTGCCTGTTCAAACTGGCAAGGTTCCACTATGTGGGGGTGGGGTGTGGATGGAGTGGTTACAATGCTTATTTTAAAAATATATGGCAAATCACCTGAAAAAAAAATTGAGACGGTGAAGTGCTGTGACAGTGTAATGATTTACACTTGGGGACACTAACCGGAGTTCATTAAAACCAAGTCTGAACAAAACTCAAGCAGTAAGCATGAGTTTACCCTCGCGTGCTGAGATGCTCATGCCTTCTCGCTTGCTCAGAATCCCGGCCTATCTGTGCCATGGCTTTTCTGCTGATGCCCTGAGGGACAGGGCTAATTCACATCCAGCTAAAGGTAGCAGAAGTGCCTGCCTAACTCCCCTCATGCCAAGCTTTCCCTCTCCATGACCCCAAAACCTTCAGGGTAGGGGATGGGGTAGGGATGGGGAAAGGGTGTTTAATAACAACACAGTAAAAGGTTCTGTACTTGCTTTCCTTACTTGAGCCCACCGGTGGGGACAGTGTGGCATTTCTTATGCTCCAGCAGCTGTTCAGGGGTCTTCATGAACTTGTGGCACACGTCACACTCAAACATCCGGGTGATGAGGTGTATCTGCAGATGGCGCTCAAACATGTTCTTCGTCTTGCAGACAAAGTTGCAAAAAACGCATTCGAACCCTGGAACGACCGAAGCTGGGTGTACAGGTGCATGGGGCAGAGGGACAGGAGGGCAGGAGTGGGGCCGGGATCCCCCTTCTTGCCCTCTCCCCCCCAGCTATACCCTTCCAGGCACTGTTCCCAGCATCTGTGCTAAAAGAAGTTAGACATACAGCTTTGGAGACCATGTCACATTCCCCATCCTCCCACCGTCTACTGGATGCAAATCAAGCCAAAAGGAATGTTCTTGGGTGGAACATCTGTTTTCCAACATTACTCTTGATGTGGGCTTATTCTCCAGACTGGGTCATCCCCCCAGAATGGGGATGGTTACGTAGGCCAACCCGCCTCGCCTCCTCCCTTACCTTTCTCTGGCTTTTCCTCACTATTCAGTGAGGACTGGCCCCCAGGCATGACAGAGATGACCAGTAGGTTGTTCTCGCCCTTGTTTTTCTGGGAGCTGTCTGAATCGTCTTTGCTGTTAGCCGAATCACTAAGAGCCGAGAGGGAGGATGAGGAGGGGCTGTTTGATTCACTAGGGGTCTTCCTGTCTTCCCCTGGAAAATAAAAAACCCAGGTCTGTGATAACAAGTGAGAACAATCTTCCTAGCTAGACAAGGAGCCCCAAACACTGCAGAGAGCAAAATCTTTGCTGTGTCATCTGTGGCAATTAGGAGGTGAGTGTGTTTGCACCCGTAACTTGTGAATGGGAAGTTTCCATGGATGACAATTTAGTGATTCTAAGTCTAACTTCTTCCCAGTTGTTACAGTTTCTCCGGTTTCCTTAAAGTGGGTGCTGATGGGGGTAGGGGGGCGCTGGGGAGTGGGAAGGTTCTCAGCTCGGTTCAGGCATACTGTGGGGTAGAAAGGGATAGAGGAATGAGAGTGTTACAGAAAAGAGTGAAAAAAGAATATCCGAAAAGCCAGTGGAAACAGAAGAGAGGCCGGCCTTCCCCTCCACAAGCCACTCCAGAAATGCTGAATTTAATTTGTCTTCGACGTGGGTTTCCCAGCTCACCTGCTGCCCACGGTGCTAATGTGGTTATGGTCAGAAGACCGACTGTAAAAGTGGGACCTTCTCACTCAGCAGAACAGCTCTCTGCAGACCTCCAAGTCAGAGCTGCTCAACTGACTGACAAAAACAAGCTTTTATTGCTGTCGGCACCACAGAACCACGTGGAAAGGAAAGCACAGAGAGATCCTTCTCAGCCGTGCGCATCGTCAGCACAACTGTCAGGGATGTTTCCTTTCCCGAACCCTTCAAGTGGCGGCGATGTGAGGGGCCGACCCAACACCCAGGGCTGCCGGCGGCAACGTCAGCGTGTAATCTGTAAGCACTGCAGACGCAGGCTTCTCACACAGTGACTCACGCCGGTGTCATCTGTAACCATCACTTGCGAGAGGATAATTGCACGGTGAAGTCAAAATGTTAACATCATCACACGGAAGCAGTTAGCCAGAATGGCAAGGGCCAGAAACGAAGGGCGAGCACCGGTGAAGTCTTGGCCGTGGCCTAGACAGCGATCGGGCTGTTTCAGGAGAATCTGGTTTTCTTTGCCCACGAACAGACCTGCCATGCGTCACTACGGAGGGCGTCAGGGCTGCGGTTTCATGGCGAGGAGCAGAGCCTGCAGATGCTGTGCGCAGCGCCCTGGCCCGGCGAAACTGACTTTCGATCTGTGCCAAGGGTTGCCCAGGGCTGCCCCGAACAGCACTGATCCAGAGAGAAGACTCCACAATGAAAGTTGCTCTGGTCTGAGTTCCTGGAGTCACATGCTAGCTGTCGTCTCGGACTGAATACCTCACGTCTGTTAAGCCTCAGTTTCTCGGCCTATATACAGTACTGCCGCCAGAGGGTTGTATAAGGCTTAAAGGGGGGACCCAGCATGCGAAGGCGGCAGCCTGGGGCGTCGGGAGAGCTTTAACGGCCATTGCCTATGATGATGACGATGGACAAGCGGACAGCTCAGCACCTCTCAACTGTCTCAACTTGTGAGTCTTTCAGATCAGCAAGGCACAAAGGAAATGTGGCTACAGGGAAACTTGGCTCTGCTATCCTGGGGAAGTCCTTCCTTCTGAGGAAGGGAATGTTCGTGTCGCACGGTGATGAGGATGCTTCTGCCAGGTGGGCAAGCACTCTGGGGAGGCAGAGGGTGGAGGAGGGAAGGGTGAGAAGGACCGACAGGAATGGTCACCTGTGTGCTTGGTGCCAATGTGAGCCTTTATCTCTGCTTCCTCCATGGTGACAAAGTCGCAGGCGGTACAACAGATCGAAAACATCCACTGCTCCTTGTCCACGTGGAGTGACATGTGGCTGACGAACTGGACATTGAGCTCGGTCTCGAATCCACACACATGGCAGCTGTATGAGAGGATGGAGGCAAAGAGGGGGAGAGAAGAGTAACAGTCTACATGCCGGCTACCCGTTTAAACCACCCCGAC
>NW_006431918.1:11208236-11260772 GCF_000325575.1 Pteropus alecto | reverse complement strand
CCGCCGAAAGGTTTTGCGTTAGAAAATTCTTCTGCTTTTTGGGATGCCTCTGAAGGGGCTGCTGTGCCAAACGGATTAAGTGCCAGCATAATGTAACAATCCCATACATGCTATAATGATGCTGACTACTCATAGAGTTAATTAAAAAATTACAGATTCCAGATGCTGCACGTCTCCTAACGGATTCCTTTGGGCAAAGAGACGCGGTGCAGCCTTGCCAGGATATCAGCAGGGCGGGTACACTGACGAACGTGTATCCTGGGGAGCCTCCCACTGGCTCTGCAAACCTCCCGTGTAGGAACGAAAGCGCACACAGTTTGTTGGACGGCACTCTTGTCTGTGACAATTCCTGACAGAAGCCACCCACCCAAGGAGACCTTTTAGGCAAGGCATGTTTCCACCAGTCTATACAGCCCTCCCTCTCAGGCAAGATTTTGTAGAGAGCCTGAAACTTGGGGTTTTATGGCAACCACACACTGATTCGTGGTTGAATATGGGAGAAACCAATAAATTTCCAGGTACTAGAGAACACCACAACTCAAGGAAAATGTTATGCTTTCAAGGCTATTTTGTCAGGGTTCTCAGATTTATTTTTCCTAATCTTTTTCTCCTTAGGACAATTCTCAGGAAGCAGCAAGGTGCTTAGTTACAAAGGCGGGAGGGAGCTTGCTAGCTGCACAGACCTAAAAGCATATAATCCCCTGAGCCCTCCTACTCCCTGGAGCGCCACCCAAGAGCCACCTCCAAGACCATTTTCCCTTCAGTAATTCTACGAGGGCCGCCCAGGCCAGGAGAAGAGCAGCGCAACTGCAATGTAAGAAAAGCAGCTATTAAAGGGAAGGTCATCGCGATGACCGAGAAGGGGCTCCTCGTCACATGTGCCCTCGCAGATGGGCAGGGAGTGTGGGGAAGGCTGGGCTAGCGAGTTCCATCCGCGGCTCACCTGTAATAATAAGGGTGCTTCTTCCCGTCACTGCCTTCAGAGGTGACGGCGCTGACAATGTCCTCAGTGTCCGTACTCACCAGCTTCACCGAATGGACGGTCAGATGCTGGTTCAGGTTTGCACGGCACTTAGCAGCATAGGGGCACAAGTGGCATTTGTATTTTCTTTCCTCTGGGGGAGAAGGAACAGGACAGAACCCCAAGCGCTCTCAAAACTGAAATCCCAATGCCTTGCAAGAGACTACTTAACCGTATCATGGAAAGGACGGTTCGAATCTCATTTCAAGGGGGGACAAAAGGAACACCTTGGAATTGTAAATATCTAAAAAAGTCTTTACCCAGCAGGTCACTCCTGTATTAATACGTTCAAAGATAAAAGAAAGTCTCAGGGCAATGGGCCATCTGCTTTTTCTTGGACACCCGCATGCCTTTTTCTGCTAAGGTGAGCTAATAGCATATTGTGGGGTGTGTGTGTGTGTGTGTGTGTGTGTGTGTGTGTGTGTGTGTGTACACGGCCTCCCACGTCAGGCATGGGTGGTTCTGAGCTGGGGAAGGGGGAGTGAAACACAGCGTTTATAGGACTTGTGTGTAAGAGAAGTCATATCATTTTCCCTACGCTCCAGGTCTGGGCAGCCAAGAAATAAAAAAAACTAATGAAATTAAAGAAAAAAAAATGACTCACGTGAAATCATTTAATTGGAAATTTTCTTTTTATACACATAAAATAAAAAATTTCAATTAATTTCTTAATGGAAACACTTTCGTAAAACTGACAGTGTTTCAAGACTGTTTCCAGCGTGGCATTCTGAATTCATTCGGTTAATCAAGCAAATTAAAGTAAATGGAGCAGGCTTTGCTTTCATTGTACAGATAAAGGGGACAAAGGGTAGCAGGAGACAAGGACATCTTCTTTTTCTATCCTTAGTTTTTACTTTGTAATACTAAGCTTGCCTTAAACCAGATCAAACCAAACCAAACCAAACCAAACCAAAACAAAAAACAAAACACCTGTCTTATCTACTTCACAGGGAAAAAGTTTTCTACAACAAAATGTAAGGCATCATTATAGATGGTCCCCAACATCTGAGGTGCTGGTGGCCCAGGGCTGAGGGTAAAAGAGAGTCCTTGAGTCCTTTCTTTAGAATTTTTGCATTTGTGTTAGTAAGCAAGGTTGTTGAGTTTTAGTATTAAAGAGAACTGCTGTACTTCCTATCTTTTGCTATCATTTGGAAAGATTTAATAACACTGTAATTTCCTACTCAGGTTAGAAAGAACCCGTCGGGACCTGATGCTTTTATCAACAGTGTCTCCTTTGCCATCTTCCCAAATTTCTCTTTGGTAACTGATTTACTTGTTTTATTCTAGTAAATTTATCCTCTTGGGTCAGTTTTGGAAATTCTGCTTAAATTATTTATGCCATCTAAGTTTTCGGCCTTTTTCTTTTTGTCATAGAGTGGCCCTTATTCTTCAGAAATCCTTTAACAGCATCTGTGTTAACGATCAGGCTTCTTTTTTCATTCCTAATTTTGAATATTTTGCTTTCTTTTCCTTAATCAAGCTTAAAGAAATTCAACTATTGTATGGTCTTCTTCTTGCTAGATTGTTGTTCTTTTACTGTTTCTTTAAGAAGAGTGATAAGTTCTTTTATTTTTGTTTTCCTCTCTTTTAATTAAAACACTTATGTCTATGAATTTTCCCCTGACCAGAGTTGTAGGTTTCCAGGTCTCGGTATGAAATACTCTCACTTTTGTTCCTTTTAGATGTCTAAAATTTTTATTTTGATATTATTCCTTTTCTTTGGCCTGATTAGGTAGGATGTTTTATTAATTCTTGGTTATTTTAAATTTTATTAAAGTATTCTCAGAGAATATGGCCTATGAAACTTCCACTTTTTGAACATGTTAAAGTTTTCATGTTCAAAAGTATATGACTAAGTATATGACTAAATTTTGTCTTTAGTGGTCTAATATTTAAGATTAAAGGATTAAATACATATATGAGAAATTTAATCTTGTCATAGTCATACTGTCTTGCCTTCTTTTTGATTACATGTGACATGTGAAACCTCTTTATTTCTTTCATCAATTTGTTTTGGGTTTCCTGTAAATAAGACATATCTCAACTTTCAAAAAGTCTGATCTTCAGTGTAAAAACTGAGATAACTTCATTTTATTATTTCCATCTTGCTTTATGTTTACAATTGATTTTACCCTATTTCTTTTTGTTTCCACTTATTTTTGCTCAATTGATTAAGCTAATATTTATTCTTCCTTTTCTCCTTAACTTAGTTGCTTTTCTTTTCCCAACACACAGAATCAACCATATTTCTCTATTACATGTAAATAAAGGCAGCAACTGTTCCTCCACCAAGGTGCTCTGTCCCCCTTACTGCTCTCATCTACAATAAGATGAATCCGATAAGATGTTGCAGCCCATCCCCTGTGCTTTCAAAAGGAGAGCAATAAATCCTTAGAGTTGGGGAATTTTACCTGGACATGCCTAAGTGTTTATCTTTTCTCGTCAATCCTTCCTGAACTCTATGAGTCCTTTCGACAGAAGAAGAAGAAGAAGAAGAAGAAAAAACCCTTTCCAGGGCCTTCTTTGAACATGCCCAGTAAAAATGGCTTGAAAAAGTCAGGATAAGAGCATTCCCACCACTTCCTGTTATAATTCTCTTAGACAAACTCAGCTTCTTGATAGCAGAGAAGCTGGTGATCCAGTGTGGAGAAGGCATAGCAGTGAGGCCCTGACTCACCTGTGTGCAGCGAGAGATGTCGGGACAATGTCTGCTGTCGGCCAAATACTTTCCCACACACATCACAAGGAAAAAGCTGGTCATTGAATTTCCAGGATGGCAATCCATTTCCTGCCTCTAGAACTAGCTTTTCTGTTTCTGGACCAAAAGAACAAAGCATCATGAAGAATAAACAAGGCAACATGAACAAATTTCAGTTTAGTCAACATTCAGGATTTAAGCAGAGGCTTCCTTCTGAAGAATGTGGCTGGTAACTGAAAATAAATCCCAGTAACCTCTGGTCTTCATGCTCATTTCCTGTCTCCAAGAAGGCTATTCTTGAAAGTTGTGGCGGTGAATGGATTCCAATTTTAGTCAAGTCTCCAGTGTTTTCTCTCTTTCATCCCCAAAGGTCAGCGACCCAACCCTCTCAGAAGGTTGGGAGCTTGGTTTAGCACGGTGCCCACTCTATAGTCAGTACTCTGTTGAGGAAATGAATGGTTGTGTTGCGTGCTGAGATTCCAGAAATGTAGACTCTTGCCCCAAGATAGTCAATCAAGAAGGCTGAGTCTCAGGTCCCAATGTGAAGACAAATGGTTCGATCCCTTGATAGGAAACACACTTTCACTGACCTTTATGACGAAAAGGTTCGGCCTGTGTTCTGGGTTGTGCAAAATCCCTAATGAGGAACTTATGTTACAAAGACTCAGTAACGGTAACCGTGTGCTGCTTGCTGTGGTCTGAATGTTTGCGTGTCCCTCCTCCCTCACCCTCATCCCCAAGGTGGTGGTCTTAGGAGGTGGGGCTTCTAGGGGGTGCTTAGGTCGTAAGAGTGTGTCCCTCATCCATGGAATTAGTACCCTTATAAAAGAAACCCCACAGAGCTTCCTCTCTCCTTCCACCAAGTGAGGATCCAACAACGAGTCTGCCATTCAGAGAGGGCCCTCGCGTGCCCACGCTGGCACCCCGATTTTGGACTTCCAGTCTCCAGAACTGTGACAGATACATTTCTGTTGTTTATAAGCCACCCAGTCTGTGGCATTTCATTACCGCAGTATGAAAGGACTAGGGCACTGGTCCACACAAAACTGCCAAATGCAACAGGGCACATCTTGAATTTCCCCAAAGGTCTCATGTTTGAGAAAACAGTGAGTGACTCAAGTTATCTGTACGTAATTCTCAGCCATGAATGAAATACGTGGAGGTTAATACGTTCTCTGTCATCTTAAAACATTTTTGTTATATTTTCTCATCATCATCCATAGGATTACCTTTAATTTTCTCATCCATATTTCATCTTACTGAACTTTAATGGATTATACAAACATTCCTCCTATAATAATATAGGAAGATAGGTGACAGAGAGGGTACCAAAAAGAGAGAGGGGGATGCTTCTGTGAGGACACTTGCCTGGGCTACCAAAAGGCCTTTAGGCCTTACTATGAAGAACGAGACAAATAATTGCCTGAGTTAACATCATCCTTTACCTCAGTAAATTACTGTGATTATTCTCGAAGCACAGTACTGCTTTATAGAACCAGATACCACGTGGTGACAACCACGTGGTGGAAAGACTTCTCCTAAGATCTGCGCAGATGAAGATGCTCAGCCCACCAGTCAGAGACAGCACCGGAACAGAGAACTTTATTTCACATGATTTAGTTAAAACTGCTTCCCAAATATAGGCCTGTACTTGGATGTGTCAATTGGATCGATTTTCATTTGAATGCGGATTTGCCAGAGAGTGTAATCTAAGGAAACAAATCCGAATCCGTGTTTGAGAACGATGGTGAAATCGCAGCAATGTTTGCTGGGAGGCACCTGCCGGCCGTGCCAATAACGATAAGGCGTGTTTACTGATTTATCTGTGTTTGTCAAAAACATTGCTGTTTAGGCCTCAAGGGGAAGAGCCTGTCTTCTTATTAAAGTAGGAATGTGTGACTAAAAATTTCTAAAGGGGCAGAATCGTGGAGGAAAGGAAGCCGAAAAGGGAGGTACAGGCCATTGACCTGCTCAGGACAAGAACCACTCTCAGATGACTGTCCTTGAGTCCAAGCAGTGGGCATTTCAGCCATGCAGTGAAGAGAGGGTATTTTAGAAGTTCCCTTTTTAAGTGTGTAATCAAAATAGTGCTTCAAAGGAGGATGATAGTGATCATTACAAGAAGAGGTCAAGAGGGTACAGGATCTTCTAATACATTTACAACAAGAATGAATTAATTGGGTCACATACCAAACAAGTAGATGCAATTAAAAGTAAAGAAGTCTCTTAATACTTATTTCAAGTATTAACCATGTACTTGAGAAGCTGAAGCATCGTAAAAAGTCCAATCCCCTCCATTGGCCTTAAAAAACCATCAAAAACTATTTAGACTATGTTTCGGCAAACAGAAGGAACACCCTCAGCGGTGACAGGGCAGGCCAGAGCCACCACAATGGTGTCCATTACTGGGCAGCCACATCCTGGTGACTGGACCCCAAGCTTTCTCCAGGGATTGGCTCCTGGCTGTCTGCATTTACCACAGCCACCTGCTTTCATTTTGCAGGCAACAAGGCTATCCGACCACAGGCCAGTTGGAGCTTTGTCCCGGAAGGCGAACTTGAAATCACAGCTGGGTGAGGCCGCAGGGTGCAAGTGCAGTGGGAAGAGTATTATTACTTGGACAAAACAAGTACTGAAAAGTCCCGCTCTTCTTCTCATGGCTCTGAAATGCAGCTCAGCAGATGCCACATTCTTCCACGTTTTCTGTGAATGGTACCACCTAAACGCCACGTGGGAAACCTCGGAATCTTTTTTTGATTCCTCCCCATCTGTCTCTTTCAACACAGCCGATCAGCCGCCCAAAGCTGTCCATCTAGTTCTACGGTGAGATCCGAATAGGACGCGTACCCCACAAGGACAAGCATTTAGGTGTCTACGGTCCGCCTCTTTGAAGCGGGACTGGCCCACGTTATCACCGAGAGCTCCCAGCTGTGACCGCAGGTCCTCTCGGAGGCATTACAGAATAGAGAGGCACGTTGTGTCCACAGTTCTTAGTGATCAAAATTATCAAAAATACTTTAAAATGTGACCCTATTGATGAAGAAATAGTGATAAAAGCTGATACTTAGGCTCGTGGCAATCTCTATGCATTAGCAATGTGACGGTCACCCTACATCAAGGTCACCACTGCAGGGACGCGGCGCGTGTCCTGTGGGGTTCACACTGTAAAACTGGATTTGTAGACACAGGCGCCATGCTCCATCCCCATCATGGTGAACCAGATAAATCGGCCTGGCTACTGCTGTGGTCACACGCTAAAGGTTTAACAAAAGGGTATCATATTTTGATTTTCTGTGTGTGGACGACATGTAGAAGCGAAAATTAAAATATTTTTAGATAAAGTTCTTTGATTTTTGACCACCTTTGGAAACCAAAAAGAAGAAATAAAGGAACCCCACTGCCATAACTGAGTCATCGTTTCTCACCAGGATTTTTGCAAGTCTCTCTGCATTCCAATAGCCCCTCACGGGTTCCAGAATGATCTTTCTGAGGCATGAATCTGATCATGTCTTGCTTGTCCTGTATTCCAATGGCTCCCCAAGGCCAAACTCCTTCACACGGCTTCTGAGGTCCTTCACAGTCTGGCTGCGACCACCCCCGACCTCCAGCTCCCGCTCCATCTCCCACCAGCCAAGGTCCAGCAGAGTGAGCTACTCACCCCTTTTGGGATCAAACTAGTCCCTTTTAAGCCATCGCTCTTTTTGAATCAACTATGCCTCCACCAGAGGCCACTCCTCATCCCAGGACTTCTTTGGCACAGCAAAGCCAGGTTTATTTTCAAGCCCTATCTGAGATTTCATCACTTTGGTAAAGCCTTCCCAATTCTCAGGGCAGAATGAGTCATTTCCCCTTCTGTGTCCCAAAACACTTTTATGAATACTTCTATTGCACCGTTTACCTATTATATTACTTGTTTACATCTCATGTATATATATTTTTAATATAAAGCTCCCAGCAAAGTCCAACATGCGGCAGTGTTTGATAAATATATTCCTGGCCTCCCTTCCCAATTAGAATGAGAGTCACTGGGGGAAGGGGTTCTGCATTATTTATTTGTGCATCCTCAGCATTAGCATGGTACCTGATACAGAGCAGGTGCACAGTACATAGTTGTTGAATGAATAAATGAATGAAAGGATCCAAGTGAGGCAGAGAATAAACATTACTCTTATTTTATAGTAGGAAAGACTGAGGCTTGGAAATAGCATTAGTTAAAGTTTATAGCCAATTAAGAGTGAAAAATCAAGCTATTTGCCTTCTGAATAGGTGTTTTAACTCAACACAGAACTGTGATTTAATGATTAGTGGAAATGTTTATAGTCATGAGTTTTACCCCCGAAGGTTCTATATCCATACTTCTTCTTAATAACAAGCCACAGGATTATTCTCAACACAAACTTTATCAGTTAACCCAACAATCATTCTCTACTCTCCTTCTTCCTCGCTCATTCCTCCATAGTGGCAAGATTTCCTTCTTTTTTGTGGCTCAATAATATTCCTGTGTGTGTGTGTGTGTGTGTACATATAACAATTTCTTTACCAATTCATCTACTGATGGACACTAAGATTGCTTCCTTATCTTGGCTATTGTAAACAATGCTGTAATAAGCATGGGGGTGCATATGTCTTTTTGAGTTAGTGTTTTAGTTTTCTTTGGATACATATCCAGATGTGTCATTGCTGGGTCATACAGCAGTTCTATTTTTAATTTTTTAAGGAAGCTCCATACTGTTTTCTATAGTGGCTGCACCAATTTCTTACACCAGCCAGTGGTGAACAAGGGTTCCCATTTCTCGACATCCTTACCAGCACTGTTTCTTGTCTTTTTGATAACAGCCATTCTAACAGATGCAAGGTGATATCTCATTGAGGTTTTGATTTGCATTTCCCTAATGATCAGTGATGTTGAGCACCTCTTCATATGCTTGTTGGCTATTTTATGTCTTCTTTGGAAAAATATCTATTAAGGTGTTCTGCCCATTTTTAAAACAATTGTTTGATTTTTTTTTGCTATTGAGTTGTATAAGTTCTTTACATATTTTGGAAATTAGCTCTTTGCCAGATAAATGATTTGCAAATATTTTTTCTCATTAGATAGACTGGCTTTTCATTTTGCTGATGGTTTCCTTTGCTGTGCATTCATTTTTTTTTTTATAGCACAATACTTTTCTAAAGCCAATATATTCTTTTATTCAGAGTCTCAGAGGACTTTTTTCTCCTACAAGCATTTTATTTCTCTTCATACTCTTATACTCTGACTCCTGGGATATTATAAATTGTGTCTACAAATTCCTGGCTACTTGGTACTATCTGAACTTCTCTCTATTTTTCCACCTATGGTCTTTGCCCTGAATATTGTTTGGAGATTTTCCTCTTCCTTAAACAGGGTTTTCTTTTTGTTTTAAATGAAGTAAATGGGTGCACAGGAGCAAGCACTTTTATCCCTATGGTACAGTTGGAGAAACAAGGACAGAATGTCAGGAGAGTCACCCATTTAAGCAGTCCCAATACAAGGCTCTTAGCTATTCTCGTTTATAGTGAACCGAGGCCCCTCATTCATAATGATGAGGCTTAATGACCAAGAGACACTATTCGAAGCTCTGCCTCTTATGACCTAGTGATCCAAGGGGACAAGTCTCATCTCATGCATAGGTCCTGGGATGATGAAACCTTTCATGTACGTCTTTAAAATTTTCAATTAAAGAAAAAAAAAAAACCCATCTGGTAGAATTTGGGAGGGAGCTTGACAGACTTGACACAACATTGATCAAGTAGAAGCTCAGATATCTTGGAATCCAACTCCTTCATTTCCATAAGGATGAAACCAAGGAATAAAAGTCCAGGACCTCTCCCACCCCAGAGCACCCCAAAACTTGCACAGGGTTGAGTAACAGAATCAGGGTCTCCACAGTGACTAATTCACCATCCTGCCCCAAAGAACCTTAAGGTTTTTGTACAATGGTCCCTTCTTACATATAAAGAAACTGAAGCCTGAAGAACTTAAGCAGTTGCCCCAGGTAACTTGGCTAGTGACTCTGGGAGAACAGAGACCAGACCCACGGTCTCACTGAAGCTCCTCCAAGCCATACAGAATCAATGACAAAGGTGACAAAGAACAAAGGAGGGCTTTTTCTTCTCCTCCCATTTCTTTGGCCCTCAGTTTAATATTGTTGGTTATAAGTGGACATGTGCAGATTTAGCAACGATTCATAGACACTAGGATCTCTTTCCATCTTTCTTCTTGAAGGTGTCAGCTTAGAATATTTCCAGCCACAAAACTAATATGGCAAAAAGCAGAATATAGAAAGAACGAGAGGAAGATCAAATGGGAGACTCCTAAAAGCCAATCCCATCTGAGGTAAACTAGTTATTACTGAAGAATATTCTCTTGGGCCTTTCATTGACATCTGGGGAGATTTTTTGGTTAAAAAAAAAAGAAACCCCAAACCAAACCAAACAAAAAAGACAAAAGCGGCAAAGGAAAGAACTCTAGTTCGTTTCTTTTCAATTTTAACATCATTTGGCCCCCTGAGTGGTGTATCATTTGGCTGCGTTGCCGCATTTTGCTTTGTGAGAAGATCCTGTATTTCCTGCCAAAACAATCCTCTCAAAGAAACATCTCTCAACCTGACTTTGGCAAGAGAAATGCAGAGAGAGAAGGCTTTATTTGGTTAAAGCCGTAAGCAAAAGATGGGCCAAAATATGACCTCAGTGCATAAATAACTGTCCAGATTGACTAAATCCACATCGGGCGGCTCATTGAGGAAGAGGCTTTGGGGCCGCTTGGGTTTTCCATTATGACAGATGGTATTTTGATCATTTCTTTCTTTCATCATCAAGCCTAGAGAATTTTAAGGCATATCACAACTGAAATTCTGAAGTCTTTTGTATTTAGAGTCAGTGCCCTGGGTTGGTTAAAACCTCTCAGGCTTTTTTTAGGCAGAGCAAGTGCTTTCTGGTTAGACCTTGTTGCTGACTGGCTCTATCTTTCAGTTTCATGGGCTCTGCAGGGTCTCTGCTTAAAACAAGCTGCCACCTTCTGAGTGCTGCTTGTGAATTAAGGAGTCAGCTGTGGTTAAGGCCTCTTTGGGGGTTACTATCTTTTCTCTAGTGCTTGCAGTTCTTCTACATGCTTAAAATTATTATTTTTTCTTTTTAAGAGTCACTTCAACTTCGGGTAACTTGGCAGGTCCTAACAGATCTATTAGGTATCTTATGACCACATCTCTGCAGGTCTTGCTGTAACCAAATCCCCTTTAAGGAGCATTTCAAACACCCCAAGGTGTGGGATTTTCTGCCGGTCAAGATGTCAATTCAATGAACATCTGAGATAGCAGAAATTCAGCAATAGCTTTTGTCAATCTGTGCCCAACCTGAAACACTGGGTGGACGTTCTTAGGCACAGAAGAGTTTTCACAGCCTTGATCTTCTTTGGGCTCAGGTCAAACTGTAATGTTTAAAAAGTGTAGCAAAGCTCACGCATGGGTCCTAGGAAGATGAAACCCATCAAGTATCTCCCCCAAAATTTCCATGAAATAAACCTGTCTGGTAGAATTTGGGAGGAGGGAGCTCTATCAAACTATAGCTGACAGAATGGATCAAGTAGAGAACTCAGATTCCTTGGAATCCAACTCCTCGTTGCCATGAGGATGAAACCGAGGCATAAAAGTCCAGGACCTGTCTCACCCCAGGGCACCCCACAGCCTACGCTAGGGCGGGGTAACAGAATTAGGGTTCCCGCAGTAACCAAGTCTCCATCCTGCCTCAACCTCAGTTCAGGGAGAAACCTTAAAGATCATCTTGTTCAATGTTCTCTTCTTACATATAAGGAAACTGAGGCCCCCAAAACTTAAATAATTGCCCCACCGTTTCATTCAAGCTCCTCTCGGCCATAAGAAATCAATGCCAAAGTCTACAACCAAAAAAGACCTGTGGAAGTGGTTCCTAGTAAACATCCTGGGATCAACCCAGACAAGTCGTGTGACATTTTTTGCTTAGTACTGGGCAATAGTGAGCAGCCTCAATGAATTCTTACTGATCGATGTGTAATGTGTTCAACTGGTAAAAAACCATAAAAGTTTTCCGCATCTTGTTTTTTACACGGGTCATTTAAAATCAATAGAAGAAAATCTTGATTCCTCTAGAAAATGGCTAAGGACTTGGAACCCCGAACTCCAGTGAGGCTGATCACATGCAAATTGAGAACTTCAGGGATCTCATCTAAGCATCCAAACATATGGCATCATTCTCAGAAACTAGGCAAATTGATATTGGTCTCCTCTATATACCTGAACCTTGAAAAGAATCCATTGGGATTTTGAATGTTGCTTGTACATTTTTCCTCTACATGTGTTTCCAAGATCAGTGGATCCTTAATAAATGCTTACTGAATAAATAAGACAGGCACATCACCCATATGATTGCTAAACTAAATGGCAACCTAATTTTACATTGCAACATGAAAGTAAACTGACAATATCGATTCAGGAGTCACATCTAAAGGGCTTGGTTATTATCTTGCCTGTTACATAAGCCAGTGAGTGACCACCTCGCTTCTTACTGATGATGGTAGGGCTTAAAGTCTTAACAAATGCCCTCAGGTTGAAGACATTTATAAGTCTTTGCCAGAAAACCATCAAGCTGAGGAGCTGTGTCCTTCTCGTGGCTTTGTGGCAGACACTACCGATGGCTCATGCAATATCCAACAGAGCTACAATCGTTTTTTTTAGGGTGGCAGTGTGCCCAGTTGAAAAAATTCAAGTGTCTTCCCAAGCTTCCACTGCTCTTAGGTGCTAGCCATGAAAGACAGTGCTGGCCAGTGAGGTAGAGTGGGAGTCCCTGGGGACTCTCTGACACCTGCCTACTCCTTGAAAAAGATACAGGCTTGAAAAAAGGCCTTTTACCCTGGGCTCGTCTTCCTCAGATATCTGGAGGTACAGTAGCCCTCTTCCGGCCGTGAAGATGAAAGCCGTGGGATAAGGGTGGTAGAGAAGTAAATTAAAGGGAGGCGAGGCCCTCACACTGCTGCACCAGCCCTGTATGGCCTACTTGTGAATTCCATCCTTATTTTGTGAAAACAATAGATTCCCAGTTGGTTAAGTCACCATGGTTAAACCGAATTCCAACAGAGGAAGTTAAGTGTATAACTAGTTTCAACCCATTTTGGCAGTTTATCACCATTATGCAAAACAATAGCTTATGTTTAAGGAGGATTTACCATTGTGCTAGGCGCCGTGCTATGCGTTTGACATATATTTTATTTAACCTTAAACAGCACTATGTGTTAGACACTAAAGCATTCCTATTTAAAAAAAAAAAAAAATAGGGGTATCGATCAGGCTCAGGGAGGTTGAAAAGTAAATTCAAGGTTACCTAGCTGGTAGGTGACAGCCCATCCCAAACTCAAGTTAATCTGAATCCAAAGCCCTTAACTGTTCAGTACATTATATTATTATACTTCAAGATCAGAAAAGAAAATCTAAGAGTTCTGATTTATTGCACCAGAGAAAATCTATCTGCTGCAATCTTGATTTGTTCTACTTTAAAATTCCCTGTATTCACAGACCATAAAGAAGAAGCATCTATGACCACATAAATTTAAAGAGGGCTCTATTGGGGCAACCTAAACACTTCTCCCAGGACCTAAGCAAAGGGAGAACGGTGGAACTCAGAGTCTCCACCTCACTTCTCTTGCCCGATTCCTCTCAGCTTCCTTCTAGATCTTTCTTGCTGGCTGGTTGCTGCCTATCAAAAATGTGAGCGCCAATTATGTAAGTTTTAATTACAAAACTCTTTTCAGGTCAGCTCACTTGCCCCAGAATAAGACCGTAGAGTAACTGTTCTTTCAACTTTTTTCAGTGAAGAAAAAGAACAGGAATTCAAGTGTGAAGCTACTGCATGACTATTAGGTGATGGTAAATCTTTAAATCCAAGAGTTTCTTCTACAAATTATAAAATATGGGCACATATGAGAACATCTTGAGGGAAATCATTACCTTTATTTGGGCAGAATTACCTTGTTTTCTCTTTTTTGTTGAACTAGGTGCTCTGTATATATTTACAGAATAAATGAGGGAATGAATAAACTAAAAGAAAATAGAAATTTCCATTGTTAAAGAATTTAACCTTTCTCAAATACTCTAAAGTATAAAAATTTAGACTTTCTAAAATACTAATGTCCATTTATTTCTATAATTATATGATGTGCTGTGCATCACACCTATAGAGTATTTTAAAAATATTTAATGCGTTTCTTTTAAAATTCAAGCCACAGTCATTTCCAAATATTATTCAAGTAAGCCCCTGGGGCTCCTGCAGTTCTTTTCACGAAGACTGGAATCCACTTGTATTCTCAATTATTCTAGTCCTCTTTTCTTCGGGACAAGCTTTGATCGTATCATTCATTCCTTTAAAGATTTCTAAATTTCCTTAAAGCCCTTATCAGCTCCCAGACACTGCAATATTCTTGTGTGACTACATCCAGTTTCAAATTTTCAGTCTTCTCTCTCTGCTCCTAATCTATTGAATTCTGCATTAACAGAAAATTTAACTCTTCTATTTTGCCTTTCTCTTGACCTTGGGTTTTAGCACATTATAAAATTTACGTTAGTTGATGGCAGATTTAACATTTGAGGCAACACTGATCACAAATATTTTTCTCCTTGACCCAGAAATACTATCTATTTGATTAAGCAGAGTTATATGTTTTGATGTGATGGAGACTTCTGTTTGTTAGTTTATTTAGTTATTTTCCCTGGGTAAGGGATCACAGATACAAGATTGGAAAATAGCTTGTTAGCTCACAGAGGAGGGAAGGGATTGTTAGTATTTTCCTATGCAAGTATGTCAGAATGATTGGCAGCATTGGTAATTTCTTACCAATAATAAGTAACACAGTTGGCAAACATATTTTTAAATACATAAAATAGGCTACCTCCATGATAATATCACTGTCAATAATTCAAATATCCATGTGCTTTTCTTAATGGGAGAGAAAGCTGTGAATTTAGATGTAGATGAAAGAGGAATTATATATGACTAGTTAAGATTTACTTAGCACTTATTTTGTTCCAGGCACTGTGTGAAGGCTAAGTCCTTTATTTATATTATTTCATTCAATCCTCACAACAACATGCTAAGGTTGATCTCATTATTATCCTTATTTTATAAATGAGAGAAATCAAAGCTCAAAGTGGTTAAGGAATCAGCCCGTTCTCACCTAGCTGGTAAGAGGAAGAGCCAAGATCTGAACCCAGGATACCCAAGCTGGAAGAGTACACATTCCATGGCTTCCCTTACACTGCCCGTAATTCTAGGTGTGTCCCCGGGGATGTCACCCCTCTTTGTGAAGGACCTTTAATCTCTGTGTCAAAGTAGGAAAAGGCCGATAGCTGCTGGTTTTGAGATTTTTATAAGCTTATGCCCTTCATTTGGTCCCGGCCATGTGTTTTTCTCTTTCCTGGGTGGCAAGTGCCACTGCATTTTATGGCCTCGGATAAAAATACAACCTTATCAGCTGCCTTGAACACAAATGTCCTTGTTGAAGAACAGAATGGAGTTAGTGGTGTGGAAGGTTTAAAGTAAATGTAATCCTACTCCAAACACATATCTTATCAAGAAGGGGTCTGAAGACTCGAACTTGTATATAACAGTTAGGGCATTACTATTATCAATGTAACTAAAAAAAAAAAAAAATCTAAACCACTTTTACGTAACCATCTAAGGATTGAAAGAGAAGTGGATTTTCAGCTCATGACCAGAAATGGAAATATCCAACAGCCTAAAATATGGTAAGCAGCAGCTAATACTCAGTGATGCAGCTCCAAAGTAGTTGAGCAAAAGAAGGAGAAAAGGAAAGAAAAGAGCCATCTTCCTTCCATTTCAACTTTCAAATTGAAAAAAAAAAAAAATCAAATTGAATTAAAAAATATCAAAGCAATATTTTGGTTACAAATCAAACTCGACATCAATCAAATAATAAATCTGTAAATATGGAGGCACTATTTAATCCATAGTGGAAATGCAACCTATTCTAGTTATGTGGTCTGTATTACTGTAGGTTGTATGTATGTATTTTTCTTGTACATTCTGATCTGGTTATCTTTGAAAATATCTCTTCCTATCTCTCCTTACATAGATCTTAAATATAATAGACAATCAATAAATATTTGTTGATTTGATTAAAATTTCACTAATTATAGGCAAAGGAGAGAAAACACGCACCAATGTGTGATATATGTAAATTAATGCAAAGCACATGCAAATAAACAAGGCTGAGAGGTCTTTGCCTGTCTGTCTTGCACCACATCCTCTCCCATAACAGAGAGTCACTACCTCTGACTTTGATGGTGGAGATGCAGCATTCTTTGGAGACTTCACCTAGCAGAATCTTTACCTTACCTTCTGCGAACTAAGGAGATGGCACATCATTGCTTCTAATTTATAGGGAACCTGAGGTATGGGTCAGCTAAGTGCTTCCCTAAAATCACAGTAAAAAACCCAGACTGGGAGTGAACCAGTCTTAGCTCAGCACCCTCTTCACTTCATCCCCCCGTCTCCTCACATGCTGAAGTTCGGGCTCTTAACCACACTACATACCAGAGGCTTTGCATAACTAATCGGTCTTCTAACCATACGCAGTATTATAGAACACGTATTATAGAACATGTACTCTAGTGGAGAACAGATGTCACCATGAGAATCTCATTTTCTGCTATTTCCCAAATCTGGCATGTGGAAATTTGTAGCCTTAATGTTGCATGAACAAAGATTCTTACATTTAATATTAATATGGGAACTCACAAATGCTCCTCAAGTTGGAATGCTGCCACATTCTGATTTCACAGCGTATGGCTGGCTGCTTTTCCAGCATATGAATTTGCCTCAAGGTCCTGCTGGTGTCTTCTGAGCTGAAAACGTGGGCAAATTCGAATCTTACAGGAGACAATGTCAGGTGAAACTCCAAGATATATCTACATTTCTCATTTAAAAAGCAGTAACCTCCACAGCAGGAGAGAGCACTGAACAACACCAGATACCAAATACTGCTCTGGCAGGTAGCTGAGGGCAAAAAGTGAGTTTCCAAAAGGCAGGGTGTTCAAATGGACTGGCACACCCATTTCTTCTTCCAAAGTGAAAGTTGAACCAAAATGGTGACCTGTGATACCTAGACAAGGTCTATTAGCCACACCTGCCTGCCAAGTGATGTCAGAAACACCCTCGGTTGCTTATGTGAAGTGGCTGCCTCTGTGTCTTCTCCTCGCTGCATTATTTATAGAGAATATTACCACATTACTTAGGCACCATGAAAATCACAAGTATGTCCTTTTAACCCAATCACTTTTATCCTAAGTGACAGAATGTGACAGAATGCCCTATGTCACAATTTGATTAGGTTCATGTATGTGGAGCAAAGGGGATGTTTAAAAGAAGAGAAGCTGAAGCAGCTGTCATTTTTCTGAAATTCTTCGCAATACCTGCTCAGCTAGAGTAGGGTGTCTTACACTACGGGCTCCTCAGTGTAGGCTTCGAATTCTCTTTCAATTTAATTTGGAGCCAGTCAGCTAATAAATCATATGAAAATGTGTAAAAGAGAATTGGTGTTGATTCTGGGCCACCATATGTTTGGCCCAAGCAGTTACATGATCACATCTCTGTATGGAGATACAATGGCTTACTGCACGTAGTAATAAGCTCTCATGTGACTCTACTGAATCACTGCTTTGGGCCTCCGTGTCTACTCTATCAAAAGGATCCTAGTCCTCTATGGCATTTTCAGTTGGAAAGAATATAACCATTTGATTCCACAGAGTAGGAACCAAACTTCCTACTCTGGATGGAAGAGACTCTTACTTCATGTCCCCATTTCAATCATCAGTTTGAAAGAAGGTTCTTGACTCTGTCAAGTGGAGGGCTGCTTAAGAATAAATGTCCCAAAAAATACTGATATACGCAGATATTTTTTCACTTGTCTGCGCATATGATATCTCTGGAAGGATGCCCATGAAACTGGTAATACTGGTTGAGTGGGGGAGAAAGGGGAGCGGGGTGAGGGTGGCAGAAGCGGGGAACAGTGAACTGGTGATAGGGAGAAGGGTAAGAGACACACCTTATTGTATCACTTGCAATCAAATTTCTAACCAACTCTGAAAGCTTGGTATCATCTCTCCACTTGGCCTCTTAACACCTGTACCGGAAATATGACAACAGCACCAATAAAAGCATTTACTGAGAGCTAACGACACGACACGCCGGGCACTCTGCAAAATACCTGACGTAAATTACAACATTGGCTCCTCTGATCTACTGCGTGGTAGGTGCTGTCTCCTTTTCATAGATACTGAACCAAACCACACACATTGACCAGAGGTGCACATCCTGGGAGCGTCCTTCCAGAGGTTGTACCAAGCCATAGACAATGTCAAAGGCACCATTACGTTTTATAAAGAATTTTAGTCTCTTAGGGCCATAGGCCCCGAGTCACACAATTTTGGGACTACATTTGCAAAAATTATTAACCAGTGGAATGCTAGTATAATGTCCCAAAACAAAAAGCAGAGCTCTTGAAGAGTCTCCCACTAATAGATCTGGCTCAAGTCAGAATGTGAGTTTCTCTACATTGGATAAAAGAAACGCTATAGAACACAGTGTAGATCTTGCTCTTAAAGGTAAACTCTTTGCCTTTAGGCAAAATTATTTTAGAAAGCTTCACACTGACCTTTACAGACACTCCCTCGACCGCTCTTATATAATCATAGCCAGAGGATTATCATCCTATCAAGTTACAACCGTTCACCTGGTCATTCACGAGTCTCAGGCTTCATCCAAGTTGGCCAAGGAGAGGTTAGTGAAGTCCTTGAACTTTAAGAGATTATTCATAATCCCTCTCCCCACCCCACAACAAATGCTGCCTTACAGGAAAAGGGCTGTCCCCGTTTTCTTTGGGGTTAGTTCATCAAATGTAAGGCTACCAGTCCCCATTCTCATATAGTCTGTTTCCTGTATCATTTACCTTAAAAAGAAAGAGTGGAATCCTTTTTCTGTTTGGATGAACTAACACTCTAAAGCCTGTTTCTTCAAGTATTGAAGAATTTTGAACTATACTGTAATATGTTGGATTTTAAGAGATCGAATCTTCGGTGGTAGAAACGGAAATGATTTTTTTCTGGAAATTCTCATTTTATTGTTAAATCCACACACTCTCTGAGTACTTAAAATTTCAGCCAGCCTAGTAAATATTTTGACACAGGCCAGTCCACCTAATTTTCATTTCCATATGATTATATGAAATTGTTTTCTTTATCATTTTCTGTTGACAAAATAAGTATTATAATGGATCAACATCATTCTCCCTCACTGAATTTAAGATTAAGAGGACGTAGAATCATCCTATTAAATTTTATGTTGTGGGGACCAAAGAGAATTTGAGAAGAAAATCAAGGGCAAGGTTTGTACGCTGGAGTATGGCCGCCCCCACTAACTTCATATTCACATCAGAGTATTTATAGCCTTAGAGAAAAATCTGCTTTTCATACCACAATATACATGATTTGCATTTCTATCACTAAATTTATAGAGAGGTAAAATATTGACCTATTTTCAAAATTTACACCAGTAAAAGTATGAAATTACCTAACAATCATGTGTTTTAGCGCCCAGGATTTTCTCTAACACACACACACAACATACGTATGCGCATAACACACGCACACACACATACAGCGCATGCACATATGTTTGCAGTTGTAAAGATGTTCTAACCTTATTTTTAGTTATTTGCTTATTAGAACTGATGAGGCAGAATGTCAGGAAAGATGTTACAAGGTGTTGAAATCTGAAATATCAGAGAAAGTAAGACAACTGTTGCCATTTGTAGGTCTTTTGAGTTGCAATGTTTTCGCTGAGTTTAAATTCCTTACTGAGGCGTAATGAAAGAAGTACCTCAACTTTAACGACCTTTGTTGGATCAAACCAGAAATCTCTGACATCGGCTGAGAAATCAACAAATGTGACAAAGCACCTGGAGTTGCCTACACTGAATTTCTAGCTTGTTCACTAATGTAGCTCAGATATAAAATACTGGCAATCCACTGGTTCACAGGTTGACTCAAGTTCACATTAACTCAATTTATCCTTATCTTCATTGCAAATTAAATTCCATGTTTAAAAAAAGATTCTATGTTTTGATACTTTATTGGTGGTGAGGGTAGGGCTATAACTCAAAATTAGATCAAAAAGACAAATATTTATTGAGATTTTAAAAACCAAATGAAATTAACAGATATTTATGCATAATAAATTAACCTCAAATCAGTGGACATCGAATTAGCTAGTCAGACGCAAGACTCCCCACAATTAACAACAATGTTTAAAACTTCTAGTAGTGCTAACTATGTGGGATGCTGTTCTGAATGTTTTACATGTATTACCTCACTAATCCTCCCCACAACCCTGGAAGTTAGGTTCTACAAGCATCAACAATTTACAAAGGAAGAAATCCAGGCACGGAGAGTAGAAGTAAACTTGCTAAAAACCAACTCAGCTGGCAAGTGGCAGAGCTAAGATTTGCACCCTGGTTGTTCAGCGTTTGAGCTAGTACTGCCTCTCCTGTGACTTAGGATTAATGTAACAGAGTGAAATAACAGGCCATTGTAGACACCGTCACAGCGTGTGACCTCTATTCTGACCAAAGGCCATCTGGAATTATTAAGAGTCTTTGGGTTCTTTAACCTTGAATTAACCTAAGACAAGAGATCTGAGGCAGAGACATCCATGCTTTTCTTCTACTTTTAATAAAGGAATCCCTGAGGTTAGCAGGGCATGTGGCTGCCCAACAGAACACTTTGTCAGTCTCCCTAACAGCTAGGTGTGGCCACGTGACTAAATTCTGGACAACAGATGAGCAGAAGTGATGTGCACAACCTCTAAGTTATGCCCTTAAAAGGAGGGCCATGACCTCAACTTCCTTCTTGACTTCCTGCTGTTTAGGATGTGAATGTGATGGTGGGAGTTGGAGCAGCCATAATGGACCATAATGAAACGGAAGCCATATGCCAAGGGTGGCAGAACAATAAGACAGAAGTAGCCTGAGCATCCTCGGGTCACCACATCAGCTCCAGACTGTCAACACTCTGGCTGCTATATAAGAGAGAAATAAACTTCTACCTGCTTTAAGCCACAGTTATTTTGGCCTCTTTACAGCCATCCAGCCATAGAAACTTTATCCTAACTAATACATACAACTTTTTTTTTATCATTTAAAATATATTCAGTTAGCTTATAAGGGGTAGGACTCTTCGCTCTATAATGGATATTTTGCGTTTCCTGAGATTTTAATAATTCATGAGTAGGATTCTATCATGTTTGATGCTTGTTTTTCAGACCACTGTTATACTGATATAGTGTCACAATGGCCCAGTTGTTTATTATAAAACAAGTACCAGTGTTAATAGAGCTATTAAATAATCAAACTGTTGCCTAGAAATTTGAGAAATTTTCCCAGAAGGACATGTTTATACACAGTTGAAGCAATGCAATTTAATCTGCATATCCAGTCTATGACATTTAGTTTTCAAAATGTCCTTTACCTATAGCAGTGACACCTAAAGTAGGCTTCTCATCCTCAGCACTACTGACATTTTGGACCAGATCCTTCTTTGTTTCTGTCCTGTGCATTGTAGGGTGTTTAATAGCATCCCTGGCTTCTACCTACTAGATGTCAGTAGCGCCTTTCCCTTAGTCATGACAATTCAAAATATTACCAGATGGCTAACTGTCCCTTGGGGGGCAAAATTACCCCCAGGTGAGAACCATACATCTGTATTCTAGGTTGCACATTTTGAGAAAGCAGAGACTATACTATTTAAATTCCAGCAGGATACAGACAGGTAGGTCCTTAACACACTTTTGATGACAGTGGTGCCCTGGTGATTACCAGGGGCAACGAGCATGAGCTGATTCTTATTTTTTAAATTAAGAAGTTCACAGAGCTTTCAACAAGAAAATTCACAGAGTAGTGAAAAAGCCATAGGCATAATTCCAAGCATATCTATTAGCCCAACATCTTCTATCCAAGGTTCAGATGGAAATAATTGCCTATGTGAAGTAAAAAATAAATTCTTCCATGTATGAATAGGATTCTTTTATAGAAACTGTAATGATAGAAGAAAATTTGACCCTTTCAGAATCAAGAGCATTGTCCTATTAAACTTCCAGTTCTTACAGCTTTTTATGTTGCTAGCACCATATCTTCAGATATTTGGATATTATATATGTATAAGTGAGAATTCTTTGCAGGTATTTTCCAATATGTAAGCTTTTTGAGCCCAATCAATCAAGTTCTTCTACCTCGATTATCCCCCATAATAGTTAGCATTGGGTCTATTTTCATGAATTTTCAAAACCTCTCCCCTATTAGAAAGAATGGGGACGACATATAATGGAAAAAGATACATCAGACCCATCACCTGTCCTGCGATGGAACTCGGGGGGTGAGGGGAGGAAAAAGCTGTCACCTTGCATATTTCTTTCAGGTTCCTACACTCAATGGGAAGGTCCCCAGCACTTTTGGCATAATTGACTGTCAGGGCGTGGGAAGCCAATCAATTTGATGTTCATTTTCATCAACATAGCAGAAGTAATGCCCAAGGGTACAATGGAAATTACATTCTGTTTTAATTGGGAGAATTCTCTCTTTGTTGATTTCTGGAGTGGGCGGAATCCAAGACATATCTTCTTTTCCCCTTGAATACATATGCTTTTAAAAGCTTAGCTGATTGCTGTAATCCATCATTTCCAGCAACCCAAAAACTCCATTATTTCAGTTTGTACATTTTCCCATTTACTGGGGGAGGGGAGTATGGAGGAAGCAGAAGAGGTGATCTGCTATTCATAGGAAGAGATTATTTTTAAAAATGGAAATTAAAGGCAATATACTAGGTAGAGAAGGTCACTTATCCCTTATCTAACATACTGAATAAGAATGAAGGCTGCACATTGTCAACAGTTACCTATATCCAACGGTGCCTAGTTTCAGATACTAAGGACTCTGAGTTCAATCAATGGCTAAATGCAAAATTTTAAAATTTCTCCTTTTCCCTCCCACTTAATTTCACTTTACAATTACTTTAAGATTTTGAAAAGCAATTCAGAGATATTTGTTCTCCAATGAGATTCATTCAAATGTAAAAGATCATTACTTCCTCTTTCCTACTGAAATACAAAGCTGAATATAACCTGGCCACACTGGGAAAGGGTTTGGTTCCTATTGTTTTGTTTGTTTTTAATACTATGAAGCACAGGTTTCAAAAGCCTGGTTGGGGAGTGACCCGATCATCTTAATAGGATGGGAGTCTGGATCCACAGAATGTTTGGTACAAACCAGACTGTTGAGTCAAAACCAAAGCAGCTGGCATCAAATGGTAGTTCTTGGATTTCTCAGAAGGGAACTCAAGGTGGGAGAGGACTCTAGATATCCTTAACAGTTAGCGAGTCCAGTGATGTTCAAATTTTTGGTACATCATGAAGTTAACTTAGTGGGTCTCAACTAGTGTTAAAGAAAAAAGGTGAAATAATATAGGATAGATTAGAAAATATCAGGTATATCTGTGAAGATTGTTTCATTTAACCTCTATCTATCTATCATCTATCTATCTATCTATCTATCTATCTATCTATCTATCTATCTATCTATCTATCTATATCTACCTATCTATCATCTATATATTTTACATTGTCACTTAGCAGACACATATACATACACATATATAAACACATGAAATTTAGGTTTTTGTCAAAAAAATTTGAAAGCCATTATAGTACATCATTCCACCTACTTTGTTATGATAAAATATTTTAAGAGTCCAAGTCTGTTTAGAACAGATACATAAAACAACAACAAATAACTATTTCCTACTGCAGCTTTAAAATTCCTTCTTTCAGAAATCTCTTTAATCGCACCAAACTCAGCAATTTGGAAAAAAAAAAAAAATGAGCCCAAGCTGGTTACCACCTTTAAAGAGGGTAAGAAAATCATTTCTTTGCCAGCAAACAGTGTATCAGCATCACTCCTGGTTCTTCAATTGCACAAATAAAGGCAGTCATGTTGGAATCCAGCTGTTTGCAGAAGGATTTAGAAAGTGTCATGGCCAGAGTCTGAGATGAGTTAATATTATCATTTTGAGAATGTCAGCCACACAATCTGACCTGTGAGACGTCTTCTCTGCCTTCATTCTGAGCAGAGAGAAGTTTTTCCAATTGATCAAAGGATTCCTTATGAATCAGTGTATATGACTCCTCAAGACTCGAAGAAACTAATAGAGTCAGCAATATCATTTAGCTTGAGCCAGTCATGATTTCCCAAAGGTCTAACTGCAGGTTTATGCCAGTTCCCCAATAAAATGGAAATAACAGAAATGCATTCAGTGTGCTAAGCATTAGGAACATCTTGGTTGGGTTATTTATGCATTAAAAAAAATCCAGTTTCTCAAAATGGATGCAGTTTTCCTTAAATTCATTTCTGTTATAACTTATTCTAATATATGGTGTGCTACCTTGAAGAGGAGCCTCCACTGCTAGCGAATAATTAGTCAATTAAGAATCTTTTTTAAACTATAAAATCTCATAAGTGGAAATTTCTATTCAAAATATCAAAGCCCTTTTAGAGATTTTGACCAGTTTGTTCTCACATGCCAAAAGGAAATGAACACACACACACAAATTTGTAAAAATAGACATAAATGGACCACTTGTAAAGGTTTCTCCTCTCTCCACCTTCACCCCTTACCCCAGTGAATTTTGAAGCTTGCATCATCCTGGGAGAAACTGTAATTTGGACTCATTCTCTAGCTCTATATTAAGTAGTCAATCTCACAGCTTGCCAGCAAGAAGTGGACTGCTTATTTTATCACTGAAACATATTATTTCACTCTTAGCAAACTGCCTCTGAACAGCTTGGCTGAAGAATGGTATGGTAACTGGTCTAGACTAGACAATCAACTACTCTCTTCTGGTGGTTAAAACCCACCTAAAACAAAAATTTAGCTGAACGATGTATTTATATAATGCAAGTCTTAAACAGTCTATGAAGAATCTATATTTCCTCAGATATTGCGAATAACAAAATATTTTTTTAAAGTGATTTCAACATATTGGAGATCGACGGCAAGTGATATCTGTGGCTGAATGGTGGTCTTGAACCTGAGTTTTTCAGCAGTGGTGATCATTTTACTTAGTAAGTAGGTTTTTAATGGTTTAGTACTTGGTAGTGTTTTTAAATATGGGAGGCAAAGAAATCCCTCATTAAGTTCTACTGCCATGAATGGGGCAAAGGCAAATGTCCCATTCCAAAAGAGAGATATTATGAACCAGCAAATGTGAACTCTTTTGATGATCAATAATTCAGGGACATAACAGATATTTAGGAATTCTGTTGTCGATAACAGATGTCTTACACGATATCATTTGGTATGACATTTGTAAAATGACATCATTTGCGGTTTGAGGACTGTCAACCACCTCTTCGATGGCAGTGCTGGCAAAACACACATATACAATAGCCTCTTGGACGCTTCGCAAGCATCTGTTGGAGTAATTTGCAGTTTTATTGGTGAAGTCATAGTTCCCTGTTAATAATGTTGGAGTACTCCGTGTGTGAAGCTAAGTTCAGCTTTTTTATGAAGGTATTCTCTTCAACAATGAATCTTAACTAATGGATTTGTCTTGTCGTCTTTTGAAATTCTGATTTCAAGCTCTGTAATTTTCTGAGTCTTTTTTGTTATTGCTATGAGTTCTGTAGACTTTTTTTCCCCATAAATAATCAGTTAAATAGCTAGATAGTAATTTTTAACTGATTAGGAAAAATAAACACAAAATTTTAACTAAACGTAATAAAGTAAAAATATAATCTCCTTTTATAATGTAATAGTAAGAAAAATTAAATAAGCATTGGGCAATACTCACCATCAATAATTAATTATTAAAGGGCTATGCACCAATTCCATCCCCTATAAAAATAATACCCAGCAAATTAGATTAACTTTCTCTGCCTCTCTTATCTTTATGCAGGGCCACTCTGTCTCCATTAAGCCTTTCAGGGAACTTTATTAGGGCTTTAAAGATTAAACAAGAAAGAGTCAGATTAACTTTTTAAAAGAGAAGTGAGATCATGTCACTTCCTTACTCAAAACATTCCAATGGTTTCTGGCATTCTTGCAATACAAGCCCAAGTCCTTGTTATTCAACTAGGAGCCCCTATAAGCTATTCTCCCTGTCTTAGCTCCAGCCTAACCTCCTTTCCTGCCATCATTTTCCCAAGCTGAGCTCATCCTCACCTCTACCCAGCACGCTCTACCTCACACCTCATGACATGACTTATACCAGATGTCTGCTGGAATTGTACCTTCTTAGGGAGAACTTTCTCTGACCGTCCTAGTTTAGACGGCCCCTCCCCAACCCCTCTCCTTACCTTGCTTAGTTTTTTCGAGATGTTATTATATGTGTGCGTATAATTATATATTGCATATAAATATGTATTATGTGTTTTTATGATGATGTGATGTTATATATATTATATACGCCCTGTGTAATTATTTATCGTCTGCCTCTCTCCCTCAAGTGTAAACCCCATAAGGACTGGGACTGTTCCCCAGCACCTAGAAAGTGCCAGGCATGTAATAGCTGCTCAATAAGTATTTACTAAATGAATAAATGAACTTTCTTTTCATCCCAGTGGAACATACACCTCAAAAGTGCTTTTCACACTGCTCATCAAATACCTAATGACACCCAGATACTTGCATATTTAATTTTCATTCCATAACATCTCGGTATCCTATGACACTGATGGAGAAGACTGAAGACAATCTAAAGGGAAAGCCAAGGAACCTGTCTGTAGCCACTGAAATCATTTTTCTAATTGACCCCTTCTGTTCGGAAACTAAACAGATGCAACAGAAATGGGAACGACTGCTCATCATACTTCTTGATATTACTATTGAAAATACCCTCCATCGGCAGCCATTATTTTATTAATTATACCTAAGTCAATGATATTTACGAGACCAACAGTGCAACGCAACAGTACAGCAGACCGTTCCATTAAACACTATTTTCAACAACCACATTTGATAAGAGGGCGTGCAGTTCCTTTCCAAGAGCTGGTGCCCTCAGATAAATTTCATTCATTAATCTCTCCTGGAAGGTTAAAAATAAGAAACCATCCTCAAACTTGAATCATTTCTCAAGTGAACTTAGTAAGTACCCAAACTGAAATATGTATTTAA
This sequence comes from Pteropus alecto, assembly GCF_000325575.1. NCBI lineage: Eukaryota > Metazoa > Chordata > Mammalia > Chiroptera > Pteropodidae > Pteropus > Pteropus alecto. The sequence continues at coordinate 11,233,774 of NW_006431918.1, read as the reverse complement.
ACGACAGTGGTCACATTTGTGTTTCATGTGAGGACTTCACAGCTCTTTGTTAATAGCTTACAAGATATGGAACTTAAATTTTTTTGAAACAACTCTACCAATATTTGATCACTGTAACACTGGATGTTTAGAAGCCTTGGATAAAGGCCCATCTTGTGTGACCACAATAATTATTATAATATAACTCAAAGCATCACAAATCTTTGTCTTTTTAATTTTTTTTTTTAAATATTCTATGTTCATTATAGAAAACTAGAAGGAAGTAGAAAAGCGGAGGGAAAAAACCCAAAACCACAACCACAGTTCTCATCACCATCTAAAGACAACTGCCTTGAGCTTGGTGAGCTTTCATTTTATTCCTTTTTCATGTCCAAATCCTTTTAAAAAAATAATTACTATGAAAGGCTTGTAATCCAAAGCAAGTCTTAGTATGACACCAGTGATGATATTTTTAAAATACCACATTTTCGAGTGATAAAAGTAACAGTTGGGAGATAGACCGGAATGCTTTAAAAATTAACATTTTTCATAAAAATGAAGAATAATTTCGCCAAAAATAGTGTCAAAAATAACTTTCACATAGCGAAAGCATGCCTACATGTTAAAAGCATTTGCAAGAGTACACATTCTTTTTTCCTGAGTATAATTTTCCTCTGCTTTTCTTTTGGCAAGTACCTACACAGTACATACAAAATTAGTGAGCAAAAAAATAATTTGTATCAGTCATCTTACATTTAAGAGAAAATAGTTACCTAAAACCCATAGAAACCAAGTAATTCCTGCCTCCATACTCTAGCAAAGACTGACAACCTGAGTTTGGACCTAATCTTTTTTTGTAACTCGTTCTACTTCTGGGCTGTCAGACTTTCTAATTATTGTTTTCTATAATATAGCTGATTTCCCCCCAATAACCTCACCACTGCCTTTCTTGGGACCCACCCGTACATGAATTTTTCAATTGAATGTCCCTGAGTCTAATTCCATTCAAGTTTAAGAGAAGCAACTGATCTGAGTGACTCATTCCTGGGTACTTATAGCAGAGAAACTAGATTCTGCAGACGGATGAGTCATTTTGACTGGAAAGCCCTGGATGGGGAAAAGGTACCAAGGATGCATGTAACAGAGGACAGGAAAGTCGTCAAGGCAGGAGGTGCCAACGAACAAGACACTGACATAGTATCCTTTGGTCTGAAGTACTTTGCTATCTTAAGATGGATTCTACTTTCCTAACAGCCCTTGCCAGTTTTTTCCTAACATTTTCATCTCTTTCAGTTGAAAATATCCCCGATAACTTTTTGTTGCTGTTAGGTCTAGCATTTTTTCTGGGGTCACGTTTAAATGTGGTTGATCTCTTTGTCCAAAGCTCTAGGTGCATCCTCAAGATAGAAACTTTCTAAGCGATTGGTGTCAAGCATTCAGTACCAGAATGTACAAGACAGTTTTTCCTTTGTTCAAAATGAAAGGAGCTTATCCATGTTTTCTGATTATAAAAATAATACATGCTTATTTTAAAAATGGAAGTCCATAAAATATCGTTACAAATCAACTGAAATCTTAATTAAACTGAGATAATAGTTAACATTTTTACATCTAACTCTCCTAATTTTTTTCCTGTATGCCCATATTTGCAAACCATGGGATCACACCATTCATGCAGATTTGTAACCTGCTTTATATTCTCATGAACTATATGAAAAACTCATTTAAGTCTGGCATCTAGCTGGGAGATGAAAGAAGGAAGCTCACTGAAGGAAGATGACTAAGAATCATTGCTTTATCTATGTTTTTACAAGTTCACTTAATTTAGAGATTATTCATTAATGCTCCAAGGCATCAGATGTATAAATGATAGCTTGTAACAACAACAAAAAAAAAAAGTGAATTGAACACATAGGTATCTCACTTTTTTAACTTTTAAGAATTATACAAATAATATAAATTAATGGTTAAAAAAATAATACAAAGGATATAAACTGAAAAATGAAAGAACACCTTTTACTTACTAGCCCTCTTCACTCCTCAGTGGTAATCACTGTTAACAATTTATATGTTGAGAAATTATCTTTGTACATGCGAGCACATTATAGGCACAAAAAATATACCAGCTCTTTTTATGTTAAACATAAATGGGGTCATATCACACATATTCTCTGCAGCTAGTTTTTTTTTGTTTGTTTATGCTTCCTAAATCTAATAATATAATCGTGGACATCTTTTCAAATAAATTCCAACAGATTTCCTTCATACTTTTTTAATAGCTGTGGAATTTCACATCAAATGTCCCGTGGTTCATTTCACCAGTTCCCTACCTATGGACATCTAGTTTGTTTTTAGACCTTTATGCTGCAAAGCGCATCCTTGTCTACATACCTTAGTGTTACTTCCTCAGGTCTATTCATAGATTAAATTCCTAGAATGGGACATCTAGGTCCAAGTTCGCAAAACAACATGGAGCACTGTATTTCTCTGTAACTTGGAGAACTTATTTCTTACTTACATGTTTAATAGAGTACTTAATGTAAATCTTCCTCATGTAAGCCCCATAATGGCTCATGATAGAAAAAGGGAAGGAAATGATTGGGATGAGACAGAATGCAGAGGCACCTGAGTGTCCATATAGGTAACTGAGGGAGGAAATGGCCATGTATATGGGACTTTCCAATTCCAGGAGGCCCACCTCTGTTGTTCCTTGCAGAGATGAGGAAAAAGGTATAAGACTAGAGAGGTGTGTAGCTTGACAGCTGGAGAAATTTGTTTCTCTCTTCATGTGTAGGAAAAAATTAGGGAAGCGTCAGAAGATTTCTGGGACATGTTTCCTATGCAAGAGGAAAAAGCCGTGTTCAATTTTTAAGTAATCTGAAAGAAAAATTTCCATTTTATCGGCTGCCCAAATTTCAGAAAGATTCAGGCCCGAATTCAAATCTGTCTCACATAAAGTTTCCCATTAGTATTTATAAGATACTCCTTATGTGAATTTTTGCCCTGTTTGGATTAAAATATAATGCTGTCCTTCGATTAAATAATTTACTTTAGAAGGGAAGCTCATTTGATAAAGTGGTCAGCTCGTGGATGGGAAAAAATACTATTTGAAATGATTCCAAGGTTTTTTTCCCCTTATTCTGGCCTTTTATGTTATTATTCTTTTAATTTTAATTTTTTAAAATTACAGTTGACATTCAGTAGTTTCGGGTGTATAACATAGTGGTTAGACATTTGTGTAACTAACGAAGTGATTCCCCGATACATGTAGTACCCACCAAGCACCATACATAGTTATTACGATATTACTGACTATAGTCCCTATGCTGTACTTTACCTCCCAAAGAGAATTTTATGCCTAGAAAGTTTATTACTACATGAGAAAACCAGTAGATTTTCTCTGTGGTAGACCAGAGTGTTGGGAAACTGAGTCTCCCATAATCAGTGACTTACTGTATACGCATCCCAGGAGAAAATGCTGAGATGCGTCCTCTATTGCTTCCCAGAGTTCCTCAGGGACATTAATCTCCAGTTGTTCACAGCAGGTGACCTGTTTGATAATATACCCTTTCCTAGATGCTTTCCTTTCCCTGGCTCACTTCCCCGTCGACCAGAGTGTTGGGAAACTGAGTCTCCCGTAATCAATGACTTACTGTATACGCATCCCAGGAGAAAACGCTGAGATGTGTCCTCTATTGCTTCCCAGAGTTCCTCAGGGACATTAATCTCCAGTTGTTCACAGCAGGTGACCTGTTTGATAATATACCCTTTCCTAGATGCTTTCCTTTCCCTAGCTCACTTCCCTGTCCTTCTCCCATTATTCCCTGATCTCACCTCCTAAAAACTACTTGCACTCAAATCTTTGTCGGCTCCGGGGGAACCCAAACAAATGGTGTCCAGTCTTATGGTTTGTGTCATCGTGAGTGATGTGATGGTGCTGTCCGCTAAGATAGAAAAAAAACAAGATAAGGAGGAGGGTTTAATTAATTAATTTCGGAAGAAAGGTATGAGGATAGTGGGAGGTGGTGGAAATGACAAATTAAATTTGGGACCCATTAAATTTAAAGAGCTCCAGAGACTTCTGTGCGGGATGTCTCATGGAACGCCAGTGGCTGGTGCAGTGGACTTTATATCATTAAGCAAATGCGAAGGCTGCCCGTACTTTAGCGCTTCTAGTTGCTATCTTTCTTTTCTGGATGATAAACAGAGAACAGAAATGATAAGTACTTTGCTAAAGGAAACACACCACACAAGAAGAACAGCCAAAATGTGAGGCCCCCTGACTGTCATTCTAATAACTACATCAAGAAAAGGTGATGTGGGGGTGTCTTTCTTACCATGAGAGGCACCCGTTTGGCCTACATATGGGTATAAAGAATGAATTTGTCTGAGTGAAAATAGATGGTCTAGTTTGCAAGTGGAATGGCTTTTCTTTTTTTTTCTACTGTGGCTACTGCCCTGAAAAAGAATAAACACAAAGAAGAAATTGCATGAAATGAGAATATGTATTTTTGATAGCAGAGGAATGGAAGGATATATTGTATATACAGAAAAGGCCTTATAGATTGAAGTAGCTAGTCTCCAACTGAAACCAAGGTCACTATATCGCCATCTGCAAACAAGTACTCTCCATCGTCCATTACACGTACTCATGATTGGCCTTTTATAGCACTGTTCTTTCTCAAGGCATCTCAACAGTTTTTGCAAAAGTAACAACACAACCACAGGCACTGCTGAGGCCTTATAAATGGTATGTGGAAACTTTTATGGGAGCACATACTGATTTGCTCTGCTCACAGGAAGATACCAGGCCAAGGTCAAAGTGGCCACAGCCTCATGGGGTAACCTGTACCTGAGAAACAAAGTCCTCAAAGTAGGTTTTTGAAAAGGCTTTTGGATGTTACCATGTCTCCGAAAGTACAAAGACGAAAGTGCTGATGGGTACCTTCAACACCACGTGACTTGACCCCTGTGCCATCTGGGTGGAGATAAAGACGCTTGGCCAAACCACCGCAGCTTTTTTTTTTTCCCCTGTTTTTGTGGCTTTCTATAGATAGCTCAGGTGATGCCTCTTAACTGGATATAAATCTCTCCTTTGGAAAGGTAACCACCCTTAAAACAAGTGTGCCCACCCTTCAGTGCATGAACCCCACAACTGTTGGTCTGCAGAGACCTGATCAGTTATATATTTGAGAAGGACTAAATTGGACACAAGGCTGACACTGCTTAACGCAAGGCCTTTCTCTACAAAAAGCTCTTCCTGGTGTCACTTGCTCCCCTTTAGAATTCACCTGCACTAACCAAGACCAAAGAAGGCTCGCGAGGGACAGAGGGGATGAGTGGTGAGCACATCATTTTTAGCCTTAACATCATGTGGATCAGGAAAATCCATAACAATGAAAACTTCTCCCTCCAATAAACAGCTGCACGGACTATATAGCTCATCTACTGCAGGCACATCAAAGAAATGCTCTAAGCAGTGTAGCATTGTTTCTCAGTTTGAAATGTAACAGGAATCAGATCCATCAACCTGTATGTCATTTAGTTCAGGGCAATAAGTTCACGCTACCAATAGAAATGTTTTCACAAACAGAAAGCTGCATAATTGAAACATCGCTGTCATCATCATCATCATTGTCATGGCTTCCGAAGGGAATGTGCCCTGGTATTGATGGCCTAGAGGTGACCATTTGGCATCTAGACCCACCCACTTGTGAATAAGCCAATTAGCCGTAACAAATGTGGAAATACTGTCATAAGTATATAGCTTGATGAATTCTGGCAAAATGACACAGGCATATAATCAGCAGCCAGATAAAGAAATGGGAATCCCAGCCTGCTAGAAGCCTTTCTTGTGGCCCCCCTTCTAGTCACTACAACCCCTAGTACTGTGTCTTTCAAGAATTACTTACATTGGCTTGTCCCTTCCCCATGTCTTAGTGGGGATGGTGCCCCTAGACCAGACTCCAAATTTTCCCTGTGCCAGCATATGGTTTTGGCTCTCCCCAGTTTTTTAAAAAAAAAGAGCCTGGGCTGAGGTTACAGTAGCGTTCCAGAAGGCCAAGTTTTTGAAAAAGAGGGGATATGGAAAAAGTGTGGTGATCTTTTATTCTCTTCCTACCAGAAACCAGGATAGGACCAAACCATGGTTCTCCTGCTTCCCAGTCAAGAGCTTTTTCTTCTGCACTGCTGACCAGATCAACAGCAATTTTAGCCTTACATGTTTTATTTAACTAGGAGATTTTTACAGTTTCACAAAACTATTTCTATGGTCCAAATGATCCATTAAAGATTACTAAAAAAGGAACATTAACTGTTTAAATTCCTTAATGGAAAGAAACATTCCAAGTGACTATGATTACCAGATATCAAAGTCTTAAAGGAAGAAAGAAAAAAAAAAACAGATATGGTAAAGAAGAGGACAAAATTAGAATAATAATGATAAACAGTACTTTCTTATCTTGTAAATTCTTCGAAATATCTTATTTAAAGGACCCCTTTTTATTTCTAACTAAAAGAAGGTATTCCCTCGTGTTCCCAGTTACTATGTATGGATGAGAAAGTTGGACAGTGAAGAAGACTGAGAGGAAAAAATAAAATCATTGGAAATATGGTGTTGGAGGACAACTATATGGATACCTGGAACTGCCAGAAAGACAGACAAATGGGTCCCAGAGCAAATTAAGCCTGAAACATCCCTAGAGGCAAAAGTGACAAAATCGAATGTGTCATTTCCGGCGCATCATGAGAAGGCAGGGTTCTTTGGGAAAGACAATAATGCTGGGAAAAATCGAAGGCCGCAGGAAAAGAGGGAGACTAAATGTGAGGCGGACTGCCTCATAAGAGAATAAGAGAAGCCCTAGGCTTGAGTCTGCAGGAGCTGAGCAAAGACATGAGGACAAGGTACTGTGAACATCACTCATTCACAGGGTCACCGGGAGCTGGAGCTGACTCAACGGCATGTAACACACCCACAAAGGCAGGCAACCCCATCAGTAATACCTCAAATGCCAATGGTGGGTATGTGTGGGCAGACGCTGGAGAGATGTGCTCCTTTTGCTCACTGCTGGTGACACATCATCTGACTTAGTGGGCAGCATGACAGGGAAGAGAGAGACAAGGTACTGTGCAGTTCTGGGTTTGAATTCCCATGCTGCCACTCACCAGCTGTATGACTCTGAACAAGTTATTAAATCTTTCCACAAAAGGTGCACATTTCTGGTTAAAAGTCCTGGGGATGTGACGTCCAACATGGTGACAATAGCTGACAATACTGTATTTTATATTTGGAAGTTGCTAAGAGAGTAGATCTTAAAAGTTGTCATCACAAGAAAAAAAAATTATAACTACGTTGGGTAGTGAATGTTAACTAAACTTATTGTGGTAATCTTTTTGCCGCGCATGTATCAAGGCATTATATTATATACCTTAAACTAATACAATGTTATACATCAATTATATCTCAATAAAACTAGGAAAAAAGTTATTAAATCTCTCTGAACCTCTTTAGTCATCTGTAAATTGAGCATAATTCCTATGTCTTCACACTTGGTATTAGCGAAAAGGCCGAGAAGCTATTAATTCCTATGTCTCAATGAGTTGCTTTCAGAATTAAATGAGATGGCATAGGTCCTGTGATTTAGAAGGTCTTCCTTCTCTGTACAGAATAAATCTGTTTAATCAAAAAGGAGCTTAAGTTACAAAATGATACCAACAACACCCGATGTTCTACTGTTTATCTGCGACTTAGTCTGAATTGTAAAAGAAAATGCTCTGTTTGAAAAAGGATTGAAGAACACATTTTGCTGTGATCCAGAACAGCTTTGTATGTCTCTTTTGAGGTATGAGTTGGGAAATCTTAACATCAAGATGTGACATGCACATCTTTTAAGCCAACTGTCTGAACGAGGTCATTCATATTTGACCAGTAGCATAGCAGGCGGGGTTAGCTGTGGGTGGCACTCTAATGCAAGGCATCATTTATTTAGATTTCAGAAAAGTATATGACATGGTACTACTTTTATTAGATTAATGGGCAGCACAGAGAGAGGATAATGGATCAAGAAGTGGCCTGGGGACAAGGAAGACTATTCCAAACCAGATTTTTTATTTAACGTCAGATCCTGATTGGCACATCAGGTCCTGAAAGGAACTAAATTTTCCCCATGTTCTTTGCTTCTCATTTGTACATTATAAACAACAACAAAAAGAGTTTTTTTTTTTTTAAAGAAGTTAGCAAATAACGGGGATAAAAATCTACAACTATAATTGCTGATATGTTTTCCACCGTCTAACTTGAAGCTCCATCTGAAAACACACAGAAGCGTCTGTGACTCCAAACGCTCTGAAAGAATTGCACCGAGACCCACATTTTTTTCACACCCGCTCTGGTTGTGTTTTTGTTTTTTGGCTTAATACAGACCAAACAGACTGTGACTTCAGAAATCACAAGACAGAACTGAAGCTCCGCATTGTTTAAAAGCAGTGCTGGGGTATGTGCTCTTCTCTTCACAGCCTTTGCTACGCGAGACGATGGGAAACACGAGTAGCTGTAGGGACCGTGGTCGTGGGTCTGCTCTTCACATGAAAGTGCCCTTCGCACCCTGAACGACACCTGGCTTTGCAACTCTCCTCTTTGAATATAAGTCTTGTACAAAGTGAGACAACTATAAATTAGAAGTATGTGACATGACACGTGGTCTGTAATTCTATTGCCCCCATAATAGGAAAGTTCTTTTCTCTCTTTTGTAAAATCACCACCAGTACCAGCATCACCCAGGGTGTACTCAGTCATCTATTCACAGCTCGAAGAGCATTTTGTCCCCACGTCCCTCCAGCAGAAGGTGAAAGCAGCTTTTAACTCATTTTATTAAGGACTCCTGGTTTTACCTCTGTCTTAGACATTCACAGCAAGTAAAACGGTTAGGTCTTGGTTCTTGAGTATTCTTTGGTTGTCAGGAAAGTCAGTCTAGAAATAGTGGCAACAACAGAGGCCAGGATACCGCGAAGCTCTGTGTTGATTCTGTTTCTCTGGGATGGTGGCAGCTGTGTGTCTCAGATACCATCTGCCAAAGGCAAATGCCTAGTTAACTGTGCTATTCTCGATTTCTTCACAGCCCATGGTCCTACCCACCTCTCCCAGCTTAGCGAGCCTCACACTGCTTCATCGTCCACAGGCCCAAAACATGATCACAGCACACTGTCCTTAGATGAGACTCTCGTGAGGTGCGCCTCCCTGCCCCGCTGTCTTACTCCAAAGGTATTTGGAAGAGAATTCCAGCCCACTGATAGAAGGGAGATAAATATATACCAACACAGACTTTTGAATTAATGCTATGAGTTTTCGGCATTTGCAAGGGGTTTCTTAGATTGGAACTAGGCACAGGAAACCTCATCAGTTATGGTCTCTACCAATTGGGAATCGGAGATAATTCTCCGGGACAACATTTATCTTTGCATTACCTGTGGAAAGAAGTTTGTGAAGTAAATAAAGATTAGAAATAATATTTTAATGGTAACATTCTAAGGACTCTGAGGCTTTTCCTTATACGCTAATCACAAATTATTTTCTGCCTGGTCGCTAAGCCAGCCATCTCCTTCCCGCTTTCCCCATTTCTGCAAAGCCACTAGCATTCTCTAGTTCAAACTGCTTGTGGCGAAGCTAACCAGTCTCCCAGACCAGTGGCCTAGGCCTCTGTCTGCTTCTCCCATCCCCTCCTCCTGTCCTCTCTAACCCGGCCACGTCACTAACGCCGCCGCAGCACCAGAGCAGCCCCACTGCACCTTCTCCAAGGATTCCGCCACCTGCTGCCCACTTGGCCCTCCGAAATTTCCCCCATGACTCTTATACCACAGAGCCTTCGGATCCTCAACTATAGCTTTAATGCCCTTTCTCCCAGCACAGTATTTAAGCGAAGTACTAGAGTAAACGTAGCCTGTTGTAGTTTGCGATTGGTACTTTTTCTGGTTTCAGAATGATAACACGGTACATAACACGTATTTCATGCAACACTCCGATGGGCACACTGATATTTCTGCAACAAAATGTCAATAGCCTCCTATTGGCTTGTGCCACCCAGTAACTTATTCAAAACACTGTGGTTGGTAGAGCTTTTCGGATTTCGGAATTGTGGGTAAGGGACTGGGGAGCTGTAGCTGGTATGTAATGGCCATCCATCACTGTCCACACTTGAAAGAAATATTCACTTGTCAAGTCTCCAAACTCCAGTCTTTTGTTAATTCAGAGTGGTCTTCTCCACAATTAGTCCAAACCATTGAGGCTTTCTTTACAAAATATGCCTTCGGGTTATGAGAAATTTGTGATCACAGGTTGTCCTCATTTTTAATGTTTCTAATTTTAACTCTAGTTCTAAAGTATTTTCACCTTGCTTATTTGTAAAAAGTTCCTTTTTCACTATCTATTTTAGCAAAATGTAAATGCAGTCACTTTGCTCGTCCTCTGTCTAAAGAAAGGCAGAAGTACAGAGATTGGTTCTCCCTCAGAAGAGTGTATTTACATTTTAAAAATCTCAGTTATACTGACTTCCCCCAAAAATAAGAGTTAACTTTTTAAACTGTGAGTTTATCTGATTTGTAGTATGTCTACCAAGCAAATCACAGAAACCCTCCCCACACTCAGTTAAACATAGACTGATAACACTCTTTGGAGGTCGAGTGTAGCTTGACCAATAAACCCTTCTTAAAATATAGCCAAGCCAAACATTAAGCAAGCAATGCGGAGTTTATATATACATCATGGGATGCTGGCTGTATGGGTCACGGCACTCAGACTTGCAATTCCTAGGCAGTTATTTTGACATTAGAAAGTCACAATCCATCAACTTAACAGCAGGGTGATAATTTGGGGACCAGGGAGATGGCTATTCAAAATGACACTGTGGGAAGTAAACAGTAGTTCAAATAGCCCCTGTTTGAGAATGAAGACATCAACTGAGCAGAATTTCTTTCCACTTCTAGAACCAGCTATTACATGATGTGCAAAGCCAAAAAGCACACAGGTACCTGGGCTCTTTGGACATGAGAAGAAATGGATCTGCCATCACAAAACTAAGGATGACAGAGTTGCCTCTTCTCAACTGTTTGTTACAAATCCCTTCCACTGACTTGTGATAGCCAAGCCAACATTTCAGAAGATGCTATGCGGCTCTTTCTGAATTGCACAATACTCATCTCCAGCAGGCTGTGACACCAGGCTCCTCAGGAGTGTGGAGGATACTTGGGACTTTATTCTTGCAGGAGTTCCCAGACAACAACCCTGCAGTAAGCCCCTCCTGCACACGAAGGAGGGACAAATGAATGGATATGGAGGCCACCGAGAGCTTCTGAAATGATCGCAGCAGCTGGGAACGAAGGTAACCACAGCGAGACCTTTTCTAGCTGCTGGATTAGTCTTGGGGGGTCGGGGAAGTGGGGGCTGAGTTGGGAGTATGGGCTACAGTGCAATGGTTCTCAAATGTCCTCATTTCATAATAACTCTGACACATACACTCGAGCCCTGAGGGATGGCCAGGCTGTTGATAAACGAACAGCAAGCACATCTTTCTTTTGACTCTGAACAGTAGAAACGAAACAGAAAGAATGGATAAGAAATTATGCACCGATGCTGAGATGGCAAAAAGGAGCATTAGATAAATATACGCAGATATTCTAAGAAGAGAGGAAAATCTGGAAGGCACGATTGTCTGAAGGAGCTGTATCGCTTCCATGGAAACCTAAGTGGTTTTGTGGCAGCCCACACCCCACCGGGGTCCTGACCTGCCCCAGGGATGATTAGTGTTCTGGCCACTGCCCTCTCCACTATCTTCCTGGCTGTCTGCCTGAAATACTGAAAACGTGAAAAGCGAATTATTTTCAGGTTAGACTTCGCTATTTAAAAGAAAAAGAAATTCACTATGAGAACGAAATATCAGTAGGTAAACAACGATAAGCTCCTAAAGCGAAGATGAATTTTCTTACTGTCTGCATTTTCTTTTAATAAACTTTCGTGGCTGTTTAAATTGAGTTTCTCCCTCTCTTTAAAAACCTAGCTTCACATGAATAACATCAACACATACGCTGAAAGTATCTGAAAATTCACACATTTCAGAAAAGTAATTTTAGCGATCAATAGTAGAAGCAAAGCCAACAATGATTCCATACCTGGAGCTGATATTCTTCCGTGAAGCACAGATTCACTGGGCAGCAGGTCTTTTGAATTGGAGGTGAATGGTGATTGTCTAAATGTATCTTCTGAAAAGAAAGGGCTGGGGGTAGGGAAGGAGGAGTGAAGTTTAGTAAATTAAAGTTATTTAAGATACCCAAAGCATCTGGCCATACATACACAAAACCCCACAAATGCTAGATAAGGTAATTTTTTTAAACGATGCTTAGAGAATATAAGAATATCATGCTTAAAATGGAGAAAAAGAAAATATATTACATCAGACAAGTGCCATCTGCACATTCTGCCAATTGGTTTTATACTTAAGGTGAATAAATGAAATATCATCTTTGAAAGGTGGTTCAACCCAGAGTCAGGACAGCTGAGCAGTAAATTTTACTCTTGCACTTATGTTCTGCGAGTATGTTGAGCCCAAATGAAGATGAACCATCTGGGTCAGAATCAGAAAGGCCTGGTTCGAGGTTCTTCCCTGAGTGGTGACAGATCTGCCCTTGCTCACCCACTTTTTGTCACTTGATCCCTCGGGGACCAATGGTGGTATACTTCAGAAGGGCAGATGGCTGGAGTCTTGGGCCTCTGCACTGAAGGAGACACCTCACCAGTCCCCACAGGAACCGAGACTGCATCCTAGAATTGTCTTGGTTCGTAAGGAGCGAAAGGCAGCTAATGGGACTGCCAGAGAGGACACTGGGGTTGGGGTAGAGTGGAGGACCTTCACTTTCCATGAGACTGAGGCTCTGAGTTGAGTGATTCTAAGCTCCCCTAGTGACTCAGCTAAAACTAGAATCAGGGACATCCAGACCACAGCCATAGTGAACACAAAGGCTTTGGATGCTTTTAATCAGTCTGAAGGTTTTAACCCAATCATAGCATCCGTCTTCCATGCCTTACAGTAAATGATAAACAAGTATTGTGATCACACGTGAGAATAGTGAGGTATCCAGCAGCGTCCAACCTGGAGAATGGAAAGCCCTACGTACAACAGGGAAAATGTCATCGCGGGAACTTGGTGCACAGGTGGTAGATGGTTCCTAGGGGGCAGTACGGAAGCCCAGCAATAGGAAAAGCAGGAGGCCGCCCCCACCCTGAGGCTGGAGGGACAACAGGAGGTCATTGGAGTCTAGCCACAGTGTGCCGGAGGGAGAGGGAGAAAGTCTGTAGCTCTTAAGCCCCGCCCCATCTCTCATCAGAGCGTCTGATTGGCTGAACCTTCCCAGAAGCCAGAGAAACAGAACCTGGCAGCATCAGGCCCCCTGTAAAACTGCAGATCATATAATTACACTCATATGTGCGATATAAAATTCAAAGCAACCAACGAACAAGACAAACAAACAAAAACTCATAGACACAGACAAGAGTTTAATGGTTACCAGAGGGGGAATGGGGGGAGGGTGTAGGTAGAGAAGGGTAAGGCGGGGGCGGCGCGCACATTTATGGTAACGAAGGAGATCTGACTTTGGGTGGTGAACACACAATGCAATATACAGATGACATGTTATAGAATAATACACTTGAAACCTATCTAATTGTATTAACCAACATTACCCTAATAAATTTAAAATGCAGATCAGGGGAAGGAAAAGACCTGAGGGCATACAAACCTAGGACTCCTGGGACTGGTGTTGCTTTTCTAAACACACCGACAAGGCTATGGTTACTACCAGTCACTATTATGGAGGAAATAGTAAGATAGAATTGAAGATATATAAATACTTTTAAAAAGCAAAACGTACAGTAATGAACAATATAGTTTTACATGACCACTAGGCTTATTTAATGCAACTTAGTGTGGCATGCTTCTTAGTTATATCTTAAACATAAAATGATTTAAATAGGCTTAAACAATGAACTGGCTATATGTAGGTTAGTAGGTGATGAGAAGTGGGGAAACGTCATTGTATTCCAAATACTCATAACGTGCAAGTGATAACAAAATGCTCGAAAGCATAAGGCAGTGAAGCACAGTGTCCAAGAGCCTGAGCTGGAGAGCAGGCAGTTCTAGGTTCAAATTCAAGCTCAATTTATGGCTGTGTGACCTTGTACAAGTCATTTAACTTCTCTGAGCCCTTATTTCTTGTCTATAAAACAATAAAACAGTATCCAAACTTCCCTGAATCGCTGTGAGGAGTGAATAAGATAGACCATGGAATGTGCTTTTCATGGTGCCTGGCAGATAGTAAGTGCTCAATATACGTGAGCTATTTTTTATTTGTATCTCTGTCTAGCCCAAGAGAGAGTATAAATTAATCAGCCTTTCCTCACAAGTGTAGTTTCCTTGTATAAGATGAAGAAAAGGCTGCTCTGATTCTGAAGAGTCAGTTGACTACTGGGGTGATTAGGTTAATTTCGGAACCAAAGAACTTTTAAGGAAGTAGAGAACTTGGAGGATTTTTGGTCAAACTCAGAGTGTAACATTTCTCAATTCTCATCTCCTTCGCTCTGAAGCTTCTATACGAGGTGATAGTGATGTCCTCTTGTCTGAGTGGACAGTTCACAGGAAACACCACAGACTGGTCCCCCGGCACTGGGCAAAAGGCAGGCAACGGGCCTGCGTGTCACTGTAACTGGTTATACCAATCACCTTGGACTCTGAGAGTTCAATGGAGCCCATGGAACTGTTGGGTCTGAAATGTGGACACTTCCCATTGGGGACACCAAGAGTCCCAAGACGAGCCCCGTAAAGGGCCTCTAGAAAATCACTCTTCTCGCCACAGAGAAACGTGTGTGCTGCCCCACCTTCCCTCAGTTTTGTAGTAACTATTTATCGAGTGCCTACGATGTGCCAGGCCAGGGAACATCATGGTCAGTAAAACTGTCTACGGTCGTAAATGTCGGGAGCACAGGGAGCACAGAGACCGTATGGGTAAGTGAAAGGGAACCGCCGTGGTGACCAGTGCTGTGTTACTGTGAGGTCTGGCCTAGCTTGGCCTGGAAGGGCTTTCCTGCAGAAGCCACAGCTGAGCTGAGACCAGAAGGAGTAGGGCTGTGAGGTGCCAGGGCATCAGGGAGAGTGTCCCCTGCACAGTGAGAGGACACAGCCAGTCCATAGAGCTGGAGGAAGGGCCATTGTGAGGGAGGTGAAGCTGGTGTGTAGCGGGCGGGCACTCTGAGTGCAGGGATCATGGCTTTGTCCTAGCAGGAGTGGGATGCTCCGCCGTCTCTTAAGTAAGGGGAAGGTGGAACAGGATTTCAGTTCTAGAAAGCTAGGCCTGGGGGGTGAGGTGGGGGCTTGCAGAAGACAAGGCAGGTAGCCAGAGCAGCAGTCCATACTGGATGTGGTGACGCTGGGCAGTGAGTTAGATGACCAGTGGCCAACGCCGCAAACCGGCAGTGACATACACGGACTGAAAAAGAGCTGAAAAGGTCAGGCAGGTGAAGTTCACAGGTACATTTAAAACTAACCCTACGGTTTCCAGGTGAACCGGGCCCAGGCCTCCATGCTACATGCTGGAAATAGCCTCCTTGGTTTTGCTGAGGAATGGAAATGAGCTAGCTCTGCATCTTCACTGGACCCTTCGGCAGCAAGGAGTTCCACGGACGTGAGGAGTGAAGCCCTATTATTCCCCAGCCTCTCGGAAGAAATTGAGTCGAAAGGGAGACAATCACTGAGGGGAGCAACATTATAAATAATTTTCTACCCTGGATGCCAGCTTTATCCTGTATAGAAAAAAAAAAAAGATTTCTTCCAAGGGAGCAGAGAATTCGAAGGGAGTCACATTGAATACTAAAGGACAGTGATAGGACAAGGCAAAGAATCAATGGAGGAATGTTTACAAGTCAAGGCAGCGCGAGCCTGGCGGAAAGTCTTATCTATGAAGAAAAGATATTAGGTTAACAGAGAATCAGTCTCAAACTTGACGCTGCGATGCTCCGAATTCGCATCCGTCCCTGCCGGGAGGTGGGAGTGATGCAGAGGGTTACGCAGAGTTTGGAAGTAGAAAGATCTGACTCTGAATTCCATATCAGCCACTTAAGAGTTAAGAGACCTTTGCCAAATCCACAAACTATCTGGCCTGGAAGAGGGGTTTAAAGATATCACCTTCAGAGGGGTGTCGTAAGGGTTAAATAAGATATTTCACGTTCAAGTTCTTAGTGCACAGTACATGTTCAGCAGAAAATAGTAACTAACACATATATTGCTTACCAAGTATCTGGCACTGTTTTAAGGTACTTTGTGTGTATTAACTTCACTTAATCCTTACAAGGACCCCATAGTGTAGCTACCGTTATTATTATTTGCATTTTGCAGGTGAAGAGACTCAGGCACAGGCGAGTTCCGTAGTTTCCTACGCTCATGAGCTGAGCCAGGATTTGAATCCAGGCTGGTGAGCTTACACGCTGAACCACGCTGCCTTTGTGTGGTCGCTAAACATCCAGGCAACTCATGGACAACGCAGAATCACAAATCCTTCTTGGAACGTACAAAACAAAGAAGATGGAGGAAGGACGGATGTAGGAGGGTGGAAGCAGCCGTTCCAGTGTGTAGGACCCTAGGTCGCTGAAGGAAGACTTTTTCAACTGAGAAATAGAGCGATTGAAATCATTTGACCCTTTACTTTGCTCTAGAATTTAAGATAGGCCCTGCTTTTTTAATATTTCTGCAACACAGGGGACAGGTCCATTTGCAAGCCTAACCATTCTCCGCGGTGTGTGCCCACTGCTTCTGAGGGCAAGCCCAAATGAACAGGGAAGGGTGACGAGGTCACTAGATGTGGCTAAACCTCCATCTCAGCACAGATATGAAGCTCACGGCACTATGGCTACACTGCCACCTGTATAATACTTTTGGCTGCCTAGAGTGACATCCATGTTTCAGGAAGAGGAGGAGGAGAGGCAAGCAAACTTAGAGCATGCCCCCTACAGCAGGCGCTTGCTTCACAGGATCAGATCTCCAATGACACTGGTCATCTAACTCACTGCCCAGGTTCTGAGGACAGAAGACCCTACGCTTGCAACTCAGCGCCAATAAGCAGTGTAATTTTTAGTATTGAGACGATACTCCTCAAGCTCCTTTTCTTCCGCCAGGCCTCACAGTGTCTGTAGACTGTAGGAGGGCACTGGCTGGCTTTTGGTGGATGTCCAGCTTTGCGGTGGACAAAGCCAGACCCTCGTTGGGGCGGCAGTGACTGCAGGGGTGGGAGAGGGCGGTGGAGAGGGACGATCTGGGAGGTTCCCGACATGGGATGAACGGGGCCTGCATCTTCCTGGGGAGGAAGACAATACATGCAATACATCAAATCCGATGCATCTGTACCATCCTTCAGCTAGTAACTTAGTTACCAACTCTTCCAGGAAAGGAGCCAGGTTGTGACTGTTGCAAGACTCTAACTTACTAACTCTCCAGCTACCTGAACTTCAGTCATTTTACTGTGACAAAGCCTCTCTATCAGAAAGTGAGGCAAGGAAGTAGAAAGAGGCAAAAGTGTTAAAAAAATGATTTCTGACTAATATTTTTGGTTGAAAAGTTGGCAGAGGAACAGGTTGGACCTGACAGCTAATACGGGAGGGGCCTGCTACTTTATGAACAAAATCTCCATCTACCTTAACATATTCCTTTTGGTTGACTAGAAGACTTAGCTAATTTGTATAAATATTCAATAAATATTCAGAAGTCGCATCTGGAAGCTGTTGGTGAAGACTTAGGACTGCCCAACATCCCATTACTTTTCACGCTTTTTGTTATGTAGAAAAGACAAATTTTTTTCTATTCAAGTTTCTTTTCTGGATAAAAACGGTTCTCAAATGTGTATTTTAATTTTTCTCTTGTACAACATCTAAGGGTTAAAATATGATGAGGCACTGCTGTCACTGTGACTGGACAATTCCAGGCATGAGACGGCCTGTAGGGTCAACGGCATGAAGCCATGACAAGAAAAGATTTACAATAAATAATAAAACAGTCCATAAAAGATGATAGCTCTAAATAGTGATACATTCTGCTAAGTGCCGACTGTGGCACCTTTAACATCTGAGTGCCACCAGGAAGCTCTGCTGTGTGCGGAACAGAAGGCCCATCTACTTAAAATTCACACTCCCCACGTGCCACCACTGATGCCAATAACAAAACAAAAAGGAAAAGAAGGTGGTTACAGTGTGCGAGAGAAAGTTAGGAAAAAAACCTTTGTTAGTAGTGGTATAATTTTTAAGGAGCAACAGAGATCTTTTTTTTTCCCTTCTAAAAGACCATAATAATAATTCCTAGGACTGAACTTGGGGATGGCAAATATAAAAGAAAGATTAAAGCAACAACAACAAAAAAGATTGTGCTCTCTGATCGGTTTTTAACTCAGAACACGTAAGGATCTACGTATTTTAGGATGGAATGAAATTCTATTAAATGTGAGTTTCAGCAAATCATCCTGAAGTGATATTCTGACTTCAGTTCAAACATAGACAAATTTTTCTTTAATGAATTGAAAAAGATGGGGTATTTAAAAAAAAAAAAAAGTACTTGAGTATCCATTCAGCGATGTATCATACAACATAACAGGGCTTCTGAGTTTTTTCCAAGAACTGGGTAAAATATGTCCAAAAGAGTTTGAGTTAATTTTTATTTTGTTTTGTTTTCTTTTAAGGAAATCTGAAGAATAAGTTATCTGACTTAAGTCTTTGCGAGAAGCTATATGCTGTGAAAAGAGGCCCTGAAGCCCCATTCCAGGCGGGAAAAGTTCTCTGGGAACCGACATTTTCTCTATCTGCGACCTGCTTGCCAGAAGACTCCAGTCTCTGGCCACCTCACCAGATGGTTGTTAATCCTTCCTGTTAACGGGACCTCCCTCAAACCCTTACGTAGCCCCAGCTACTACTTCAGATCACTAAAATCCTAGTTTTCTGTATTGATATATCACGTTATTTTTAAAGAACTGAAATTCCATATATTTATCTAAAACCACTGCACTGATATTTTTAAAACTCTGACTTATGAATCACTTAGACCTTGAGACATACCCAAGAATGACACACTGCATGACATTTTAAAGTGAACAGGAAGCCCTAGTTGAAAAAACAATCTTCCATGCCTCCGAAAGCCTCAAGAAGAGACAGGCAATTTATCCCTGAGTTATCCCAAGAATAAATCTTAACTTTAGTTCAAAGACTTTCTTAATATGTGGAATATGACCGACAGATTAAAATGAATACAGGTAACTTCCATTTGGAATCTCAATGCCTATATAATGAAACTAAAGGAAATGACCACAAACCGGAAATGCCTTCTTTGAACAGAACCTAGGCCTTGCTAACAGGAACAGAATACGGTCCTTGCCAAAGAACAAAAAGGAGAGTTTTTTTAAAAGCCTTTCTAACATATTAGGATTATTCGAAGATAAGGAATAGGGGGAATATGCGGCTTAGTTATAACTACCTTCTCAACATTTCCTCAAGTCCTTTAAGGTCAGAAGAAACTTTCTGAGAAGCTGGAATAGCTTGCACGTAAATACGCTCACAATTCAACAACGAAAACACTGCCACACTTTTATATACTCCATTTTCTAAAAAAGACCAAATAACATGATTTCATTTTCAACCTCATTTTCGTGATCAACGCAATTTTCTTTATTTTGGGGGTAGTGTTTGTTCTTTTCTGAAATATTACTGTCCTTGACTAATTTATTTACTAATAATTTATAATAGAAATAGATGCTTCATATTTTTTGATATATTTACAGATCTGTATGTTTTGCAACACATTTATAAATGACTATATTTGAAATATGTTAAAAGCTTAGTTCCACAGATTTTTGTAAAAGAACTTTGAGCACTTAAAAAAGCCCTAGGATGGTCATTTTGCTCTGGCATAGCAATCACTAAATGTCACCGAGGACTGTACGTGGCCCTCCTAGCTTCTACCTCGGGCCCTCACTTTCATTTGAGATGAGATATGGCACAGCTGTGTTTCTTACAAAGTGGGCCCAGATATGAACATTTTAGGTATACAAGTCAATGGCTGTTTTCCTTATTAGCATTCTTGTAGTCAGTGAAAAAGATACTCTATAATAATAATTAAAAAAAAAAAAGTTTAATGGTGCTCATGAACACTTTCTCTTTTTAATGCCACAGAAACGAGGAGCCCTATTCATGAACGATTTTATTTGCTTATTTTAATGAAGCACCCTGGAGAGCAAGTTTCAGGAGACACGGGGGTGGAGGAGAGTGCTCAGGATTAAAAATGACTTGGGGGTCTCTGCCCTGAAG
The DNA here is from genome assembly GCF_000325575.1 of Pteropus alecto. NCBI lineage: Eukaryota > Metazoa > Chordata > Mammalia > Chiroptera > Pteropodidae > Pteropus > Pteropus alecto. Next base: position 11,213,421 of record NW_006431918.1, on the reverse strand, counting down.
TCAACCTTGACCATCTGAAACAGTCAATTCCTTATGTAAGCTTAAAAGGGATACACAGAGAAGACCTCCTGTGACCTCAGTGGGCCAGGCATGGAACCCCAGTTACCGATCATGTCGGGTGCACACATTTTCAAAGAAAGAAGGATTGTAGTGAATTGCTATACATTGGCAAGGTGCAGCCGGGCATTTATCTACGCATTGAGGCTGGCGCTGCAGATTCAGTGGGTTTCTAAATGGGGTTTGTGGCAGATGGAGAACCAAGGTCACTCCATCATCCTACTACCCCTATAGGCATCAGATTTTTTTCTTTAATTTTGAGGCGACGAGAAAGCTAAGATGTGTTTCCTCCTCCTACTAGCCCATTGACATGGCTTGTGAACTTGGCTGGTGCCGATCAAATAGAACCTTCTAGCAATTAAAAACCCATTAAACATGTTGTTAATTTTGCAAGGTGTACGACAGTATTGTAGAAAATATCCTTATTTTTTAGAGATATATATTAAAGAATCTGGAAGTGAATGTTACGATGTCTGGGGTATGATTTAAAATATAAGGAAGAAAAAGGATTGATGAAGTAAGCAGGGCAAATGTTTGTTTAATGTGGGTGATGGGGATATGGTGATTTATCACATTATTCCTTCTACTTTTAAAAATTTTACATACCAAAAAAATCGACAGCAACAATCAAACAAAGAGTTCAACCCAGACAAACTACCAAATGGAATAATAAATGATAGTAAAAGAAAATACACAAAAGAACAAATACAAACCTCTCCCCATGAACAAGTATCACTTGCTGTCACTAGGAATCAATAAATGAACAGGTTTTAACTATAGATATAATTTTTAACCTCCCAGTTGGTAAAAAAAAATTTAATGACAAAGCACAGAGATTTTTGAAATATTCTCTCTCATTAGTTTACAGTAGAATTATATATTCAATCCTTTCGAAAGTCAATTAGACAATTCATAGCAAAAGCCTGAAAACTGTGAATGCTTTTTTTTTGCGTCAATTTATCACAGTATCATTTATAGTAGCAACAACTTGGGAAAATAAAACCAAGCAAAACCCTTCATATCCAATAACGGGAGACCGACTGAATATATTATGACATATGCAAACACTGACTACTATGCAAACATTAAAAGAATTGAGTTAAAGAATTAAAATATTGAGTTATGTTTACTGACATGGAAAGAAGTTCTTAATATACTGCTAGGTGAAAAGAGAAGGTTACAAAACTATATATATAGCAGGATCTGATTTTTACAGGAAAGTATACATACATATAAATAGAAAAACATTGATCCAGGACATACACTGACTTAGCGGTGGTTGCCTATGGATGGTTGGACTGATTACAAATGATTATTTTTTCTTCTTTATGTTCTCTAATATTCTCTGGAAATAAAAGTTATTTTTAAAACTTAAAAAAAGATTAAGTTTTATAGTTTAGGATCCTTTATTTTTAAGGTGACTCTTAGTCTTTTAAAGAATAAGCCGAGGGATGATATAACAGAAGGCAGTTGTAAAAGACACAGGCGGGGACAACTAGATCTAAATTAGAGCCCATCGCTATTGGCCAAGTTCAGTTGCAGGAGGCCGAAAGCTGTAGAAGGGAGAGGCTGTTTAAAATATCGTAGAAGAACAATAGAGCATCTGAGGAAGACATATCTATTGGTAATGTTTTTTATTTTCTCCTCTGAAAAACACAAATGCCTTCTATTTAGGGTTGTCTTAGAGGCGGGCCAAACCGTACAACCTAACACCAAGTTTTCAAGGAACAATCCCTGTTGCTGAGGCTGGAGCATTCATCCACTTGGAGCCAGGGAACTTCTCAGGGCAAGGAGCACAATGCCAGGCCTTGTCGAGGGCCGCAGTGACTGGGAGGCCGGACCCGGAGAGCCGGAGCCAACCTCAGGCCACGGAAGTGAACCTGCATGTCCGGATCTGTGAAATGTCAGCCTGTGGAGGGACCTGGATCTCCCGCAGGAATCTGACTTTCTGCATAAACAAGGGCAGCGGGCTCTCTGCTGAGGTGAGCAGAGAGCAGATGAACTCAGTCTCCTCTTTGTCCTGCGTAAACTGTAGTAATGCCAGCGAAATGTGGATGCCTCTTGGCCTGCTGCAACGTCCAAGTGAGCTTTTCACTCCTCAGCGGAGGTCAACTCTCGACTATTTGATGTGACAACCATGGAGACACTCTTGAGACCAATTCCCAGATAAGAAGAACAAGAACGAAGCCAGCTTTTGGTCATGTCACCTCTGCATAACCTGTCAAAGGTGACTGACTCGGAAAGAATAGAGGTTTTGGGTGTCTACTTACAGAGATCTGCAAATTTACACTTCGTTCCTAGTTGTTTTGAGTTATACAAACCAGATGGGATAGTTTTGCAAGCCAGGAGAAATAAAGGGGGGAGAACTCATGGAAAAGTGAAGAAAAGAAAGGCACAGCCCTCAGATCTCGAAAAGAGATTTAAACTTGCCTCTTCATAGTAACACAATACTAAACAGTTCTGGAAGCTGTAACAGTTCAGTACAGATGTCACGGATGGGAGAAAAAAATGGCAGAGGGTGATACCTACGGGACAATGAAGTATAGGGATAGATAAAAGTACTGAGAAAGGTTTGGTGAAATAAGAAAAAACCCTCAAAGGGCAGCAATGCACAAAGTAGTTTTAAGTTATATGTACTTAAACATGATCTGTTGTTTTCCGAGATTAGTTTAATTTTTTTGAAAAATGAAAACTCAAAGATAAGTTGTAAAGCACGTATTAACAATGAAAAGGCTCTCAAATCAACATTCGTGTCAGAGCAACTGCAGTAGTGCAAGCTGTGCATATCTAGGGGGTAAACTTAACATCAGAGACATCAAAGATTTGCTTATTTATTATGACAGTATTCCAGTAGATGGCAGTGTCTTGAAGGAAGGGCATTTTAAAATCTGGAATAGCCCACCAACAGCCTTGACTTCACTGAAAGAAAGAAAGCACTGAACATCCTAACTGAAGAGACTCCATGAAATCAGTAGTAATTTCCATTTTTTAGAAATAGAATTCTCAGTGCATTTAATCTTAAAGTCATAAAACATAAAGGGTAAAAAGATGATATGGAGAGCTACTCAAAAATCACCCATTTTATTTGCTCTGTTTCCTGTTTATTTTCTTAATTGCTTCTGTCTACTCCAGAGTTCTTTGTATGTAATCTTTTACTTTTTAAGATAATGGAGCATTGTTCTCTTATGCCTTTCAAAAAACGAAAAGGGAAAATTGCACAAATTGAGGCAGCGCATCATAATTTTACAAATCTGTGCAATTTCCATTACCGAATCATAAATATTTAAGGACATACATCCAAACCATCACACAGGAAAATTCTATATTGAACACTTTCAAGTACATATGTCTTTTAGTAAACACTGTAAGTGCCATTATCTAAATCATAGAAAAATAGCCTGCATTTCAAATTCTGAAAATTGGGCAAATTAAATGTTAGTCGGCACAGCATGATATGAATCTACCTTTCTCTGATTTTCCCACTTCTGCTTTTAGTCTAGTAATGGAGAAAAGGACAATTCAGGTAAATACTTCCTTGCATTTGGAATAAAGCAAGCCAGTGTGAGTTTTTCTTATAGGCCTGCAATCTTATATCCCCACAGACACTGAATTATTAATGGGGAAAAGAGAACAAATAACCAAGAGAGGGTTCTTGGCAGTCCTTGTTTGAAGTTCATGGTGTTACACAACATTGAACATGTCCAATTCACCTGCCAGGAGCTATCTGATTCTTACTCTAGGGTTCCATTTTCCTATTTCGATCTTATCCAGCATCTGGCTGGGTGATGGTCCATGTCTGAAGATGGAGATCTTCTTTTTATTCCATTAAACTTTGGGATCTGGTTATGATATCATGCTTCATATATTTTCGTCTACATCTGATCATATCAGCTGGTTATCTGTTCCCTGTAAAACTTAGGCTTGTGCTGGGAAAGGAAATAGAAAAATCAGGATTTTATTAGTCTCTTAAGCATTCGGTCCTTCTGTTCTCATGGGGCTGGCTGGACCATCTCCTCATCTCACTCGTCGGGTAGGAGAGCAGGAAGACCACGCAATCCACACACTATCTCAAAAGAGACGCACAGCCTTTTTTATACTTAGATTGAATGTTCTGCACTCCAAGGTTAAACAGGCTAAAGAACGGCTGCTTTAGCATTTAGAGTGAAGTTCCAGCTAAAGGGCTGATTCGGTGGGGGTGTCCGAGGAGGGCAAGAACAAGGGCGGAAGGAAGGGGTGAGGTCAAGGCATTGGTGAGCAGGCCCACACGATCCAATCATTCCAGCTGCTAAGTAGATTGATTTTTCTGCCTGGCTACATGGTGCACTTTGGTAGTTGTTTTTCTCCTTTACTTTTGGGAAGATGATCCTAATTTAAGCATCTGAGTCTAAGTTCTTAGGATTAAAAAAAAAATAGCATTCTCAAACCAGTTCTTAAAATGCCTGGGATTTGCTTCAAAATAATCTAGGGAGAGGGAGGGGAGACAAAAGGAAGGGACAGATGAAACAATATGAGTCATGAACTGATAATTGTTCAAATTTGGTGATGGTTACATTATCTACTTTCGAAATTTTCCATTGGAAGCGTTGAAAAAAATAAGGTAGAGAACTAATGATCTAGAAATTTGCTAGTTATTAGTTTCAAACTTTAGCCTCACCTAAACCTTTTTAAACATTGCTAACAAGGAATGCTGTCCAACATCATTTTCTCTCTCCCTATCTCCCTACTTTATGATAGAGGCATTAACAAACAGCAGAACGGGCAGTGGACAGCCGTGACCAGGGAGGGTTTGATGGGGGCAGCGGGGGCGATTATCACCTGTGTGGGACAGAGAGTTAACCGTACACACACCCACAGGCTCCACGTTCTCTTGGTGCCCGGGCACGGAAGTTGGCACCCCTACGTCCCACTGATAAGCACATGTCGAAATGCCAGGCTACCAAGTATTTCATCCTGCGTTACTACACTTGTCCTTAGTTCTTGTGGTTGGAATGAGAGTCAAGATCAATAACGATAAACAACTGTGGGGGAAGTTGCGGGTTTATAAAGGACAGGAAGAGAATCAGCTTCTTTCTTCAGTGCTGCACGTCTCTCCTCTCCCCTCGTGCCCCTGGAGGTCAGACCCCATGAG
>NW_006431918.1:11200824-11208191 GCF_000325575.1 Pteropus alecto | reverse complement strand
TTGATCTGAATACTTCGCTGAGGCCAGCATCTCAGGGCTGCCCTTCACAATTAAACTATCTTAAATGTACCTAGCGACTCCCAAACATAGAAGATTCCAATCATGAGCCATTGTTCTGGACAGTCAGCTGCTGCTAGGAAATCAAATGCGAGAAATCTGATAACTAACCAAACATCCCACTAAGTATTTATGAATCTGGAGAGATAGACATCTGCAGATGATGAAATTTTTTTTTGGAAAACATCACAAATCATACCTGAAAACATAACCTAGGAGCTGACCTTGTACATACAAATTAAGAGTTCCTTCTAAACCAGGACCCACAGAGAAGAGAGGGAGCTGGCATTTTTTCTGTCTCTGCTATCAGTTAACTCAGGTTAAAGAGGATTTCTTGGCACAAAGCAGCTTCATTCTATTACACCTGAAGTAATGAGGTGAGAAGGTAAAAAAGAGATCCATTTGAGAAGAAGCTAATTGAGCAAGTTGCCTACTCGAAGGAAAAATAAAAACACACCAAGGATTTTGTAGGAGAACAATAAACCAAGAATTCTGTAATACCGATTTCTGAACACTATATCATGGGGTACGGTGGGAGTAGGGGTGGGGGAAGGGGGTTTACAAGAAGCACCTCTCCTTTGCTTTGGGCAAAAGATCTGATTTCTTCTTATTCATAATCTCTAGAAAGAGGAGAATTTAAAGATTGCTTCATTTTTGCTAAATGGCTAAAAAAAAAAAAAAAAAATTCTCTTCTATCCTATAATTATGTTCCAGCTCCAGCCAAAGCAATTCAGGCCATGAGGAGCATTTCACTTGCTTGAAGCTAGTTCAAACCTCTTACCTCTTCCTAGAGAACACCTGAAAAGCAAAAAATAACATGGTCTCGCCCCGCATATCTTTCTGTTACATAAATATTATCATGTCATCTTAAAGAGCCAGCAGAAAAACTCCAAGGGAGATGCTGCTGGGGTCCCGCCCAGATCCCCTTACTGCACAAGCCTACGTTCCCGGCTTGTTGGGAGTGTTGGCTGCTGACGTGAGTGAAAACCTCCCTCGCTGTGCGGGCTCCCTCACCTGGGAGGCTACACAGGCCCTGCTGGATGGAGTTAGTGAATAGTAAGGGGCTACAAGAGATGCCTCCCTTTGCCTCAAGGCAGGATTGACGCTGTGGTGCAGTTCACGCTGCAGTGTTCTCTGTGGGACGGAGCTGAAGCTAGAATCCAGCTAACACCACACGTTGCTCAGCAACTCCCCCTTCCTTCTCCCGCACCCTCACTTCCCTGCAGGTCCCCCTGACCACATTCCTCAGTGAGGCCCCTCCACAAGGACCCCCGCTTCGGGCTCTGCTGCTAGAGAACCTGACCTGGGCCATTGCGAGAGGCCTGAGGAAGCAAATTAAAATGAACACTTATTATTTTTAGTCTGCCACCTTTCTACAGCTACCAGTCTGGCCAATGTCATGTGTTTAACTCATAGACCCAAGCACATACATTAAGCAGCCTTGAGATTACGTGTACGAGGTAGCTGGGGACTACAGTAGCCTACGTCTCCTAGTTGGCCATCCCACTTAGTAGAGAAAATAGCCTTTCCACCTGCCAGGCCCATTTCCCAATACAACGCACAGACCAGATCGTGAGAGTCGTTTTCCATCTGTGTACTTATCCATGGAGACAAGGCTACGACCACGCTCTTGTTCTATTAGAGGGGGCTCCTTCCTCTAACGCTACAGAAACACTGTGTGAGGCAAGCTGGCCCTGTTTTAATTACTGTTTGATATGCGATAGTCTTCAATTCCAATTCACGGCATTAAAAAGAAAACACAACTCAGGTTAAGGTCAGACTGAGCGCTGTCCACGTGCCTGATGATGCTCTGAGGTCAATTCACACCACATCCAAGGGAAAAACGTCGTTCAAGAATTAAAAGCACAAAACTGATCGACACTCCCATCAGGGAGAATCTAAGTTTGCTCGGCAAAGAAAAGTCCTCCGACCAAAAGCTTCGAAGGAGGAGGCCACACCTCCCCGAGCTCCTTCACCCGCAGGGGTGGGGTCTGCGCTCGTTGGCACCCGCCTCCCACAGCGCGGCCTCGGGATGACAGCAAGCACTGGCTGGTCCCCCGGCTTTCACCTGGAGGACTTGTGGGTGCCCTGGCTGACCTCAGATTGCCGCTGGCCCATGGAAAGCTTCTTTACCCACAGTTGTTAGCGATGTCGGTTTTCCTACAATTTTTTAAGGCATTATATTTCTTTCGGTTTTTATATTTTTGCCCTCCTAGCAATTCTGTGAGATGAGAAGTTGGGATATCCTTGGCGATGAATGATCAGCCCACAGCTGCAAAGCTCCTTAGGAGCACAGCTGCAAGAAGCGCCCTGGTCTCCCAACTGCGTGAGGCCATCCGGAGACACAGACCCAGCTCCCAGTCACAGCTGTGTCACCCACTTAAACTCTCAAGTCCAGAAACTTCTGCAAAGACGATACTACTACTCCAGAAAAATCATCGTAAGGAATAAAAAACAAGAACATATAGACAACTGCCCAGCAAAGTGACACCTCTTAGATGTTTAATAAATATTAATTGTCCTCCCCCTTGGTGTCCCCACATTCTATATTGTTACCAGCAACCAAAGCTCTCATACAAAACAGCATGACTCCTTTGAACCCAGTGGGAGAAAAAAATTTGAGGAACAATGTTCAACATGTGATATGGGCCTCACAAGACAAAGGGTTACCTGAGGGGATCCCGCATACGTGCCTACCTGGTGGACGTCCGGATGGTGTTTTCTTTTGTGTGATTGTGCTCTTTGCTCACTTTTTCTGTAAGGAGAAAGAACAAAACACATACTTCTTAGGTCTTTCACACTCAACTTGTATCCTTAAAGCTTAAGTGCAAACACCCTCAACATTCTCTTTCTCTCTTGTGGTTTTCTTTTGGTTTCTTTTTTAAAAATCCAAACTCTCCCTGTCTTCTTGGTACAGACCATCATCAAAAGCATGTAGACAGTATCCACAAAAACAGTTTCCCAGCGACAGAGAAACAGTTACTAACAAATTTCAAGTATATAATCAGGCCTGAGTAAGTACACACACACACACACACACACACACACACACACACACACACACACACACACACAGAGGTATGTGCACGAAGGTAGTCATTTCTACTGGAGCTTTCCCCAGCTGAAAATTTCTGCTTTCCTCTGATTCAGCATGAAAACTGCAGTTGTTGCAACTGTTGCACTTCTGACTTTGATGACAACCTTTAAGCATTCTGTATTGTCAAGCCCCTTTGTGAGAGAGGGTATAAAAACAGCCATAAGACCTTTGGGTGCCACAGTCATCGAGCGCTTATTCTGATAAATGTCACAAGGGACAAAAAAAAAATATCATTAGACAAGAAGAGGTAAACCTTCCCTTACTCTGTCTTGAGGTCTGTATCTACCAGCTGTCAGAAATTATTTAATTAGCTTTCAAGAACACAAAAGTTGAACTCTGGCCTCTCCAATGCAGTCCAAATGGAGGATTCTGCCCTGCCACGGCTCAATGGCTTCTTTTAGGGATCCAGAGAAAACCTGGCCAACTCTATCAGGGTTTCAGGTTTCAACAGCAGGGCAAGTGAAAAACTCCTAAGCTTACAGATTTTTGGAAAAATTTCAACAGACTTACAACATCTGTCCCAAACTCTGTAACACGAGTCTGAGGCTGCTGCCTGCCAGTTTGCGGGGACAATTCCGTCCTGTCCCCGCACCAGTGACAATGAGGGTGAATTTAGATTCCCAGGCAGTATTCTTTCAGAAGGCAGGAAATCGGGGCTAAATGACTTGCCTGAGGTCACCCAGGCAGTTGTGACAGTGCCAGGGCGAGAACTTTCAGACACAAGAGTTTTTAGCTGATAGCAGACTGCGATAATGCAACGAGACAGAGACTCTCTGAAAAGAACCACACCAGCCTCACTTTTGAAAAATTTAACGGCTGAATCATCTTCAAAGTTATGTTGTTTTTAGATATGTTTTCAGCCTGTAAAAACAAAAAAAAAGTATCTTGCAAGGTTTGGCGCTTGCAAAGATCTATGTGTCCTATTAAGTTTATGGAATTAACTATTTCTACTCTTTCAGGGCTCAGCACAAACGCAGTCCTTGTTTGAGAGCCACCGTTTTCAGCATTAACTGATAGTTTCACAGCTCTGGGATGAGCCACTGGACCAAGGGGAAGGCGAACCATCACGATGGCACACACACACAGGTTCTAGCTTCTTTTCTCTTTCCTGATATTTTTCTTAGGGTCTGAAAACAGGCGAATAATAAAGAGGCATTGAAGGGGTGTTTTAAATTTGTAACCCATAACAAAAGAGTTTATCCAACCTGAGTCACAAACTTTACTGATGTATGAACTTCAATATGTAGGGCAATGCTTCACTATGGACAAGGTACAGGTATTTCTATAGAAATCTGAATCTTATATTTGTATGTATCATCAGTCTCGATCATGCACAGACACCCTGTTAAGGACAAACAGTATGCAGCTTGAAAAAGTTAACAAAGGGACAAATTTAGGTACTAGGACTCTCAACTACTCTATCAAGACCTTTAGCTGGAAAAAAAAAAGACACTTGGCTGAGCTGGTAATCACTCGACTTTTAGATTCTGAGGATTCGAAGCAGACACAGTTGGTTTACAGACAATGTTCTACTAGCCTAGAACTAAAAAGAGTCTTCATACGTCATCTTTTGCCTTTCTTTTTCCTTGATTTTTTTTTTTTTTTTTTTTTTTTTTTTTGGCAAGATACAGTAAAATCTCATTAGTCCAGACCACACTAATGTGGGACTCATGGTAATTCAGTCACTGTTGAAGTAAATTGAAGTTTATCTTTTGCACATTAGAAAAAAAAAAAAAAAGGCCATTAATCAGATCAACTGCCTAAACAAAATTAGAGGTGAGACGTTTAGCCCAGTCAACAAGGATCATTTGCACAGAACTGAACAGAGTTCTAATTTCAAACGATTCGTAACTATTTATTAAAGAAAGTTTCGCAGGAATTCTACTTGGCAACATTTTATTAACTGTGAGTTTGAGTGGCAGTATGCATGTTAGAGTAACAAAATTGATTTCTGTCTAAAAAATCCTATAATGTGGGGGTTTTTACTTTATTAGAATGGCTTTCTTTCCAATTACTCCCAATTATTGACATTTTTTCCCACACAAAACACACCTGACAGTTGAAACAGAAGCTCGGAAGCCATCTTCACAGAGATATCCTGACTGAACAGGTTTCTCTCTGGGGGCACTCTGCCTTCTGGCATCTTCTGTAGGGGTTCGGTTTTCTCTCGCCCGATTAAAGTGCTGTAGCCAACGCCGCGGCTGGGTGACATTGAGACGTGTGAGTCCTGGATGTCAACCTCCATGGGTTCCTCTTTAATCTTCACCATCTGAGTTTCCTTGTAGCTTTCCGCTGCAAGCAGGTGAGTGAAGACAGACAAAAACACCAGAGTTTCTTAATCCTGAATCAAACCCGTTTCTAATCACAGCGAGGAAGGACTGTGAGGATAGAGTCAGGGAGCTGTTGAGACGAGAACACCCTAGCACCCTGGAACACAGGTGGAAAAACTACTAATTTAACCCATCTGGTTTCCTGAAAAGGTAGGAAACAGAAGCCCAGGAAATTAATAAAGTTGTCTGACAAACAAGTCTAGCAACGTGTGGTTGAGGGCAACGTCAATGTATCAAAGTGAACACTTTCTTTGGAATTGTTGAAATATTCAAAATATTTTGAATTCTCTCTTTTGAATCAAGAAGAGTAAATCGAGAAGAGTGTTTAAGCGACTTGCCCAAGGTCACACAAATCGCAGCAGAACAGGCCTCAGTCTCCGGATGTAGAACTCAGGGTTCCGGACCAGGATCTCCCACCCACTCCCACACACTCCTTTCTCTGCCGTGCTGCTTCTAGAACTTACAGAGAAGATGGTAAATAGCTGTCTTTGTTTTATAATGTAATTTTGGTGAATCGAATCAGAGCAAGCATATTAATATAATGATTTTCTCCCTCTATTTTTAAAGCTCTGATCTTTTATTTTTCTTTCTCTGCTAGGGCACCAAAATTAATAAAGCATAAATAGGGTTGATTCAACCGAAACATTTACACCTTGTTGGGAGCTAGTAATCCTCAATACCACCTAGGAAGTTAATTGCAGCCTAAGGATTAATACTTAGAAAAACAGCAATCTTACAGTTTATAATAACGGTTCAATTTACTGACTGTTCTTGCTTTAAATGTGGCTATTAGATGTTTGGTCCTTAGTCTGAAACATGCATTCACTTTGCAAGGCTGGAGTGTCTTTATGTCCATGTGTCCCTTACAGCAATGACAGAACATCTTTGAAATAAGGTGGGACAATTAGCCCCGCCATTAATTTGGGTCACTTTAAAGTAAGGCCACACTTTCAAATCAATAAGCATTTATTAGTAACTATTATGTACTCAGCATTCTAGAAAACAAAAAACAAAAAGGATTTGGTAGAGATAGATAGATATAGATGATAGATGATAGATAGATGATAGACAGAAGATAGATAGATAGATAGATAGAGATAGATAGATAGATAGATAGATACAGATGATAGGTAAACAGAGTAATGGGTTGAATGGTGGCCCCCCACAAAAGATATACCTTTGTTCTAACCACAGGAACCTGTGAATGTAACCTTATTTGGAAAAAAGTATTTGCAGATGTAATTAAGTTAAGGATCTCAAGATGAGATCATCCTGGATTATCCAGTAGGCCCTAAATCCAATGACAAGTGTCCTCATAATAGAAGAGGACAAGACATAGACACAGTGGAAAAGGCCACGTGAAGACAGACACAGAGCTACAGACTGAATGTTTGTTCCCCTCCCTTCCCAAATTAGTATTTTGAAACCTAATCCCCAGTGTGACGGTATTTGGAGGCGTGGCCTTTGGGAGGTGATTAAGACGTGAATGTGGAGCCCTCATGAGTGGGATTAGTGCCCTTACAAAGAAGACCCCAGAGAGCTCCCTTGCCACTTCCTCCATGTGAGGACACAGCGAAAAGATGATTGTCTGTGAAACAGGAAGAGGGTCCTCACCAGACCCTCAATATTAGGACTCCCTGATCTTGGGCTTCCTAGCATCCAGAACTGTGAGGAATACATTTCTGTTGTTTATAAGCTGCCTGGTCGATATTCTGTTATAGCAGCCCAAACTGACTAAGGTAATTATCTATTCTTGTGAGACCATTTCTATTAAAATCTTAATATTTAAAGTATATAGACTATTGTGTAGTAATTTGTGCTATGCTTTAAAAAAAAAAAAGATCTGAAGCTGTCATTGACCACCGGATCCCGTTTCCAACTAA
>NW_006431918.1:11198890-11200764 GCF_000325575.1 Pteropus alecto | reverse complement strand
GAGAGAGAGAGAGAGAGAGAGAGAGAGACTGGAGTTATCAATCACAAGCAGGGATTGCCTGGAGCCACCAGAAACTGGAAAGATTCTCCCCTAGAACCTTCAGATTTCATACTTCTGGCCCCAAAGCCATGAGGGAATACATTTCTGTTGTTTTAAGCTACCACGTTTGTGGTAACTTGTGATGGATGGATGGATGGATATATAGATAGAACGACAAGAAAAAATGCAAAGCAGGTGCTGATCTTTAGGACAGTCAGGAGATATGAAAGAGGAAATTTCACTGCTGTCAGCGGGGTGGTCAGAGAAAACTATGCTTTCCTTGCTAAGTACGAGACAGGTGAAAGTCAAGTACATGTATAATTATTGATTTGCAATAAAGAAGATAGAGGAGCATTTTTAATTAAATGATTAAAATTAATGTGGCGCTATCAATAAGCTCTTATGTAAGGAGTGTGCTAATTGTTCTTTTTTCTTCTTGACATGTTACACATGCTTCTCAGGGAAAACGACTTGTTTTTGTCAGCAACTAAACTGCAGGCAACTGTTATATTTAATTTAGATCCCTTCCCCTTCTCCTATTTCTGCCAAGCTGTTTTTCCCTCTGAATGTCTGCAAAGCTCATAAAAAAACCAAGTTCATTGATTCAATCATGCTAACCAAAAAATACAAAGCTTTGTAGGTTACATGCCTAGCTTCTTTGCCTTTCCTTGCAGTCCATCTGACCCTTCGCTGAGTGCTGACTGCGCCCCTTGTCCCCGTAGGGATTTGTTGACCTGACAGCTGTCCTGACTTCCAGCTGGATCACCCATAGGTGCAGCCACAACACTCGTTTCCCTTTTTGTGTTCCCTCAGAGTCCTTTTATTTGGAAAATAAACAGTGGGGTCAGTGTCACAGGTACATAATGATGTCTTTGAACCCTGCAAGTCCTTCCCAAGCTTAAAGACAAACACAAAGGAATACTAGAAAGAGATTCATTTAGTTAAAAAAAAAATCCCCAAAACATACAGAGCAAAGCTAGAAAGAAGTCCCATTATTTGCCTCCTCCCCACCGCCCCTACAGACACATCTTTCTCCAGCTTCGCCCCTGCATTAAAAAACCACCTGGCTATGTGTACCACTGAATTTAATGAAATCTGTTTTTAAAAGCTGCTTGGGATAATTTCAAGTATGATTTCCATGAAGTGCTTTCTGCCCTTTATTATGACAACTCTTGACCTTTCAAAAATGCACAAAACTCTGACCACTGATAAAATCCTTTAGCATTCTTAATCTGCCTTGTAGACTCCAGACTCGTGGAGAAGAGTTTTCAAAATGACATCTCAATAGGCAAGTGAGACATAATACGATAAATATTTGTATAGTCCTTGCTCTTCCGGGCATTACTGCCAAGTGTTTTCTAGCCTTCTTTTTTAAGTAGGGTTTCTCAGCCTTAGCACTGTTGACATCTGGGGCCAGATAGTTCTGTGACTTTTAAGCCTTGAGATTTGAAAGCTGCTATTAACAGGAGTAAGAAAACAGAAAAGTTGGGTTGGGGAGAAATACAGAGGAAAAGTTTCAGTTCTGTTTTAGCTAAGTGCCGATGATTCCTGCAGGAAGTGGAGGTCATGATGGCTACGGGCAGTGAGAGAAGAATCATCAGCGACGCGCAGATCAGGAGTCATCTGAATCAGGGGACTGGGTGAGATCAGCAAGGGAAGGCGATAGACCGCAGGGAAGGGGTGGAACTGCTACCACGTACTCTTAGAGAGGAGAAGGAAGAAGAGACGTGAGGGGAAGAGGCGGAGAGGGGTCCAGCATGCTGTGTGCAGTGGGGACCCAGAGAAAAAGGGAGAGGCATCACTGGCCCCACCGTGAGCCTCGCGCCTCCACCGCG
>NW_006431918.1:11197246-11198858 GCF_000325575.1 Pteropus alecto | reverse complement strand
GCCCTCGGGATCCTGCGCCTCACAGCGATCCCTTCTCTCAGTTTCTGTCCCACATCAATCCAGCCCCACTTTCCCTGCATCGCCTCTCGGCCCTCCTCCCGCCTCCACGCGCCCCCGTGATCCTGCGGCATTGACTATCCAGCTGCCTGAACGTGCCTCGTGGTTCCCTTCCTAACGACCCCAGGAACACCCGATTCAGATTGCAAAACTATTTAGTTGTCCCCTCTTGTGAGCGGCATCCCTTCTCTCCCCAGAATGGCACTCTCTCTGCTCTATCGTACATCTGGATGACACAGACCTTGCAAAATGCTGACATGCATTGCACTTGTTATTTACAGATTCGTTTTTTTCTCTGGATGGAACTCTCTAGGGAAGCTAGATTTTTATTCATCTTCATTCCCAAGACTTTGCACAGGGCCTGGCACATTCGATATGCTTAATGCATGTTAGTCACCGAAGCACTGCACAGGCTCCCTTTCCTGACCCCTCAGTCTGTCATAGACATTCATACATGCTATGAACTTAAAAAACAAAATACGAAAGGCCGAAACACTGGCAATGGCACTGAAATAAACAATAATAAGTGACTGCTCTCTCTCTAGACTGCTCACTGTCACAATCCTGAACTAGTAGTATTTTAGAATAACAAGACGCTTCAAAGAATCTCTAGAAGCAATGCCACATGTAGAAACTATTCACTTTCTAGAGGGATAATCCTGTCAATCAGAAAAATTAAACATCTTTCATCTCCAACTTGCCATCCTCAAAGATACAAAGTTCCCGGTTGGGCAAGAAAACACCGTCCAGGTATGAAACTTGGTTCCTACAGGTGCTGGGTTTGTTCCTTAACACTCAGTGACAACAGCGCATGCCAATGGGAAGCGAAATGAAGTGAAACCAATGACCAGGAACAAGAAATGAGATTACGTAGTAACATCCTATCGCAGGGCCTGGCCTCTGCTGGCATCTGATAAGGGCGCGCTGCCTTCTCCCTTTGCCTTCTCCGACTTGACTTTGCCCTTCCCCAAATCAAAATGGAATGAAGAGTTGGGCTGGGCTTCCTTGGCGGCACAGGGGGGAGACCAAGCCCCAGATCTACTCGAGCAGAGGCAAGGATGGAGGCAGAAATAAACATGTTATTCCACCTCTGACACTGTGCATCGGACTTTGTCTTCTCAGAGAGACGCAGTATGGGAGCGAAGCTGCCTCAGGCCGGCAGCCATCCCCCAGCCCTACGTGGGGAGCTAGGTTCCCAGTGAAACGGAGATGATGTAGCTCCATTCTCGTTAAGGGAATTAAGAACCAATGCTTAGATGCTGAACGCTGCCCTTCTTTCCCTCGTTTTCACCCAATCCTGCCTCTCTCTCTAGGAGCCATCACACAGAGCAGAAGCTCACGCAAACTGGGACGAGTCTGAGGTTCTTTAGAGGACTGCACTGTTATGCTTCTCCATGGGAAGTTATCTATGAAATTGAACTTTTCTTTATGGTTTGGCCCTCAGATCGGTTGCACAATGCTCAGAGTCCAGGGGTCCTCGGTCCTGCTCCAGGGAACGAAATCCGAGGCTGCGGCTGTCTCATGGGTGTTGCTGCACCCCAGAGAGCAGCAACAC
>NW_006431918.1:11195410-11197205 GCF_000325575.1 Pteropus alecto | reverse complement strand
GAGAGGAAACTCTCTTCACGAAAGAAAATAATGGTGCGGCAGATTTTTCTCTAGTTCTCTTAATATGCGAGAACGTTCAAGAATAGAATTTTCCAGCCCCCTCTTCTTGGAATAATAGAACAGGAGGTCGATGGTCTGGAATGGATGAGACGTACGGCCCCTGGATCGTCGCATAAAAGGCGCAGCCGAGAGCAGCGGTGCTAAATCGTGTGAGGCAGGAAATTGAACTTTTCCCCCAGCTCAATTAAAAAAAATAGTATTTTCCAATAGAAAAGCCTTAAAATTACCTCCAGTACACACACACACACACACACACACACACACACACACACACACACACACACCCCTCTCAGAATTGCACAGGACTAACTGAGCAAACCGTGAGACCAAGCCAATGTCTAAAAGGAAGACAAGCAAAGATCTGCACAAAATTAAATAATGCATTGAAAAACTAATCAATTAATTCAATTAAATCATCTTTCCAGATGGTAAAACCAGTCTACGATCATCTAAACATCAGGAGAATTTTGTTTAACATGATGGGGCTAGATTTTTTGTATGCCTCTTCCCTCTTTACACACACACACACACACACACACACATACCCACGCGCGCGCGCACATACCCACACCACATCATATTTTTCATTCCCAAAACAACTTCATAATTATTTGATCAGAATTGACCTTTTAAATTGCATCACCAAAACCATAAATTAACTAATGTTTCCCCTCTATATCAGTGTACTACCTGGGGACTTAGAAAGGGGAATTAACATATGTCTGAAGAATTAGCTAGGTACACTAGAATTCACAATTAGACAGAAGTAAGCAGGGGGTCAACCTAGAATCAAGTTTTTAAAAACACACAATGAGCAGCCCCAGGTGTTCAATTTCACTAATTGTTCTGAATCTTCAAGGAACAAGTATGCCCTAAAAAATGGAACTGAAACTTGAAAGGCAATAAAGAATTACTGAGACCAGGAAGTTCTCTTTCAGGGGTCCAAGAAACATGTCATTTTCCATCAGAGCAAAGACCGTGATGCTTTATTCTTCTGTCAATTTTTAAATCAGTCTTTGCAACCCCTATACCAGCAAGCAATGTCATAAACAGGTCCTTGTCCACGAGAGCTGGGCTTTTGCTAATGTTTTCAGACTGGCCACAACGTTGGGCCCAAGGTTACAACACAAGTTTTGGACTTAATTCAGGGTGAGATGCTGCCTAGCATTAGGAGGCTCACATGACATCAAGGAAGGTCTCTCAGAGTGGTCACGTGGAAGATGATCACAAGTCAGAATGTGTCTGTCACATTTCACTTTTGTCCGGTCACTTTATTTTTCCATTTCACTTTTGTTCATATGACAATCAAGAATATCAGGGGCTCCGAAAGATCAGCTTCTCCAACCAGCAATGTGTGGAGTGGCTCAGTCATTATCTGTTGAACTCTGAGTGTCCCAGTGTTAATGTAAAACCTCTCCCAATCATCTTGTTTTCTTTTCATTTGATGATTTCACTAGAAGTTAGCTAAAAAGGTGCATTTAAATTGTATGTCTGCCATTTGGTAACATTCCAAATGATCTCATTTTTAAAAAATTAACCTATTTTTCATCTGATGTCCAGAATATACTTTTCTTGTCTCACATTGAAAAGGAAAAAAAAAAAGGAATAGGGTCAATTAAAGTATTTGATCTAACCTTAAAGCTATTTAACATCATTATCATTTGCCATTTAATAAATCCAAGCCCTGTCCACCTCAACTGTTGTGATTAATAGACCTTTCTATATCCTTCCATGA
>NW_006431918.1:11166061-11195348 GCF_000325575.1 Pteropus alecto | reverse complement strand
TGCTGACATAAAAAATTACCAAAAAGCAAGGTCCATCTCTGTCAAGCAGTGGGTTGACCACTGCTTTATGCACGAAGAAGGTGGAGAAAGATGAGAGAGTCCTTAATGCCTGAAGAGGGGAAGGAACGAGAAAAGAGCTCTATTTCAATTACTGAGAGTTATACTAAACTTCTAAGCATTTTACACGAACAGATGGTAAAGGGGCTTTACTATATGCAGACAAGTTTAAAATGCTTCTCTTAGGTGGTGCTAAATATTACTGAATCATGTCACAAGAGTACATATCTCTGTCTGGAAGCCATGACGACTTTTTCGCCATTGGTCAACGTCTCCAGCAGGCTGGGAAGGGCTGGTAGGCATGGCGCAGGGAGCAGAGCATCACACAACAAGAGAAACCAGAACCCGGCACTAAGCTGAGTGAGAGACGGGATGGGAAGAGAATGGAGGCTCCACACGGCGGAGGCCGAGGGCACTGTCTTGTCCACCTCTGTGTCCCTAGTGCCCAGGATGGGGCTTGGAAAATAACAGGAACTCAATAAATATTTGTTGAATGAATGCATAAATGAAAAAAAAAAAAAAAAAAAAAAAAGGCCAGGGGGAAGACCGCAGAAAATGAATGAAAAGGTAGAATGAGAAGTAGAGAAAAGTTAAAGTATAGGATTCATTTAGACCCCCAGAAATCTTTACATACTTTGCCAAAAATCAAAGCCCCTAATAGCCAATGATAAATGAGCCTTAGCCTTTGATAGGGGCCGTCCCTGATAGCAAGCCTGTGGCAGTCCTTGGACTGAGGGTGGAGCCATGTAATGGTGGAAAATGATCCTCCTAGGCTCTTAATTTTACCCCATGGTTCTTGGAGACACAAAGTACATGAATATCCTTACAATGTATTTTGGCTGTGCTTCAACTTTCTTGTCCAATTTTTTTTTTTTTTTTTTACATCAAAGCTACTTACAAGTAGAGTAAGTGACTCATTTTAATTTCCCTTCCTCTCTCCGTTCCTGTGTCCTCTCTGGAGTAGGTGGTAAAGAACAAGAAAATAGGAGGAGGTCACCCCTCAACTGAGAACCAGGCCATCGCACCCGAACGCTCGCTGTCACACGCAAGGTGAATGCTTTAGCTCTGTGAGTCTCCAAGAAAGCCGACAGTCAGAGAGGAAGAGTTCCTAATGTGGACATTTTAGGAGAAAATATTTTCACCAGTATTTGGATGGGATAAATAGGGTGCAAAAGGTTTTAGCACAAGCAGTTGAAAGGGGAAACCATCTGCCTTGACCGAATTATTCTCCTAGTTCCCTAGTTTTCTTCTTTATTCCTTACAGCTCTTTTGAAAAAGCGCAGATGGAAAATAAGTATTATCCACATGTTACCCGACATGCTGACGAAATAAGCATTGATGAATTCCAAGAGAAGGTTCTTACCCAATATTCAAACACACAGAGCAAGGCATGACGATTCCTCTCTCAGAATAAGTCCCCCCGAATCGGCGCAATTTCTCCGTTCGTTCTCACTGAGCCTTCGGCTCTGCTGCCGGCCTCTGTCCCTCTTGACCCCGGGGTCTGTTACGTGTACATTTGGCAACACGTGCATGGACCACAGGACGCCTCCAGTAAGGCTGTGCCCACGAACGTCCCGACTCCAAGATGGTAGGATGTCTGTTAGCGACGACGGGGAACCGTATGCATATGTTAACATGTTTATGGGGTAATGATGGTAGTACTAGGAATTGAGGAACCCTCACCAGCCGATTTTAGAACTAAGATAAAACGTGGTGGATCACATGTATTTCTATCGCCTCCCCCACTGTTCCAGCTGTGGAGATCAATGATACGAGCATACAGCAAGCCGTGGGGAGCCAGGAGAAGTGCCCGATTCCCGCTGCTACCCCATATTTAGAAAATAAGAAGTAAATCAACTCCCAGCACAAACTCAAGGTGGCTTAAATGTGGGGAAAATATATATGGATGGAGTAAAGAGAAGAATTATTAGGAAGACAGACCAAGAACCCTTCACAAAGAATGCCACAGGTCCTCACGCTGCGGTAAAGAGAAAATACTTCTCAAACCTTTGTCGTCCTATAAGAATAACAGAAGCCATAAGGGAGAAACAGTTCTCTTCATGAAAGTGTTCCATTCTTGGACTGATACGGACGCTCCCCCTGCTCAGCCCAGCGGAAACGGCCCTACCGCCCTCAGGCTGGGCACACTGTCCAGAAGCCACACACTCTGGGTGGGACGTGACATGGCCAACAGACCCCCTGGCAGTGGGGAGACGACTCCCTTCTCCAGAGATTGGTTTGTGACACCAGTCTGCACCCAGAGGGCACAGAATCCATGGGGTTTAATTACACACGCAAACGTTCCCCTTCTTTGACGTGAATACATTAAAGGTGAAAGGTCAATATGGCTAGGAGAAGAAAAACCATCGTGGAATGAGAACGTTTTAGATCTCTTGAGAACAAGAATGGCTGTGCTCTCCCTCACAAGCCCATAACTGTGGTAGTATTATAGCCAAAGAGTCTGGGAGGAAGAACCATAAAAAGCTAGAATGGTGTAGACAATTCGAATGCGTGGATAAGGTGCATAGCCTCTGTCTGGCAGGGAAATTTATCCTTTGAGTGAAAAAAGGAACAGAATGTTTGACTGGTTACTCAAATATTTGCATCCACACTGAAATTGGATCCCTCTAGAAAATAAATTTCTTAGAGATGTCGCCATCAAATAGTATTTACGGATGGCTCCTCCGTTTGTGCCATGATCCATGTGGTGGAGAACCTCTAGTCATTTACACCAGAAAACAGAAAATGACACAAGAATATAGGAGGAGGGCGTACTGTCCCCAACTGCAAACACATTTCCTAAGGGCTGTTCTTAATTCTCTTGCTCAGCATTGTGACGGAGGATCTGGAAGCTCCTCGGCCTCACCCTGCACCCCCTGCCCCACAGTCCTACCCTCAACCTGACAGCCGTCACCAAATCCCTCCCACCTCAGGTCCAGCCAAACAGAAAAGGACTCTCGAACGACGGTGAGGCACACAAAATTCCTTGCAGAGTTCTTGCCTGGTTTCTGGGAGCACAAGCCAACACAAATCTCCACGGCTCCATTAACTTGTGCAGCTATGCAACAGGGAGAAGATAATAAAACAAGAGCCCTCTGCGTCCGGCCTTTCGGAGGCCCCCACCTCAGGGTGGGAGGTGGAGAAAGTCCGGTCGAGAAAGCCAAAGAGTGGCAGTGGGGTGAGGGCTCTGAGGGCAAAACGGGGCGCAGGGGCGCTGGCCCCGGGGGTGGGAGCTGGGAGGGCTCCCACGTGAAGTGGGGAAAACAGCAGCTGCCATCCAGGTGTGTGGGCTTGAGGATTAGTAAGCTGCATGTGGGGGTACAAAGTAAACAGGGGGTAACGCCAATTACATGGGAGAGGCTGTTAGAGGTGGGTCCCCTCTTCTTGCCGGGAGAAGGGTGGCCCTTCCGGAGCCATGTGTGGCTATTTCAGATTCCATTCTGCCTAAACAGTCAGGTAAATAACACCGCTGCCTATCCTCTGAACTTAACGAGATCTAGACCTTCCAGAACTCTCTGGGTCTATAAACATGTCACATTTTCATCTTATTAAGGTGATCTATTCCCTGTTTGTATAAGATACAGTTTTCGCACTCCAAATATCTTCGAGTCTCACTGAGTTTTCAAGTGCTAAAAAAAAGAGTCTAATACCTTACTTAGATTTAACTTTCCCATATATCCTGAGAGTTGCTTAGGATATATATGGCAATGAGGAAAGTCATCTGGCCAATTAGTTGTAAGGTCATTGTTGGTCACATTCATTATAAGTCATTTTAAATTATTGACATACTAATATTCTTTGCCATCAGCTGAAGTACAGAATGCTATAGTAAATACAGAAATCAGAGGGGTCAATGCCACTGTGACAGTATTTATTCAATAAATTAGGTTTCATAATATGATGATTCCGCTCTCAGAACGAGTCCTCCAAATTACTGCAATTTCATAACTGAAATTAAATACTGTGCTAATATAAGTAAAGAGAGGTTTTCATTTTAATATTAAGTCTGCATTTTACATAATTTTTTGAATAATGGAAAATACGATAATTCCACAATTATCACAAACAACAAAAGAAAAGACATAAATTGGACTACATCAAAATTAAAACCTTTTGTGCTGCAAATAATACCATCAAGCAAGTGAAAAGATAATCAGCAGAATGGGAGGAAATGTTTGAAAATCATATACTGAGGAGGGACTTATATCTGAAACATATAAGGAATGTCTACAGCTCAAAAATAGAAAGATAAATAACTCAATTAGAAAAGCACTTGAATAGACACATTTAGAGAGAAGATACACAAATGGTCAATAAGCACATGAAAACACGCACATCATTAGTCATCAGAGAAATGCAAATCAGAACCATCGTGAAATATTAGTTCACACCTAGTATGATGGCTGTAATAAAAAAGACAGACAGTAATGAATTTTGGCAAGAATAGGAAAAAAATTAGAACTCATACATTGTTGGTAGGGAAGTAAAATGGTACAGCTGCTTTGGGAAATAGCTTAGCAGTTCCTCAAAATGTGGTGGATCCATTTCATACCACGCATAAAATTAATATTATATTGTTGTTATATCCATTTTACTAATAGCCAATGGAATATTATCCAGCCATAAAAAGGAATAAAGTACTGATACATGTAACAGTATAGATGAATCTTGAAAACACTGTATTAAGTGAAATGAGCTAGTTACAAAAAAGCACATATTGTATGATTTCATTCACATGAAATGTGCAAACAGGACAAATTACTGAAACAGATAATAAATAGTTATCCAGGGCTGGAGGTAGAGCTGGGGGGATAAGGAGGGACTGCTAACGGGTATAGTTTGATTCTGGGATGATGAAAATGTTCCGTCATTAGACAAGGCAATGTAGGCACAACTCTAAATATACGAAAAACCAGAGTTGTACACTTTAAATGGATAAATTATACAGTATGTAAATTATATCTTAATAAAGATGTTTTAAAAAATCAATGTAGATGTCCTCTCTAAAGTATAACAATCTAAAATACATAAATTTTTAGAAAAGTAGAGTACTGGGTTTAATACATTTCTCCAAGTGCTCAAAAGAAGTTGATGTGGAAAAAAAGTATTTTTCAATTTCGGACTGATTAGACTATGCCATTTTGATAGTTTTCTGCTCTCAACGTCTTCAGTACCATACATGACAATGTAAAAAATAGACATATTAATAAAATAAATAAACTAAATATTTTTCTACTGATACTTCTAAATTACTCTTTAACTCATGGACAGAGCTTTGCTAACATGTCTACCTGTTCAGTTTAGAAGTGAGCTCTATGCTCACCCACACGTAAGTCAATAGAATCACAAGGAATGATACAACAAGGGCCCCCATGTTCTCTCCACTTAATTGGATAACTTATAAGTTTGAAGGAGGCAAATGTGAGATGACACCAATATAAAATGAAAACAGTTATTTTCCACCCTTGTAGATTATTACTGAAGTCCTACTGCTAATAAAGTTTGATAGACTACAATTTTCCAAGGGAGATATACCAAATAAAACACTAAATAATTTCTCCCCTGAGAAATTTTGTAGCTAGAATCTCTAATTTGTCTCAAGGAATTCTTTTGAATAGAAGAATCCTTGACATGGTCTTTGATTTGTTGGGGTTCTGGTGGGGGGAGCTTTTTCCTCCTAAAAGGATGCCAGCATTGCCCAGGAACAATCATGAAATTCAATAGCAAAGAACATTGAAAATAGTAGTATTATCTGAGGCTCATAACCAACACATTCTTGATTTATTAGGTACATGTGCCCTTATAAAAACGGTTCCCAGATACCATTATTTCATAATAAATAAAAAAAGAATCTCCGCCGAAGAGAGATGATTCTTTTTAAAAAGTAAAATGTGCATTTAATAGAGCTTTGTTCTCTGTCGGCTTCAACCTAAGGCATTCTTTTCAGGTGGACAAAACTTATTTCTTTAGTTAACCATTTGCTTAGCTCGGTGCTTCTCAAAACTTAGTGTCAGAATCCCTTGCAGGGCCTGTAAAAATCTCAGGGTTTCGGCTAGGTCCAGAGTAGGGTTTGGGAATTTGTCTTTCTAATACTTCCCTGCCCTCGCCAATACATGCTGATTCTGCTGGGGCTGGCTAGGCAAAGTCCCGGCAGGGCAGGTCTTCTCTGGGAGTCTACCAGAGAGGAAGGGCAAGCATCACCCAAAGGCCAAACACATTTACATTTAGTATCTAAATAACAGCAATGACCGCATCTGCTCCTCAGCGTTTGTGGTTCGTGCGTTTAGTTTCTCTTCCTAGTCTCACATCACCCTCACTCTTACCCACCCAAGATCTATTTCTGGGGATTCTTCTCCTGCCAGCAATCCTACATGACTGTCCTAGATACAGAAGTGTCCTCTGGTGGGTCCCAATCGGGCAATCAGCTGGAATTGGGACTAAGAAATCTCTGTCTAGCTGCTCTTTTGAACTCAGAAGCAGATGGCAATGGCCATTTCCCACCTAGGTAACAGGAAAAGTCCATCTGTATGCACACAGAGAAGCAGGGACAAGGTGGAGGGTGACAGCCCCCCGGGTCCCACACGGCTCTCCCATCTCTGGCTTCAGTGGAGGACTGAGGCCCTGTTGCATCTCTGCCCTTGGGTTCGTTCTATACGTCGATCCCAAACCTCTATCTTCTATTAAATTCCCTGTTCTTGTCTAAACTGGTTCAAGAAGATTTGTTATTCACAAGCAAAAGGGCCTTAACTTAAACTGTTAATGAGGTCAGTTTTTAGGTACCTTTCCTCCCTGCTTCAGGTCACTCAAGAGATTAACTTCACCTTAAAACGTCTTCCTACCCGAGTTTACCTGCTTCTGAATATCTCACAGCCGAAGCCCTGGCTGACTTGGGTGATTCTCTGAACCCTACATCACCACGCACATCAAATCGAGGCCTGCTTGGATTCCTCCACAAGAGGCAGTTATAATGTATACTTCTCTCCAAGACTAGGCAGAGATAAAAGAATACAGATTAGAAATGAATATAAATCCATTTGGTTTCTTTTTTTGAGCAAAGAAATAAGAACACCAATAGATGTGTTTCAAATTGGGGTCTAAATATGAAGTTTTATTTACTATGTTAGATGAATTTAAATGTTTAATTTTTCAATAATGTTTCTGAATAGCTCCAGCTTTCCAGCTACTTATTTTTGTGGAATTCACATTTTTAAATGGCATTCTTATGCTCTACTTCTAGGTTCAAGCATATAATGGTGTGTATTATATATGCATTCCCATGTAAACATGTGACTCCCCAAGGAAAGAAGAATGCATTTCTTTATCTCTGAGTCTAATTACTTCTCTTAAAACACAATAGAGATAAGGCAGATAAAATCTTGTGTCACTTTTAGCATTAAGTCATATCTGTGGTAACATATCTGTTCCCTAAGTTTGTGAAGTCACTAGACATTGCAAAACCAGAATTTAATAGTCTGTTTAATGTTATATATCCTCTGTATTGAACTTCATGATTTGGGCCTCCTTAAAATCAAGACTTCCGTACATTTTCTTTGGCAACTCTATGCTTAGCAGAAAAGTCTGATTATTTTGGCCGCATTGTGTCACATAGCACCAGGTAGTCACAGAAATCCAGTGGTTCCCTCAGAGTGGGTTGCTTTCTTTATGGAATTCGGTTTACTTGGCCCAGCGGTCAGGCATTTGACTTCCCAATTAACAACTAGAAATAGAACTGGATCCACAGGAAGGAAGAAAACTCAGATTTTCCCAAACACACAGTTAATGAAAAATTTAGTCTAGTCTCTAACTCATCTGTGTTTTTCCCATAAAACGTTAATGTCGATTTGGAAAACAATACACTGACAGAGGTTTCTCCTCGTAGGAAAGTTTCATATGATATTTGTCTGGGCCATGTGCCCATCATCCATTGTTAAGGAGTTGACATAAATTAAAACTGGAAATGAAGCAGCCAAAATTATCGACTGGTTTCCTCCAACTAATTCATTGAAAAGACTGAACGGGCCTAAACTACTGTAGATCACAGCTTCCATTCCCCAGGCAATAAGTAACAGAGATGAAAAATCCTTTTATTCTACAACTCGGCTATTTCTTGGGTCCAAACAGAAAGAACGGGGAAAAAAAGTGTATGATAATGCATGGGACACTCTTTTCTCACCCAACTCTTCCTGACCAGAAGGATTTCCCCCAGCAGGACAGAAGACTATAAACAAACATTATAGAGGCAGGAAGCAACCGGGACTCCCGTTCACAGCAATGCCCGCAGAGGCTTTGGGGGTCAGGCGAGGTGCACCCTGCCTAACCTGCACGGAGAGACGCCTTGGGAAACACACCGCTACTCTCGACCACAGAGGGACAGGAAATACCATGGAAAGGGGGGTCTGAAGGCACTGACAAGTCCTGCACTTCGGTGTCTTTCAGGACACGAACATCGCAAACGCTAACGTTAGACCTCGAGGAGAGACGGCATAGGAAGGTGTTCCTCACAACTTCTTTCTTCCAGCCGCACGCACTGATCTATCCATGATTAGGAACTCCACTGTCCACTTGAACCCTAATAAAGGGTGAGTCCACTTTACCCTGCAGCTTAAGACTGAAGAAACACGTGTATTTAAGTCACACGCCTATTCTCAGGACTGATTTGGAGACTTCTTCAGTTTACCTGACCCCAGTCAGCTAGAGAGCGGGAGTACAGAGTTCCCAGGGCCAGTCGCGTACTGAACGAACTCTTTTGCCCTGGATTTTCCCCTGACTAGACATAAGCATCTATTTTTTTGACCTAGGTCTCTTGCATCTAGAATGCTGGGGAATCTTTTCAAGACAGAAAAAAAACAATGTTATCTTAGTCTTTAAACAAGTTTTCACCTCGCCACCACGAAACAGGCCAGATACCCTTCGGAAATATGATTGTGTCATCCGTTGAGCTATTGTTGAAGCCCGCAGCACAAGGACTCCATAAAACTCAACATAAACAGAAAGGCCATGCTGTCTACAAATATCGTCCAATGTGCATGGCTGCATAGCCGTATTCTATTCGAGGGACCTCATTATCTAGGAAATGATTTCCTACTTCATTGTCTCAAATCGCATCATCCAAAAAGGATTAAGATAAATGTTTTCCTGAAAGAACATCATCTTTCCTGAGACCTCCTGTTTGCATAGTATCTTTCGGTGCCATCCCAGCTTTTTCTGCTTAAATAGTGGCTGCACAGCAAACTCTGAAATAGAAATATTATATACTAGAATCTTACTATCAGGAGGGGACAAAAATCACTGTCGGAGAGGAGTTAAAGGCACTGTAATGTAAAAGCCTATCTTAAGGGAAAGAATCAGAGAGCTATGTGGCCTTTACGAATTGACTGAAAAACCAACAGACAGATTACTGTACACCACCGAGGCCTTTTGACACAAGAGGGAGGAGGGTCCAGCTATATGAAAAGATGTTGGCTTGAACATTTTTTTAAGCTTTCAGCAATCAGCACAATCTTGCCAGACCTCCCATTTATTTTTAAAATGATTTTATATTAGTTTCGGATATACAGTACAATGGCTAGACATTTATTATAATTTATGAAGTGATCCCCCCGCTTACTCTGGCACCCATCTGGGTCTACATACAGCCATTACAATAATATTGACGATATTCCCTATGCCCTACGCTACATCCTGTGGCTGTTTTGTAATTCATTTATACTTCTTCATCCCTTTACCTTTTTCACCCAGTCCTCCCATCTCCCTCCCTTCTGGTAATCACCAGTTTGTTCTCTGTATCTGTGAGTCTGTTTTTGTTTAGTTTGTTTGTTTCTTTTGTTCCTTAGATTCCACATAAAAGTAAAATCATATAGTATTCATCTTTCTCTCTCTGACTTATTTCACTCAGCATGATACCCTCTAGGTCCATCCATGTTGTTGCAAATAATAAGATTTCGGTTTTTTTATGGCTGAGTAATATTCCATTGTATATATGAACCATAAACTTTATCCAATCGTCTACTTGATGGGCAATTAGGTTGCTTTGGTATCTTGGCTATTGTGAATAGCGCTGCCGTGAACTTAGGGGTACATACATCTTTACAAACTAGTGTTTTGGTTTTCTTTGGATAAGTACCCAAAAGTACAATTGCTGGGTCAAAAGACAGTTCTATTTTTAATTTTTTAAGGAACCTCCAAACTGTTTTCCAGAGCGACTATACCAATTTGCAATCCCACCGATAGTGGACAAAGGTTCCCTTCTCTCTTCATCCTCGCCAACACTTGTTTTTTGATTTACTGATGATAGCGATTTTGAAAGGTGTGAGGTAAAATCTCATTGTGGTTTTAATTTGCATTTCTCTGATGATTCGTGACCTTGAGCACCTTTTCATATGTCTGTTGGCCATCTGTATGTCCTCTTTGGAGAAATACCTACCTATTCAGGTCTTCTGCCCCATTTTTTCACTGGACTGTTTGTTGTTGAGTTGGCAGACCTCCCATTTACATAGGAGAAGCTGTGCTATCATTGCAAAGTTTAGGAAAATGGGTTACAATAGGCTATAATAATTGAATTATGCTTTATCCATAACAAATCATGTTCCCCTGAAGTTCCAGTGTGTTTTGAATTAACACCAAAGAATTCTTAACCCCACCAACTGGCAAATACAGGAATTTCAGCTGTTCTGATATAATGACGCTGAGTTACCCACTATTAATTTCCTACTTTCCAACCTACTAATCAACCAAAAACAGTCTGAATCGCTTATGAAATTACACAGGGAAGAAAGGCCCTTCAGGCAGAGATCGCTTTCATCCTCCAAGCACAGCAAATTACAAGCTGAAAATAGCTTTTGATTCACATTAACATTTTGAATATAGTTTCTAAAACTTACCTTTAAACAGTCGTGAACTAAGGATGGGATACAAATCGGTAAGTGTTACTATTGATATAACTTTCTTTCCACGTTCTGAGAGTCATACCTTTGAATTTAAAAGACACTAAATGTTTATCTGTTCCAAAGGGGATAGGGCAGATAGGAGACTGAATGGAAAAGAATCCAAAGGACATGAATTTCAAATTATATTAAGAAAAATGTTTTTTAATGGATGTAAAGTATAAACGCAAAAAATGCAAGGTCTTCTATTAGGAAAAAATAGATATTTTGATCAATGAGCAAAAGTGCTTTGAATGTCATTAGAACCAATTTAAAATTATGACCTGCATCATCTTAGAAAGCAGCAGTTTTCCAACAATTTGCAGTCCTATTCAGAAAAAAAGGCTGCGTTTAACAGGACAGGTACACAGCTCACAGCTGCAAACAAATTCACACACACGACACAGGAACTTAAGTCAAGTAATCCAATCATTCCTGAATTCACCGCGATAATGTGATATTGCCACCGCTCGGCTAATTATAACTCATGCAGGAAGCAGCCCAGTTGGCTTGCAAGTGAAATGATCAGAACGTGAACATTTTAGAATAAATCAAGTACCTGATAGTTTCATGAGAAGTTCAGATGCTGCTTTGACGGACATATCCCGCCTTAGCACATTCCCTTTCCCTTCCTGGGGCTTTAGTGTGTCCTCAGAGATGCTTGGGGCTGGCACTTCAGTTTCTGGGCTAAACACATAGCTGGACCGAGGCAAGGCGGCACTGAGGGCCTCCTCTTCTTTAGGCTCCTCTTTCACTTTAAAGTTAAGATTCATGGGCTCCTTCTGATTTGCAGCTATCAAAAGAAGAAAGGGATTATATACATATATATACACACATACATATATACACACACACACATAAAAGGCCGCTCGCCCTCTTAGCTGCCCCCACCTTAATGAAGTATGGATGCACAATCACATATTGTTAACAGCAGGAGGGACCACGACCTAATCAAAATCACTGAGCTCTGGGCACAAAAACACAAAACACTCCACGAGCGTGTGGGCTTCCGAACCTTTCGGACCTATCCTATTTTAGGCAGTGCCGCCTCTACAACGTGTTCGGGCTCTTTCTCCTTGGTTTCCCTCTACATCTTCCTTCCTGTAGATGCTGCGGCCTCCCTGGCCTGTTTGTATTCTCCCTCCCTAATCCTATTATAGAATAATGCCTTCAGGCAGTTATTCTGCCATAAAATATTGAATACAAACATGAGTCAGAGGGAATATCCAAAGTGAAAACCTGAGGTGGGGTGTAAAGTGAGGATGGAGAATTTGCCAGAGAGAAAAGCTCAGACGAGAAATATATCGCTTTGCCTTCTTATAAGCCACCACTGACCCGTAAACAGGGGCATGTATTTGGCTTTGTTTTTTGGGTCCATGTCTGTAGTCCAGGTCATCTCTGAGACCACAATAAGCATTTTTAAAAAATAAAATTTTATTTTGGAAAAACTTTAGATTTGCAGAGCAGTTGCAGGGATGGTTCGAACAGTTCCCACATCGCCTTCACCCAGCGTTCTCTGATGGCGACATCTTCTACAACCATGATGCATTCGTCAGAACGAAGAAATTCACATTACTATGATCTAAACTCCGGGTTTTCTTCAGATTTCACCAGTTTTTCCACTTATGTCCTTTTTCCATTTTTAGCATGGTGGGCTGGTGTGGAGTGTGTGGTCAGGGCAGAGCTAACTGGCCTATTATGGGATGGAGTCTGTGGCTGGGCTACATCATACCACGTCTTCACCCACTGAGCTAACAGGAAAGACCAAGAAGGAAGACAAGCATCCTCTCTCACCACTTGTCGCTTTCATAGGCATCTTGCTCCACTTTAAAGGGCCATGTGGTAGGAACTTTAGGTTTCTTATATTGGGTGTGTTTGTCTTGCAAGAAGATCTCATCCTAATACAGAGTTCTTAGTAACACTTATTAGAATGAACTTTAAGCCCGTCTCTGCCTAACAAATAAAAAGAAGAAAATAACTCCCCAGAGCAAACACCTATCACCCCTTGCCTCTGGCCACTACACAAACACAAAGTCCTTTCTTCCTACCTCATGCCTCTCTAAGCATGGATATTCTGGAATCACAAATTCATACAAGTCGGCATATTTGGAAACTGTACTCTAGGGGATCAATGTGACATCTGAAAGTCTTGCTACCAGAAAGAGGAAGGGCTAGGACTGGAACTGAGGTCCACGGGCTGCCACCCTATGTCCCTCACCTGCCTCTACCATACCGCGGCTCCACTTCCGGGCCCTATGTCATAATAACACTTGCATGTAGCTTGACCTTCAAGTCTCCCCTAAAATACCACTTTCTCAATGAAGTCTAATCTACCTTGTGAAAACTGCAACCCTCACCCCCACAATATTCCCAATCTCTCGTACCCGACTCTAATCTTCCTTTTTTTCCTCCAAATATTTATCCCCTGATAACATACTGTTATGGATTGAATTGTTTCCCCTCCCCCAAATTCATATATCAAAACCTAATCCCCGTTGTGACTGTATCTGGAGATAGGGAGGTAATCCAACATGACTGCCGTCCTCATGAAAAGAGAAACACGTGAGGACACGGCGAGAAGGTGGCCATCATCAAGCCGAGGAGAGAGAGGCCTCAGGAGAAACCATACCAGCGGACACCCTGATCTTGGACCTCCAGCCTCCACAACTGTGAGAAATAAATTTCTGTTGTTTCGGCCACTCAGTCGGTGGTATTTTGTTATGGCAGCCCAAACAGACTAATCACATACCATATAATTTTCTTATTTGTTAACCATTTATGGTCTGTTCTTCATGAAGGCAATTATCTTTTTTTTTTTTAAATGCTGATGGATCTTGAGTGCCCAGAACAGTGTCCAGCACATAGTAGGTGCTATATATATTATATATATACTTTTTTTTTTTTGATGAATAAAATACGCTGGCCACAAGTTAGTGACATTGGATGGCACTCCACTATTACCCGTGGTAAACAAAAACTAAGAATCTCAAAATACTCCATCAAGGACAAAATCAGAAGTGCTTTCCCTGGGTCTGATCGTTGTTAGGCTGGGGATAAGGCCTTAGAGATAAAGTTAAAAGCTCTGCTGCCTACGCTGCAGCACCTACTGAGGTGTCTCTGAGTAATTACTTGAACTCTGGCATTACTAAAGGCATCCAGACATCAAGGAAAGTGCTTAAAATCTAGCCCTTTGGGGACAATGCCATCAGAATCTGAACCAAAGGGAACAAAGACAGTCTCTAGAGCAATCTGCAACAAGTACAAATTTCCAGCCTCCACCAAGAAGGTAGCTCCTAATAGGACTTTGTTTATTTAGTGCTTCTCTGCTCTTTCGACCACCTCCTGGGGTTTTGCTAACAACCTTCTAAAGCTTCTCTGACCCCAAACTCTTCTTCCAGAACCTTCAGAAAACCCTTTCTCAAGAGCTTGCTGGTTAGTCACGACAGTGTAATTAAATGGTGTGTAATCTATTATGTCTGTAACTTTAATTCCTTGGGAAGGAATAATAGAAAGTGAATGATTAGGTTTTTAAAAAAATGTTTCAGTGCTGCATCTTCTATTTTAAAACTTACAAAAAATTCTAAGTTGAGGCTAGAAAAAAAGACAAGAAACTATTGAGGCCCTAGAAGCAAATCCCAACTTCTAGAGAGGGCAATATCATGCTTATGTTCTCTGAGGATATAAGAAGCTTCTGGAAGCATCAGTCAGAAGATATGCTACGTAAGAGTTAAGAAAAAAACCAAGCTATTTAGCGTTGTTAGTACAACGCAGATTTAATGGATCTTCAATAAGACACTTTAAAAAACAACAGGCAAGCTGTATGTTGCTGAATTATAAATTTGCAAGGCACTTTCTACCTGGTTTTCATTCTGACAATGTCAAGAATGACATGAAACTTGTGAAGTAGCGGAGAAATGTAAATATAGCGACAAATATATATATGTATATGTATATATAGCTAATGATATGTCAAAAAAAACATGTGGGAGACACTTGTTTGCTCAAGTTTTGGTTCCCTAAACATTTGGATCTAAATAAAAGATGTAAAAATAGAAATATGAAGGCTACCCTGCTTTCTTTCAATTACCAGAAAAATTTGCACTGAGAACAGTACGTAAAGCCTTTATTTTAAAATTAACATGACTGAATAATTGCCATCATTTTTCATTTTATAAAGTAAAAAACAAACAAACAAAAAAAAAAAAACAGATTTTCTACAGAGAAAGGTGGAATTAAAAGATGTTTTCTTTTTTCTTTAGAGAACGCCTGGAGAAAAGTAATCATTCTGACTCACTGCATAGTCTTGAACTTCATTCTTACTACTAACAAAAAGATTTGTGCATATAGAATTTAATTCATAAAAAAACTTTCACAGCACCTTCCTTGACGTCTGTGGATGCTATCTAAAAGCTTCCAGGTACTCCCCTGTTAACACCGTGAGGAAGCCCGGCTGACCCAAAGGCCCGTTCTCCTGTGTTTGTCCCAAACATTTTAGGACCTGAGCACTCTGATTACAAATGCTGTACATCTATCTGTAAGTTCACGCACTCAATAGAGCTGGGCTGCCATTTAGAGGAAACAAATTGGCTTTTTGAGGATTTACAGAGGATTCAAGATAAAGGTTAATATGGGAATGGAATGGGAAAGCCATTCTAATAGGCAAGCATCAACGAGTTGTAAATGAAACTGCTCTTTAAAGCAAAGGTGTCATCAGGTTACCTGGAGATTCCCTCCAAGCATACCTCCCCCTTGAGGAAAATTGTACAGAACTTCCTTAAAGACCATTATTTGTTTCAATTCAGCCTAAAACCAGCATTTGAATAGTTACGCTGAAACTGATCCTGTCCATCAACCATAGAAGATAGATATCATTGCATCTTCACTTTATAGGTGAGGAAATTAAGGTCCTAAGAGGTTAATAGACTGACCCCCTTTCCCCTCAAAAGTCACAGAACCGCCAGACTCTGAGCTTCTGGCTAAAAGTGCATCCCATCTCTCTCTAGGACAGCCCAGGCTTCTTTAAGAAAGATACTAACCTAAGCAGCAGGGCGACAGGCCTTGCAAAGTAAGTGATACGGAGTGGACCAAACATCGTTCTTTGTAAAGATGGGAAGCGTGAGGTGTGACGTGAAGGTAAGGGACATTTTCTGGTAGGGAAGAATTCTGTGAAGATTTGACTAAGAAGGTGGAAGAGGAGGAACAAACTGCAACATGACAGCTTTCGTTCTGTTAGTTCCCTCTGGTGAAGGAAAATGACGTTTTCCTTGAGTTGAATAAGACAGAGCTCTCTTTCACTTCAGAGTCTAGCCATTTGGTGACTGCTGAACTACTACCTGAAAAAGCTACACCGGGGAGAGGTCTACTTACTATTTCACCCCAATGCCGAGCCAAAGACTCTTGGACTTGGAAGGGACCGTAGACGACTGGTTTCCAAACTGTGTTCCAAGGAACCCTGGAAGATGCTTCAGAGGTTCCAACAGATGTTTGTTTTAAATTTAAGTTTTTAAGATTGTTTTTAAATTAATTCAAAATTTAATTTTAAAATGAGCACCCTCGGCTGCTTTATATATAAAATGTCAACCCACTGAAGACCATGAATATGTTAACTTGTTAATTCAGGTTTATGAATCACCTGGAATAGTTTCTCTTGCCATCATAAAAGTGTTAGAGTTCTAGTGATCTATCATTAATAAGAAAGTGGTCGATCTTTAAAAAAATCCACATATGTACATGTGTATCCATGTAAAACTATACAATCACGGTCCTGCTAGAGTCTACAGCATATCTTAGGTCAGGCTTTTTCAACCTTGGCACCACTGACATTCTGGGGTGGATAATCTGCTACGGGAGACTGGTCCTGCACATTGTAGGATGTTATCACCATCCCTGGGCCTTTATCCACCAGATGCCAATAGCACTTCCTAGTCATGACAACAAAAAATTCCCCCAGGTTTTGCTAACTGTTCCCTGGGCATACCCTGGTTGAGAACCAATGCCTTAAATTAAATGTCAGAATAGGTATAAGTATATCTGCTTTGGTGAAGCTTCTGACCTTGGATGACAGATAGATGTAGATATATAGATATATCTGGATATATCGTTGATAGAGCACCTACTACGGGCCAAGGGGTATGCTAAGTGTTTACCTGGATTAATTTCTCTGGTCCTCACGACAACCTTTTGAAGTAGGTACTACTGATTTCCCCATTTTGCAGATGAGGAATCTGAGACTAGAGATTAAACAAATTTCCAAATAATAGTTGATTGACTAGTAACCAAGAGTTAATACAGAAGGATAGATGGCTTTAGTGCATACTGAAAGTTTTTGATGCTTCTTCTCTGCCATTTATTATAATAAGGAATGAGGGCAGTTGCTAAATGTTGTCAACTTTGTAACAATAACTTTTTATTATTACATTCTTCTTTCAAGTATCTGAATACATTTAAGTAAAGGGATCCTAAGATTACAAGGTGAATTGTTTGCAATCTACCCTCATTTGCCACAATGTCCCTATGTAAACACTGTTTCTTGAACCTGCAATCAGAGAAATAAATTTAGAGATATACTAGATGCTTATATTGCTTATACCCCACCTGATCATAACACTAATTTCACGTTTTGTGCTTTTCAAATAGCAACTCTTTTCTAATTGCTTGACTTTTTAAGTAAATAAATGTATTAAATGTGAACTAAGAAATAATTATATTTAAAAAATGCATGTTCTATGTATTTTACATGTTGAGTGTGCACTTAAGATTGTTTTAAAAAATGGTTTACTGCTTAAAAAACAAACAAAATGAAAACCGTTACTGTTTTCCACTCCCTACTTTTACAATAAGAAAATGTAAGCTCAGAGAATAATATGGCCTTTTAAAAATCACATAGCTTGTTAATGATAGAACCAGCATCAGAGCTCAAGATTACTCTCCAGACTACAGACTGACACTGTGATAATCACCCACGTTCCTTTGTAAGTATATGTAACTATGTATGACCTGGCTGGGGATCTGGAATTTTGTGATAATTTTACG
This sequence comes from Pteropus alecto, assembly GCF_000325575.1. Lineage (NCBI taxonomy): Eukaryota > Metazoa > Chordata > Mammalia > Chiroptera > Pteropodidae > Pteropus > Pteropus alecto. The sequence continues at coordinate 11,177,337 of NW_006431918.1, read as the reverse complement.
TACTTTAAGTATGAAAAAACTGCCTTCTGAAATCATATAAAGAAAGCCGAAATTTAATTAAATAATGACAATAGTGGGGGATGACTTAGATGTTAAGCATATTACATCTAAATAGAATATTTAAAACATTAGCTAAATATTTTTAAATCTTGCTCTTCAATAAGGTAAACTACTTAATTTGCCTTAAGTAGTTGTACAATTAGTGTTTAGTTAAGTTTTAACCATCTCATATTTCTCATTAATCCCCACCTGAGCTAATCCTTGGCCACACTTAAGGATCTATGTCCCCAAACCAACACTGCACAGGTCCCCAATGACAGCTTCTACAATTATCGGCACAGTGACAAAGGGAAAACAAAACAGCCTCTGCTGCAGGGTCAAGGGCGATAACAATGAGTGGTGCCTCAAGAACTATAAAATAAATAAATAAGGTTTTTCTCCATGAACTAAACTACCAAACCCAGCAAGCACATAATGAGCAAAAGTAGCTATCTGCAGAAATCCACTTAACAGACAGGATATCTCCCTTGTCAAAAGCAGGAAGGACAAGTCCTGGAAAACCAATCAAGCCGTGAGTAAATGTGAAAGAAAGCTGTATTTTAAATTCATACTATTAAATCCAAAGAATGAAATGTATGAATAGCGAGAAATGATTGGAGACTAGAAAAAAGACAGCCTAAAGACTGCATAATATATTTCCAACACTTCTCAGGGAAGTTCGTGACCATCTGCCCCAAATGACATCTCCTCTTGATTGCTAAACTTGTCATTTTAAATTACTCTGCCAACAATCTAGTTCATACATCAGTTTTTTAATGATTTATGTCATCATGGAACACCCAGAGAGTCTGAAGAACTCTGGGCTGTGGTAGATTCTTAAATGGCCAGAGTGTTCCCCGCTCCCTAAAAATCCACTCCTTGGCAATGTGACTTTGCTGCTCCTCCCTTTCAGAGGTGGAGTCGATTTTCTCACTCTTTGAATCTGGGCTGGAGTTGGAGGTTGCTTTGGTCAACAGAAGGTAGTGGAAGTGACGCTGGGCCATTTCCGAGCCTAGCCTTCGGAGGTCTTGCACACTTCTGCTCTCTCCTTGGAACCCTGCCCAGCTGCCATGTGAACGACCCTGGGCCAGCCCATTGAAGGATGAGAGACCCTGGGAAGCAGAGAGAAGCCATCCCAGCTGAGGTCATCCTAGACTAGCCAGCCCCCAGCCAACCTGGCAACGGATTGCAGATGGATGAGTCAGCCCAGGAGAGGCCAGAAGAAGCACCCTATTGAGCCATGCCCAGATTGCCAAGCCACAAAGTCGTAAACTAAGAAAATGGTTATTGTTTTGAGTTGCTAAATTGTGGAACAGTTTGTTACTTAACTGTGGGAGACCCGAGTTCCTAGATTTGGCCCTACAAACTGAGGTCCTGGAACATAAGACATGAGACAACACCAAGGTAACTCGAAACCTTTGAGGCTTCCTTTAAACAGCCTGCTTACTTTCCACAGACCTCCACTCTCTATTCCATCTTCTTTCTTAAGCATTACGGAGGTGGTTGTGAATTCACAAATCTTTTTTAAGTGAAGTAATATCACAACCTTTGAAAATCTGACTTCTAGAATGTAATAGTTTTCTTATAACCCATCATGGAATGCATTGTGGATGATACAATGATAAAGGTGTTATAAAAGAAACATTATCTCCCCACATAGCAACTTGAAACAGTTGGAGCAGCAAAACTAACAAAGAAATAGAACGTACCAGCAATAATAGAAGTACCAGCCTGGGTGATAAAGACTCTAAGTATCACTGGAATTCATGATGGGGGCGAGCAGCAAAGACCAAAAAAAAGGAAGAGGTTTTACTAAAGAACTGGGAACTATTCTTGGAAGAATGGCTAGCCTTTGCATAGGCCAGGCAGTAGAGGGAGGCTAACACAGGAATGGGGCCGACGTTGCTAGAAATTCTCTACAAAGATACAGGACCACTGTGGGTCAGAGGTGCATTAAAATAGTTATTTTAGCTTTAATGACATTATTAACTATTTTTTAGAAAAAAATCTTCCCCCCATTTTATCTAACGGGAAGATGATACATGAAACTCCACAGTTCAACCAGACCCCTGGAACAGCATGAGTAAAGGCAGAAAATGGAAATGAGAGGCGTCTATCTATAAGCTGGTGAAGACCGCGAACATTTTTCTTGAGAGGAGTGGGAATACGGTTACTCAGCAGAAAAGAGCCAGGTGGCCATAGCCTGATGCCAGAGGTATTAGCAGAGTCCTTCAGAATGTGCGGGAGGGCCTGGGGATGGAGACGGTGATGGGGAGGGACCTGGGGGGGAAGGTGTAGGTGCGAGGTGATTGCGGGAAGGGCTGCACGGGAAGGGAGGAACTGTAGATCTATTTTGAAGACAAAATATTTAACCAGATTAGTGACTGAATTAACATGCATTAGAAATGATGCCATGGTTCAAAGCCAAGGAAAACAAACAGTGAGGCAGACGAGGTCAAAAACCAGTTCGCTCAGCTGAGAAAAAAAATTAGGTAATAGCTAATTAAGTGGTCATGAGCCAAGGCTTTGCAGTTGGGCTGAGCTGAATCTTTGCTCCGTCCCTTGTAGCTGAAGCCTTTTAGCCCCAGCTTCCTCATCTATAAAATAGGTTCAATATTATTAACCCCATAGGGCCATTGAGAGGGTTAAGTGAGAAAATTACATGAAGTTTTGGCAAAGTGCCTGGCTCACTGTAAACACAATTGATTAGTAATAATGCTTATAATAATAATAGTGGAGGAAGTAACAATAGTAACAACAGTAATAAGTAGAAGAAAGTGTACTTCTGAGGGAGAGAAGAAAATGAGCTGATTTTGGTTTTGCAGAAACATAGCTTTTGAAAAATTTTCCCAGGGGTTGATGGAGGTAAAAATTATTTGGGGGGGCAATTCTAGAAGTGGACACGCTTTATCCAGCACAGCGAGAAAAGAAAGATCTGGAGTCTGGTCACGGCCCTTTTACAGGATTTATGCTGAGTCGTGGTTTCTTCATCTAATGCTTGTTATTGGACGATGGATTTGGAAATACACTGTACACTAAAAAGCTCTCTGGAAACATAAGTTGTCCTTATTGTTACTGCTCTATTTGCACTAAATAATTCCTGAAAAGCTTACAAGTATTATTGCAACTTCCAATGGCGTCTAACACACAACACGCAGAGAAAGTTGCCCATGCTAACTCTACAGCATCGAAGGACAGAGAATGGAGCCAAGTTCCGGTTCGGCTGCTTCCTTACTTTGTGATTTGGGTATAGGCAGCTTGGGGGTGGGGGCAGTAGGGAATACCAGAGCCAGGCCCCCTGAATCAGAATCCTGGTTCCGCCATTGATTAGCTGTGTAAACTTGGGCGAGCCTCTTAACTTTTCTGTTTCTTAGTTTTCATCTGTAAAATGGGAATAGTATCTTGCTATAAGGTTGTTATGAAGTTCAAATGCATTAAATGGCACAGAGTAAGCGCTATATAAGTAATTGTTAAGGAAAAATCATAAACAATGAGTCAATGTCACAAAGTCTCTGGTGGAAGTTCGGCACATGTGTGTAAGTCCGGGTCCCATTTTCTTATAATGTCACCTGCTCCTTTCTGTCACTCAAATCAGTCCTCATTTCATGGAGTAGCGTCGCTGAGATTTTTGAGTCACACTCTCCCTCTCCTTGGAATCACCACCAGGCTCAATAAAATCCAGGATTTCAAGAGTGTTCAGGCTGCCTGCACGTATAAGACGCCTAAATGCAGCGTGACACCAGGTCACGTGATCAGCGGCAGCAAGGCAGGTTTAAAAAGGAAGGCCAAACTGGAGAAGTGAAGGAAGGTCGTCGGGAACACCTAAGCACGGGGAGTGGGAGAAGCCGCTGGCCATTGGCACTGACGTCTTAGGGACCAAAGGGCACAAGGATGGCTCGTGTGTTGAGAAGTTTTACAGAAAGCCAGGCGGAGCCACCAGGCAATAAGGACGATCCGGGTTCCTGGGCATCTCCCGTTCTTCCTCCTCCAGCAACACAAACAAAAGTAACACAGCATCGGGAGCTGCCACGCACGAGCTAACCGTGCTGTCACCACAGATGCATAAAATTGTTTGAAATGGATGGAAATGCAGAACAAAGGCCTATGGGACATAAACACATTCACCGACCCCTCTTCCTTTATACAAGAAAACCTTTGCTATTTTATGGCTGAGCTCCTAATAAATTAAAAACGATTCAGCTTCTATCCATCTGTGAGTTGCTGCTTTAAAAAGTCCATCTCTCCTGGTTAAAATTATTTTGGCCTCAGTTTTATGAAAGTAATAGAATGTGGGAGAAAGTATAAATTTCCTTTTGCCAGTTTCCAAATTAAAAATAGTTGAAATGACTTGTATCTTTTATTTTCGAAAACCAGGGACAAAAAGATATTCCCAGCCAACAACTGAGGTGCCAAGTTTCTGTCAACCGCTTGGTTGTAATTTGGAGAGCTAGAATTAAATTATATATCTTGAAAAGTGTAGTTTTCAGAAAGAGAATTGACGCAAGGCCACTGCAGGCAACTTTGAATCAGGCTTCGAGTGAGGATACGCCCAGCTCCTCGATGTTCTACATGAGTCTTGAGACTTTCTAGTTCTAACTAGAGAACATTTAGATGCTTCTTTTCATTCTCCTGTCATGAGGCCCCGTGAGGGAAAAACATGGGGCTCAGTGGGCATGACTCACTCGGGCCTCTCATTCACGTCAACCTGGACCTCCGGTGAATGCTTCGGAGGTCCCCCATTCATGGTCTAGGATAGAAAGCAGGGAAGAGAGCTGTACTGAAAAAAACTGTACCAGGTACCAAGTTTATAGCCCCCATCAGTGGTCTTTGGTCTTGGCTGCATTTGAGAATCATCTGAGGATTTCAAAGAAAATACCAATGACTAGGCCCTATCCTAGACCAATGAAATCATAATTTCTGGGACTGGGGCCGGACCCTGGCATTAACACGCACCCCTCCACAAGTAAGTTTAATATGCAGCCTGTTAGAACTGTTTCTAGATACAAGATAATGGAGAGAAGGCACAGAAGCAGCAGTATCTTAAGCACTCTAAGGTCACCTCGGCCCTGCACACCCCTGGTCATGGGACACCTGAGTCACTTGCTCTGACATACGACAATCTGCATGTGTTCTGGCTCCCAGGAAAGATCTATGTGAATACGTATGGCTGTAGTCCTCAAAGGCCTGCCTTCTCAGCCAAAACCCTGAGCAAAGTTTATGAAAGTATTTTCCCCTGGCCCAGGAGGCCAGCAGCAGGCGCTGCCCCCTCTCTTCTCGGAATCGATCGTGGGGCTGAGCCTGAGAAGCCTCGGCTCCAGGGGGCAACATGACTCTTGGAGGACCAAGGAATGTTAAGTGTGGGCTCGGGCAGAAGAGCCGATGGTTCGGAGAAGGGGTCTGATTTCACACACACTGGGAAATGTCAAAACCAGGGTGGGGGTGGGAGAAGGATTCAGTGTCCATTTAAACAGCATATTCCATGGCGACTTTTAATTCCACTGGGTTCCCTTTAGTCATCTTTATGCTCAGTTTTAGATGAAGGAGCAAGAAAGACCCCTCTTAATAACCCAGCAAGAAAGAATCAAGTGTTTTCCATCTCTCTTTTGGAAACAAGTAGGTATGTACACGCCTGAATTTGTCACTGTCCCCCAGTTCTGCAGACAGCGATGTGGCTGGCACAGAGACTCGCAGACTCGGTGCCCACAAACAGCTGCACCCTGCAGCCCAGCAGGTGCACGCACAGAGCCCAGCTCAAAAATTCGTCGCAAGAACAATGGCGCCGTTATGACGCCGAGGGACAAGGCCCGATGCTCACCACTACCGCGCTACATTTGATGAAGGAAAGAGCTAGAAACTCTGCCGCAGCTCTCTGGGATTTGGCCTTTTGGTCTGGGATCACAGCCACAGACACAGCCAGGCACAGCACCACAGTGACAGCCGCTATCAATTATAGGGCCCGACCAACCAAAGAGTTAGTGGAATTTAAAAACAAAATCCCTCCAGAAAATGTATTTCTTTCTTTTTAAGGTATTTTCTCCTCCCATGGGCTGTACTGCCACAGTCACCAAGTTTACATTTACATCCCAATACGCACACACACACAAAATTACCGATGCATCTCACTCCCCGGTGACTTTATAACAGGTTGCTAGGTAACAGAGCACACAAGTCAGGTTTCAGGACCTCTAGTAAGCCACCATAAAATAACTGCATGGGCCTTTTGCATAAATAGTGTGCATTTGTTATCTGTTTTCTTCTGCCAATTGATCAGTTGGTAAATACTGCGACTGCCAAACTGTAAACAAGTCCCCATCAATAGCTAACCGAGAAAACAGATCACAACATAAGGCTTTGGTGCAGAGTCTCACCCCAACCTACCAACATGCTTCTCTGCTGGTGTCCCTCCCGCTTGCAATTCTGGCTCTCAGCAGCCGCAGCCTTAAGTTAAGCTCCCTGAGACTGAGGCTGGAGTTAGCTACAGCTGGATGTGGGGCACCCAGAGCTGAGCCGAGCAGGAGTGGTGTCTCACACATCAAGTGTTTTATCCAATCCTTCCTTCACCCCCTCTCGCCTTCCTGCAGGCTTGAAAACTTCCTGGACTTGTGGAGGGAAGGGAGTAATCCCTTAGTGAGGTTACAGCCCCCACTTCATTTCCCCATTTGTTAAGTAAGGAACAGTCTCCCTTTCTAAGCTCTGTTAAGTGAAGGTGGCATTCGCATTCCATTCCTTGGGAACGCACTAGAAGAGCCCCCCAAAAGGAGCCCCTTTTGCTATATTGGCAGAAGAAACCATCAAGGGAGATTCTCAAGGGTCAGCAGCAACAGGGACACTAGAAGCCTGCGCTTTCCCCATTTTCAAGAATGTTTCCATATGAAAGTCGACATGTCTAAAAGCCCATTTCCCCTGAGGGGAGAGGGAGAAGGCCAGAAGGAGAGAGGGAACCCCGCACTTCTGAGCCACAATCGGATGCAGTTTAGTTCTTGAGCCTTGAGCCTTCCCAGGGCGGGACCTCCTGGCAGCGCAGGGTGGGCCGCCTCCCCTAACTCTCTGCTCTCTGTTCCCGCTCCGCTCAGTTCTGTGACGCCTCATTTCCATCCCTTACCTTTTCTCATTTCTTCCAACTAGTGTCATGCACTCCCGAGGGGCAAAGATCTGGGGTGACGGGGACGTTGTGAGAAACCTGACTGAAGTGTCACTGAGCACAGGGTCTTCAGGGTGACGCTCAACCTCTAATTCACCTGGCAATGACATTTAGTGAAATGCGACTCACAGTCCATTTAAAGGAAGGCGGTGACCAATTATTCTCCATTTAAAAGGGTATTGTCAATCTCCAAAGAGCTGAAATGGCATTTGGAAACCATCATGGGGACTGCCGTCTTCACTGCAAGACAGAACCAATTCTCAGCCAACCTTTCCCCACCCTCCACGTCGCTTTTAAAATGTAAAATCATACGTTTAAAAACGTAATAAGTAGCAGCACAATCCCAGGACACGTTTCATCATTCCAAAAGAGAGTCAGGAGAAACAGCCTCCCTCAATGGCTGTATGCCCTCTTTTCAACTCGACGACTTAATCAAAGAAATTGAAAAAAAAAAAAAAAAGACAAAAACTGAAAGAAACATCTCATGTCATTTGATGGCGAAAGTGATATCAATGAATAAGAATTAATTTTTACAACTTGTACCTTATCTTTTTTCCAAATGGCATTGGGGAAGTTGCAAAGGAATTTTTAAAATAAATTCCAATTCCACTGTACACGGGGTACCTAGAGTAGTCACGCTCGTGGAGACAGAAAGCAGAAGAGTGGTTGCCACGAGCTGGGGGAGGGCAAGTGGGGCGTTATCATCTAACAGGTATAAGGTTTAGGTTCGGGAAGATGAAGAAACTGCAGAGACGGAGGGTGGTGACGTTTCTGCAACAACGTGAATGCACTTAAGGCCAAAGAACAGTACTAAAAAATGGTTAATTTCATGTTGGGTATATTTTACCACAATGAACACTTTTCCACTGGAAGAAAAATTTTAAGATAATCTTTATCATTTGCTCAAATTTTAAAAGTCTCTAATTCCTAATGGTTGTCTCCGTATACACGTCCTTTAAAAAGCTTTCAAATTAAAACAAATAAAGAATTCGAATAATGCAAAATGAGAGGTTCCATACAAGCACTTTAAAGAACCCCATGCAGAGACGAGGGAAATAGGGACCAAGGTCACACACAAAGAACTGCCACCAACCTGGCTCACCATGTGACCTTTCCCCCACAACAAGAACCCATAAAGGAGAAAAACCAGAAGGAAATCAACAATGTCTATTGTTTCTAGATCCAAACCACAGCAATACCTACTCCCAAAGGACTGCAAAAAAAGGAGAACATTTATGAAGGTGCAGACTATTAGAATTTAAAGGGACTTTGAAATCACCTGGTCCTGCCAGTTCATTTCACAGATGAGGATACTGGTAGAGAGGGAGAGAGAGAGAGAGAGAGAGACAGAGAAAGAGAGGATACAACCCTAGTCAAGTACCTGACAGCTTCATGAGAAAATCAGACGCCATCTTAACAGAGATGTCCTGGCTGAACAATGCTGACGCACTGTTGGCCACATACTCGGACGGGTCTTTCAGCTTTGTGTGGTTGGCCGGCCTGTCGGCAGCATTCAGGGTAAAGGAGGCTGGCAGGCCGTTATCTTCCTTGGGTTCCTCCTTCACCAGCAAAGGCGAGACGCCAGCCCCACCCTGGCTAGTCCTCTCTGGAGTGTTGGCCGTCATCATGGTCCCCACTAGCTCTGTCCCTCCTCCTTCCCTTTGCTGCCCCAGGCAGGCACTGTCACTGAGGTGGGGAGATCCCTTGACATCTGGGTCTGGGATCTCCTCCTTCACCTTGGCTTCTGTCCTCAGGAAGTGCTGATGGCAGCGCATGTGGAGTTTCAGGCTGAAGTGGCGTGAGGAAGTGAAAGGGCATAGCTGGCACTGGAAGGTCTCTCCCCGGTCCTGGTGCTGGTGAACCTGACGAGGAAGCAAGAAGAGTGAGCTGTCCACCGTGCGCTGCACGCCTTGCCGCACAGACGCAGGTCATCGGCAATGTCCTCAGCGCACAGGGGGCTGGCCCGGGAATAAAATAACCAGAGGAGCATTTCATCCCTGGGCTCCAGCTAAAGGGGCTGTCCCTAGACATAGAGCGGGTCCGTTATCAGAGCCAGGCTCACAACCGAGGATGCCGTCTGCCTGGGGAGGCCGTTCGCGGTGGAATCCTCTCAACGGTCTAGTCATCTGATCCTAGTCGATGTCTTCAGAAAAAAATTAGTATAAACCCAGGAGAATATCGACTTACATAATTACTAATTAGGGGTCAAAAGAGGTAACCTGTCAAGTAACTCCTCTCATAATGATAACGCTTTGCACGTACCCAGTTATTGCCAGCTGGAGAATGAGTTATGTTTTGCAAACATAGTTTCCGTTTTCGAAATGCTTCTCTAGCATTTTAATGAAGAATGTGAAAAATAATGCATTTCGACCGTATTCCCATTTCACAGGCAGGGAAATTGAGACTCTGGAGTGAGTGGCTTGAGCAAAATTACATTAGAAGAAAGTAGAGTGGGGAAAAACCACGGTCGGATCCCCACCGAGGGTTCTCAGTGAGAGGAAACCAGCGCTTTCAAACGTGGGGATACCATGCTCAGAGTCTGATGTCTGGAAAGAAAGAACGCAGACTTTTCAATCCAGCTCCGGTCCTGCATGCACGCATATACCTGCAAAACTTGAGAGAAACTTTTTTTCTTCCTGTCATTACCAAATTTAGTGCTTGAAAAAGTGAGGAAATCATTGCATGGGCCCAAGCCAAGGCTTCGAGCTGGCAGGTGCTCACGAGCTCGTAACTTCCCCTTTCATCTCTGCCAATGAACTTCAGCACTGACCTGCTGCACCCTGCTATTTCAGGACTGGCCCTCCCTTGAGTAGAAACTGCCAATTGTGTAGACTTGGGCCAAACAATTTGGGGAGTTGTATGATCTAGAGAAACGAGTCAGTGATTGGAATTTAAAACCAAAATGACACTGACGTTTCATCTTTCGGTGGTGATCTGAGTGAGATTTGAACCCGCATCTAAGGAAGGTTAAAGGCTAGTTTGTTAATCCACTACACCACCTGGCCCATCTGTATAGACTTCCTTTCCAAGACAGCAAGTTTTACTACAGCTGTTTATGCATTCTGAATGCAATCCAAAAGTATTATTCACCAGCCAAAGCATACTTTTAAATAATGTTAAGTGACCAACAAAAGCAAAGAAATTAAACATTAATGGTGAGATCCTGTCGCTACAGCACCCCACTGTGGCTTTTTGAAAAAAACAAGAGAAGAGATTCTGGGTCTCCCCAAAGCATGAATTTCTCAACAGAAATCACCATATAAACTTAAATTCAGTTGCAGCAAAGCCTTGCTCATTAAAGCCTTTCTCTGCCAGGTCCAGAGGGGCTGGGGATGAGGGGGTGGGGCGCACGTTGTCGCTGGCTGTGAACACTGCCCCTCTCTGCTCTTTCACAAGCCAGGGAGTTCACTTTGGAGCTGACTGGTTCATTTGCTTTCTCACAGAATTGCGAAGGTTTCCCCACCACGTCTTCCACCCAATTCACGCAGAGGCAGGCACTTCGGTGGGGCCTCAGGTCACAGCCCCAGGAGACCGTGACAGGTGCTGCCCAAGGCATGCCCTGGAACCAGGTGGTAAAGGTCACGAGGCAGAAAGCTTCCGCAGTCCCTGGGAGCAGTGCGGGGGACAGATTCCGTGGCAGAAGTGTCCTTCCATCTACTGACCCAGGAGAGGAGAGGAGCTAATCCAAGAACAGAAGCTCCGGAAGCAGCTTCTGGAAGAAGGGAAAACACAGAGCACGAGCCCAATTTCTAAAGTCAAAAGTGGTCCTGGATGGAAAAGAGTCCACGCAAGGATTTTATGTGGCTTCTTTTCCACCACATCCTGGCCTTGCTGCATGTAGTTGTGGAGAAATTAGTGACCGTTTAAAGGAAAAACAGTGGATGTGATGTTGCCTTTCCCACTATAATTTTATTTGAGCTACATCTTCCCAAAGGGGCTATCTACAGCACTTGGCCTTAGGGGGAAGCATGAGCTCCATGCTCCAGCTAATTTCTCCCCTTCTCTCCTGACCGAAAAGCACTTTCTCTTACAATTTTTATTCTCTTTAGCCTTTATTCTCTTTAACATGGGCTTTAAGATCCCTTCGTCTGCTAAA
>NW_006431918.1:11158552-11165938 GCF_000325575.1 Pteropus alecto | reverse complement strand
TTCCAGGCCATGTAGAGATGTCCTTATCGACTGGTCATTTCGTACCAGGAGCACGTCGCCCACCTTAAAAGGTGGGGAGTGAGGCGCTGTAGCATCATCATTAGGTACCTCTCCTGCAGTGGAGTGAACGTGAGGGAAGCCTTGGGAAACACCTACTCCACCCCCACCGTCCCAGGGGGCCTGGCCAGGCAGGGAAGGGGCTTACCCTAGAGTCACAGCGCCTGAGAAGGCGGGCGACAGATGACTGGAACTCGCGCCCTGACGCGTGTCCCCTGTCTTGCTATTACTCACCAGCGCTCTGTCTTAGCCGTCCTCCTCGCCTTTTCTGTTCAGTTCTAGCTCGTGAATTTCGCGTTGAATTCATGTCAGCTCACTCATCCAGGAAAGTTGTAAAAGACTTAATGGAAATCTAAGATAACCCTGAGGAAGCTGGAGGCATTTACATCTCCTTCCGCAGCTGCTCATAAAAACATTTGCACAATATGTCGGGGAGGAAAGGCAGGCTTCGAAAAGCATTCGGGGCCTAGCGCCCAGTAGGAACACTGTTGATACTCTATTTGTTGAACAAATAAAGTAGAATCCCACTTTTTTCTTAAATATTAATCTATATAATCAATATAGAAGGATATATACTAGAATGGTACTAACAGTTATTTCTGTGTGATGAGATTGAGGGTCAATTTTTTTAATGCTTTTTGTTCAAGAGTTTTTCTAAATTCTCAACACTAAAGACATGTCTCAAAAAGAGAAAAGCAATAAAATGTATTTTAGAGTAATGTCACTAATTTATTTCTAAATGTAAACAGTAATATATATTCAGATGGCTTTTGGGTAATAATTACTATATTAGCTACACTTACTGAGTGTTTCTCCACGCTGGACACTCTGTTAAGTGACTTATGTCTATTATCTCATTTAACTCTCATAAACAACGCTTGAGATAGATCACATGATCATTATCTCCACAGAGAGAAATGGAAACTTGGAGAGGTTAAATGATTGGCCCAAAGTCTCACAGCCACTGAAAGTCATGGAACTGAGATTCTAACTAAGGCTCTTCTGACCACACAGTTTGAGATCTTCATCTAGAGGCTATGCTGCCCCCACTTCTTAAGCAGAATTCGTTTTAGAAAATCTCTCCATAGTTGTCGTCTCCGGTGAACCCAGTAGAAGACATCTATTCCTAAGACCACAGCCATTATATTTCTATACAGGCTATACTTGCAAAACTTAGCACAATTAAAGTACGTCTAATAAAAGTAAAACCACAAATTCTGTAAAGAATTTTAAAAGGCCCATAAGGGAGGTGTAGAGCAGAGAAAAGAAACACTACACCATTTGATAAAATTAAACTTGCATGAGCCCTTCTCACACTTCCCTTATCAAAAGCTCCAGTCATAGCTCAACAGGTTAGGACACAATGAGTTTGAATAAAGTAGTAATTTCACACAACTGCTTTATCGTACTGGTTATTGATTTGTTCTGAAAGCATTCTAAGACCTCGTGACCCGCAAAGCCCTTGCAGTTCTCATCTGTAACACTGTCATGGCCGACCGTCTGTATCATCAAGGCACCCAACTCATCTCCCTGTAGTTTCAGGGTCAGTAGTTCCTGCTCTTGAAAACCCAGCTTTTTTTCCATGGGTTTATAAATAGGTTGTTTTAAGTGACCCTGAGCTGAAACCAAGCTTACAAGGTGTCAGGCGAGATGCAAGTTTCCTGCTCACTGAAGCTTTAAATTTGCCAGACCTGATCTCTGAACACAGCGTAGGACATAGTAATGCAAACAAATTTTAGTTTTAAAGGCGTTTCTTTTGAAGCCTCATCCTGCTAATGAAATCCACTTTGCAGGTGTAAAATATGAGATTTCACTTTGGGAAGAGGTGATAGAGGATGAGGAGGGTTAAAGTAAAAACTAAGTAGGCTCGCTGAAATTCAACCAACCAAAACTCCTAGTTAAATGGATTCTGAAGATAAAGGGCATGATACTCCCAAGAGAAAAAGGCAAATGATAGAAAACAAATTATATCATGGATTTATTTATTTTTTTTTACACTTCTATGCCATTTCCTAAAGTCAATAGACAGACGTTCCTTCTGATCACATTTATTTTAGGGCTACTATTATGAACAGTGAGTACTGATCTAGTCAGAAGGATTAGACTACAAGATTTAGAAAAAAGCAAATATCTTAATTATGTCTATGTACCATACTTCTTACGGCAGGAAAGTAAAAACTTCATAAACAATGTCGACAGCCAAACCACACTGAAAATATCAGTGAAAACGATTGTTGTTATTATTACCTAGGTTAAATGAGAGTTATTAAAATTAAACAACCATTCTGTCAGATACTTTGCTAATATTATCTCCTTAAATATTAATAACAGCTCTTCCAAACATCATTGTTCCCATTTAACAGATGAGAAGATTAAGAGGCTCAAGGCTCATTTGGTCAAGGCCACTTAGCTAGTAAATTGCACAGTAAGATTTAAATGAGGATCTATCCAATTCAAAAGCCCATGCTCTTTTGATCTTTTGAGTCTCCTCCTTGAACTTCAGACAAAACTCTTAGTATTAATGGGGTCAGCTAAAAAAAATTCTAGACTACTAAGTTTTCCTCCTTCTCACAAAATAGTGACACCTAGACTTCACTCAATGCTCTATGTATTTATATTACAGGAGCAAGCCCTCCACTGTTTGCAGTAAGACCCTGCAGTAAGAACAATGTCCTTAGATGTTTAGTAAGTGTGATCCTGGGAATGATGACAGCTCAAACACTGACCACCTCAGGGAGGACTCGGTCCTGTCAGGTATGGCCTCAAGCCTCCCATGGGACTAAAGCTGACACCCAGGCGTCTTTCAGCGTCCTCACACTTCCCATAAGGTGTCTCTGGGTGTCTCTCTGGGTGTTCCTCTGGGTTTGTAAGCAGCAGAAGGCAGCAGTGTCTCTAGGAAGACGAGCAGGTCCAGCGACCCTTCCTGTACTTTCTCTGCTTCTGTGAGCTCCCCAGAAATGCATCGCCATGCAAGGCCGGGTCGGGCTGCCACTTCCCAAAGGATGGCTCTACACAACATATATTATTCAAATACTGACTCTTCTCTCTGCCTTTAGGCTCTTGGCTGTAAACTGAATGTGAAGCCTTTTACGTGAAGGCCCTTTTCAAGGGGCGTCATCTGGGTCGCGTTCTACTCTGTGACCTTGAGCACTGTCACCCGTGGAGTCCACCAATGGCCCCTCACTTGCCTAGTAGCCTCCAGACTATGCACAAGAGCCTTGGCTGTGCCAGCCTCATCGTGAGGCCCGCCCGCAACTGGCTTACCTTCATGTGGGATTTGAGATTGTCCTTGCGAGCACACCGGAATGGACAGAGCGGACACTGATGACTTTTTAAACCTGTGTGAATCACCATGTGCCGCTTCCAGTAACTCTTCCTTTTTATAACCAGACCACATATTGGACACTGGAAAGGCTTTCCGCTTTCCTCTTCTGAGGCTTGGAAGAAGGAGAAAGAAAGGAAGATTAAGGAAAACAAAAGGCACATTGTATCTAGCACTAATTCACATGCATTGCTATATAAAGAACATTAAAAATGATTTGATATTTTTTCCTTGGCAATCTTAAGACTTTATCCATGAGGAAGTTTTATTACTGCTTTTCTTCAGGTAAAAACCCACGTTCATCTCATGAGTTCCATCTGGGTTCCATTTTTCAAACTCCGATCCTCCCGCCTTGTGAAAATCTGACTTCCGAAGGCCATCCCACACGTAGGAAGACATCTGCAAGGCGGCTTCGCCTGGCCTGTCCTTGCTCAGCTGAGAAGTCTCAATTCAAAGGCTTTGTTTCCTGAAGGAAACTGCCAGACTTGAGTCCATCCATGAATTCCTGAACTTAGAAAACGGCGAGAAATAAAGAAATCAAACGGGACAGAGAATAACGCACTGCAGTCCACTGAAAACCAAACAGCCATCATAAACCTCACAGACCAAACTCTAGCGGAGACAAATTTTAGGGTCCCTGCTTCTGACTTGTTTAGTTATGGCCTGAGCAGATACTGCTGCCAATTTAGCTCTCAAGGGGTCTTAAGGTCAGGGTTTTTCACCCTCTCATGTCCCTCTGGTCGCCACTAACGAGATGTGCTGCCTTCCTCTGCACTGTGACTGGGCCTCACTGCTGACTTTGAAAAGAACTACAGCCACACATGCTTCAATTTTTCAGGAAAGGAAACAAACCAACTACCTCCTCCAAGGAAAGCTAAGCTCACGCTCTCTTCCACCATTCTCATAGGAAAGGGTCTCTGCTGTGATGCCGTGTTCCTATACCTCGGGTCTGTCAATTTATATTGATCAGTGCCACACTAGCCTCTGCAATTTGGGAATATAGAAAAATAAAAGCAGGTGGAGCTAAGGTCTCAAACTTCCTCTTCTTAATCCTGAGAGATCAGAAATATTTCTAAACTGGTAAATTAATTGTAACACACTCATAAAATGTATGAAGCTATCTTTAAAAATGAGCTACATCTATAGATGCTGATATAGAAACATGCCCAAGATATTAAAGAGTTAGTAGATAAAGCAAGGCATGAAACTATATGTCTAGGGTGATTCTATTTTTATTTTCTAGAAAATGAGAATCAATTGCTACTGAAACCATTAGGTGAAAGGTTGACAGGGAACTTTATAAAGGACGGATCAAGCTGACAACACATAAAACCATTGATTAATCTTAACAGCACTAAAAAGGGGACAGACATTGTGTGCCTTCTTATAAACCACCTATGAAACATTCTTACAAAAAAATTAATCAGGCCTCTGAGTAGCAGTTTACTGAAAATACAGGTGATTAAAACAACATGTTAAACACATAAAGGGGATGAAACGGCCAAATTCAGAACATGGGAACATCTGCAGGACAAATGACCCAGTTTCTTCAACAAGGAAAAGGCATTTTAAAAAGAGCAGGGCTTATAGATGAAAAGAGACATTAAAAAAAATGCAAAATGTAAAGCTTTATTTTGATCTCGATGATAAAATTATAAAATAAAAACTCTTGAGATTAATTAAGGAATACTACTAGACCGACGATAGCCTGGGTGTTACATAATATCCTGTAACAATTGTTGATCCTGTCAGATGTGATAATAGTTATTGTGACTGTTTTTAAAGTCTTTATGTATCGGAAATACAAGTGGAAATATTTACTAGCAAATGGATAAGAAATCTGAGATTTGCTTTAAAACACTTGAGCAAAAAAAAGAGAGGGAGTAGGAAGAATGGGATGAATACATGAAACAAAAAACGATTCCCTTTTATTTGCATGAAAATAGTCTGGAAGCACATCCAAGATGCCATTAAACAGTTAACTTTGAGAGGCTGTGGATGAAAAGAGAGGGGTCAGGGAGGGAAACTTTGATTTTCATTTTATATTCTTTTGTATTATTCAGATTTTTTAATGTACATATTACTTTTACCATTTTAAAAGGAAATATTCCCAAGTATTACCTTTAAAATGATTTTATTATTTATTCATTGAGTCTCCACATGCAAAGAACCACTTAAAATGGATGGAACCTGAAGGGTTCTGGAACAAAGTTAGGGCATTCCAAAAATGTCATTTTACTCCTACAGGTATAAGCAATGTTTGTTAGCTTAACCAGTAACTTGAAAAAGAATCACCTGTCTAAAAATATACCCTGCAAGTCTGAAAATTCTACTCGTGACGTTTTCCATCACAAGTATTTCCTCTTCCGACTAGGGGAGGGGGTGGGGATGGAGAGTTTCCTTCTACTCCAGGAAAAGCACACTTTGTGGAGGTCTATAAACAACCTTTTTTATTTACCCACGGGAGCTTTCCTGCTGTCTGTTTTTGTTGATTGCCTCTGCTGCCCTGGAGTCCTGTCCCTAATTGGGCCTCTCATTTTCTGTCCTTCATTGTCAATTCTTCCACCCTGATATCCTGATCACAAAGACTACATGTTGAACAACAGACTAAAGCGTAAGGACTGAATCGGGCCTCTAGCTGAGATTAGTATCATAATCTAGAGGGAGGAAAAATGATAATGATGTCTATTTGGGGTTGTAAGAACATCAAAGTAGTAAGAAAGAGATACACAAACAGGCTGTCACCAATCCCAGTCTTCAGGAAGTATTTCTCACTCTCTACACCCTCAACTGCCTAATTTTACAGAGTTGTCCGAGAGAGGAAAGAAAACTGAGATGCCTCCACTGACCTGAGATTTCAAGGCACATCATAGGAAGGCAATAAAAAGGTATGAAGTGACAAAAGGAACACTCTGGTTTCCCCAGACACCTTGATTTGCCTAATGTGACCAATGTGCTGCCTATTTACTCTGACGCTCCCCACCCTCATCCTCATCACCTATTCCAAATTACAAATGTATCAGAGAGCACACTACATTAAGCCCTGCATGTTAGTATGTCACATAGATCTATTTTATTTTGGAGTTACATTTCTTTAGTTTTAATCAATACCAAAACACACGTGAATCATGTACAAATTAGGGTGTCCTTGGATTGACTGAAAAAAAAAATTAGAATACTCATAATGAAAAGAACCTGACTGCAAGGTGTGTGGTCAAACAGCTATGCTACTGTAACCAAAATGTGTAGCCGATCATGGCAGGAAAGGAAGAAAACAAGCCAAATGATAAAAATAACCAGAATACAACGATCCATTTTCAAAGTAATCTCTCGGGCAACATTTGCATTTTTATTTATTCAAGAAAAAAAATATTTCACAGTTTAGGAGGATGCCCTCATGTTTAGAGAAGGGAGGAAGTAAGGATGTATTCTATTTGCTATGCCACACTGTTTAAGGAACTGATGGCTGTAAATTTCACTCAAATTTAGAGCCTAAGGAAATATGACCACTTCCTCAGAATAATCTACACATTCCTGAGGCAAAAGGATTGAAATGTTCATGATTTTACCTAGTTTCCAACTGTCTGATAAACAACTCCCCCCAAATATATCACTAATTATTGTCAGTGCAAACAAAACTAAATCCCACCGAATGCTAACAGACCCAGTGGGATGGATAGCTGCTAATTTGTTACTTTGGAGGAAACATGTTCTTTTTGTAGGTAATAATATTATTGGAATAAAAGAGATAATAAATGTATGTGAAATGTCTGTCACGCAGTAAATGGTAGCAGCTGTAATAGTAATAGTAGTGATAATAAACTCTTGTCACACCCTCCAAAGCAGAAAACTCACCATCACAGCAGATGTAAATTTAAACAACTGGTATCATATAATAAATACATAGCTCAAGGCCTGGCTCAACATGGTAGTTTATCACTGGAGCCAGGAGTAAATAAAAGAGCGAGAGTCCACTGCGCTGCTCAGGTAGGGTCTGCTCGGCCTAG
>NW_006431918.1:11141645-11158512 GCF_000325575.1 Pteropus alecto | reverse complement strand
AAAAGACAGAGGTGGAGAAAATAGAAGGGAAGAAGGAGAGGGTGGACGGTGAATTGGCTGGGGCAAAGCTGGAAGTCCTTACCTTTGTCTGTGCCTGAAGTACCTAAAACAGTGCTGGTACCACAATAATGGTGTGATAGATGGTAATGAGATCGAGTGGAGAGGGCTGGGTGGGGAGGATGACAAAGTGAGATGAACGCTGGACACGGAAGTAAAGGAGGCAGGAAGCCGCCAGCAAGTCACAGTGGAAGTAGTGTCAGCCCAAGAGTTAGCCTTTCACACAGCAGCCAATGCGCCTCTTCCACGAATGGTGCATGAAAAGAGAGATGTTCGTGGACTTACACCTCACTCACCTATTTCCAAAATGAACCTGGAGCAACTTATATTAAAAATGCATACAGTGTGACTACATCATTAATAAAGCACCATGATGTGTGTTTTAACTATTTACAACGGACAAGATCTGCCCAAGACAGAGAAGATCTTGGGGGAGGTTTGATCGCGAATTTCAAGAAGGGACACATTTAATTTAAATTGAAAAAATATTTTTTGAGTTGATAGACAAGTTAAAGAATAAGCATAAAGTAAAAGTAAAAGCATTTTTAAGCGAGAAGGAATCTTGGCAATAATTCCCAACCAGCTCAGTTTACAGATGAGGATACTGAAGCCAGGTGTTAACGCTTTGAAGTCCCTCTGCTAGTGTGTGGCAGGGTAAGGACGAGAGACCATCAACCCCTCACTTTCTGGTTTGGTGCTCTACCCTACTGTCTGTCTGTCTATAAACTCATAAACAGAACATCACCGGGCTAAGGAAGAAAAGTCACGAAGGGTTTTATTAACTTACTAGCTTTAACTCAAGGAGAGTATTTTTAAAACAAATGTAATTATTTCATAGGCTCTGAAATCAAACGTTCCCTTGGCAGATCCTATGGGACAACTGGCAGAAAACCTAGATAATTTGCAAGCGGGTAGTGTTTTCACACAGACCTGACCGAGATGCCCGGTGACCCTGGCTGTGTGTAATCCATGCATCGTCACCATCTCCAATCTAGACCTGCCCACCCGGGACTGCATACCTGTGTGGGAGGGCCCATCCTCCTTCCTAACACTATACACGGATTTAATATCTCTTAATGGAATTTATTGGGCATGTGCTACTTTACAATGCTATTTTAGGGAAACAAAAAACTATGTTAGCAAGAGATATCGCTGGATTGTTATCGGTATTGATGTTGTTGATGCATATTTTAACAACCGGTAAATATTCAATAAAACTAAGAGAAGTCTGATATCTACAGGCAGTCTAAATTGAAATCACTGGGGAAATATAACTGAGATTGGCAACAGATAGTTCTGAATCTTGATTAAAAAGTGAATTTTCTTAGCTAGTTCCTTTGCGCGATCACCCCCAGATTGCAGCTAGAATAACCGCAGACCTAACGGAAGAGTATCTAGGGAGGTCTCCTCACTTTTCGAACTTTCTGTGCTTTTGCAATAATGTTAATAACATCAGATAAATACGACAGGAAACAGAGTCAGACACCCCTATGTCTTGAACCAAGAAATATTCTTAGCTCTCAGGTGTATGAGACTCGCCTGCTTTTAAGCATATTTAAATTTTATTCAGGAAAGTAAGAAGTTCTGGAGACCCTCTCTCTGAAACTCTCCTGCTACTTAGGAGCCTGGCATCCCGAGAATCTTGTTGGCCTTCCACAAGAAACTCTGTCTTTAAAATAAAAACCATTTATTTTATTGTGAGCTGCAAGAGAACAGAAGCTTCAAAGAGAATTGAGTCAATGCGTGACATTTATCTTTCTAGCAAATGGTCATAATCTTCTTTCTATTGTGTCCCCTTTCAGAGGAGCCGTATAGCATGTGTTGGGGTGCAGGGTGACGTGAAAGAAACCTCCTCCTCAAGTGTCACGTCTCTCTTGCAGGGGGAAAGGCTATCGAGTAGTGGTCTCTTTAAGGAATTAAATACACGATGACCTGGAGACAACTGAATCCTGTTCAAAAAAGAGGAATAAGGCCAGACCTAAAAGACACTTTTTTTTTCCCCATGATTTGGACTTCCCTTGACCTAAAGAAGGTCAAGGAAATGTTGAAGTCTAAATTTCTCAATACATTCGCTTTTCTAGCACATACCTCTTTGTAACTCTAGAATCAACTTTATATGCCCTTTCAGCAACATTTTGAAAAATAGCTTGAACACGTACGCCCTGCTCGAAATCAGAATAGTGTGTAGTTTATTTTTGTGGATTTTTTTTTTGGTTATTATTTGTCTGCTTAGGTCATTAAGCAACAGAAACCCTTTCTTTGCTGTGAGAAACTAGTCCAGCTGTCTATTTTGAATTAAACTAAGGTAAAAAAATAATAATAATAATAACGAGAAATGTTTAGAAATGTGGGTGACAGCTGTCACCACATTCTCGTAAATGCCTTTTAGGTAAAGCCCAGTGGCATCTGAACCCAGCCCCCAGGGTGCCCTGTAACCAACATGTAGTGTGTAAAGGGAGGGGAGGGAGCAGGTGAGAAGACACACCTTCCCTTCCACGCCTCAGATTCAAAAACCAGGGATCCAAGTCACAGCCACCAAACCGTCTCCCCACGATGGAAAGGTAAACAGCGAAACTGGATGCTCTGTCAACCCTTCTGAACCCACGACCTAGTCAGGATGCGGGAAGTGACGACATCCACTTTAACTGAGAAGTGCACAGAGACACCTCCTTCCCTATTTCCAATCTGTGCAGTGAGAAACGGAATTGAATTTAGGACGTGTCCCTATGGAACATTTTTCGAGTGACCATTTCAAGAGCCCTCATGTTTGTCTTTGCAGAGATCTTTCCTCTTGCATAAGTTTTACAAAATAAACTATTTTTAAATACAATTACTCCATCAGTGGAGCTGCTTCACCAAGTCTCGGATTGACAACCAGAGGCACAGGTCCCAGTCAACAGCAAGGGGTTACGGGGCCCCCATCCGAGAAGTTCCTTTCTCTCTTCTTCCAATTTGAACATTTTAAGCATTCACTGATTAAAATATTAAGCATTTCGGCAATAGAATAAATTTAGTAAAAAGAAAAGAAAGAATGGTTTCTTACAGATCTCCATATTAAATCCGGCAGAGAAGCTTGATGAGATATTGGAATGAATTCAGTGCATTTAAACCAAAAAAGAAATACATCTTCTGCCTCGGGTACATACTCTACGACAAACCAGGCAAAAGAAGTCTACACTACACTGGAAGTGCACGACCTCTTTCTCTTCTTTACATTCATTTAGTCACTTGAGTGAAAAAATTATACTTCACATCTAATGCAGGTTATACCTGAGACCCTTTAAGATGACAAAGCTGCTAGTTTGCCCTCAGGAGGTACAGTTTCATCAATCACCTTTTTCCAATTCTTCAGCCAACTGAAGCTTATTATTAATTTTGTGTAAGCTTTTTAAAGTAACTAATGTTCAGGTGAATTTACAGTGTAAACACCATGAACACATTTATTCAATCACTAGATGCGGAGAATATTTATAAAACCACATTTTACATATAGCCATACCTCTCTTTCTGCTTCTATTCTAAATGAAATGTCTACAAATCAGGAATGATTTATTCCATTGCAAGAGTACCCAGCTCTCTCCGCTCTTCTCTTTGTTTCCAAATTTCAGCCATTTCTCTGCTTCACCAGATGGCAGGTGAGAAGTGAGGAGAAATGAAATTCAGAAATGATAAACATTTCAGGATTTTATTGACACTCCAGAAACTAGAGCGAACGGTTTGGATCACTTAGAGTTATAAAAGTTCCAGAGATCCATTTTCTAGTTCTATTCTGCTGTTTACACAAGTTTTAAAGTAATTATAATTAGTGTATATAGCTCATTCAGCAATTTAAATGGAAATTTGTCATAAATACATCAAATTGATGGTAGCAGCGATCGTTCAAGTCAATTATTTGCCATTCTAAGCACTCTTCATCAATGCGGCTGCAAATAATCAAAGTTGGCTAGACACACACAACGGTAGTGTTTATACTGACGAAGACACACATAGCCTACTTCCTGTTCCAGTCTGGCAGGATATCCTTGAGAGACATCTGAAACTCCATACATCCACGTCCAGGACCATATATTTATCACACGCATAATTTAAAAACAAACCAGTCCAAGAAATGATGTTTCCACTTTGAGAACTCAAGTGACTAAATTTCTCCCTCAGACGAGTAACTGTGAATGTCAAGGCTCTGTAAGACAGCGACCTCTCCTTTGGTAAGACAGTCCCCACCAGGAAAACTTGTGATTCAAATTTTCCACATGCACATTCCTTCAGAATCTGATTGGATATGAAAAAAATAAAGCATTTGTAGGAAATGCTCTGATTATGTCTGAATGACAATATTCTTTGGAGTTTTCACATGACAAGAAATTATAAAAGAATAGGATGAGTGAAAAAGGCTTAAATTTTCACAAAAAAAAAGTCATAAAACTGCTAACATAAAAGTACATAGTGTGATAAATTAGGGCAGAGTAGTTACTGATTATACAAAAGTCCATTTGTGATGGAGGCAGCAGGAGGGTGGACTCTGCCTTGTCCTCTGTTTCAAAAGCAGTGGGCTTTTTTTCCCCACTATGTTCAGTGATGCCATGCACTCCATGACAAAGATGCTTTGATCTTCCCCCATTAAATATATCTCGTATGGACCTAGCCTGAACCTGCTCAGAAAAAAAAAATCATTTATATGAAAGGGAGGAGAGTACTGTATATCTCTAAGATTATTCATTACCTTTCAGAAATGAAGCTATTTGTGAAGTCTTTGTGTAATACGCACATAAAAGACCACCACACTGCTTATTTAAAGTATTTTGTTGTGCTCCTGCTTTTTCATTGCTGCCTCGGATCAGACGGGGAACCCCACCGAATAAGGCAAAACGAAAATGGGAAGACATCGCAATTTACAGTCAAAAAGACTTGCACGACGATTGAAATAAAAGATTCCATACCTGTGTTCGAGGGTTTAGAAACTCTTCCCTTGGGAACTGGGAGCAACAATAATTCCAAGGATTGTGGCGGTGGTGGCGGAGGTGGCGGAGGTGGCGGTGGAGGTGGCGGGGTCACTTTTTCTTGCTTCTTCTCTGAAGGCGGTGGCGGTAAAGGATCCTCAGGCACCAGTGATGATTTCTCAGCCAGGAGGCTCCCAGCAGCCCTTGCAGCTACCTCTTTCAGAAGGGCCGCCGAGGAGGTCATGGAAGCCAGGGAAAGGAAAGAGCTGGCCGGAGGTGGGTGTTCCTGGCCAGGAGTCAAGCTTCTCTCGCTGACTTTCTTGGATAAAGCTGCCAAAGTGGAACTAGCAGACTGGGAGCTAAAAGGGGAGGGAAAGGACTCGAATCGCATGGTCTCCTCAGTCCTGGTGAGAGATTTGTCCTGTAGGACAGCATTGGCTGCAGCTTTCAGTTTTAGGATGGCTGAATCCGGGGACAAGCCGCAGGTGGTGGTTGAGTTTGGCAACCACTTACCTTGATTCCATATAAAACGGTTACTTGGAGTGTATTGGTCATTCTGTTCCTGCTTCTCGGCCAACTTCCTGGCGAGCACACTGAGCTGCTGGGCATGGTGGGACGGTGGGGAAAAGGAGAGGTTCGAGCCAAGGTTTACCGGGGACTCCACCCTGCCATTGGCCGTGGCTGCGGTGTCGAGTTTGAGGGACCCAGCCTCCAGCAGCCGCCTCAAGTTGCTGCTCAGGGGTTTCGTGGAGCCTGGGGAGTCATCTTCGCACAAAGAGGACACGCCGGGAGAGAGGTGATCTTGACACTGCAGGGAGTCTCGCAGGACCTCGCCGTCAAGTGCCACCAGCTCCAACGTGTGACTGCTGGGAGTGGCACTTCCCAAGGAGGTGTCCGGGGAAGTGGACTGCTCCTGGATTCGGTCCTCCAGAGACAACTTATAGTTCTCCTGGACTTCTCCATAGGATGCTTCCGACGGGGTCTCTGACGAGTTCCCATACCAGTGCTCTCCTTCACTGAGGTCGCCCTCCGCCTCTTCCTGCCTACTAACATCTGGAGGGAATTAAGAAGATCAGGTTTACTCCCAGAGTGAGCAACGAGCAAGTCTGAAGACATTCAAATGGAGTCGCTGGCATGCTTCCTCTTCCCTTCCACCCAAAAACCACATGAAAGACAGCAGCAACCGGCCTACAGTCTCAGGTGCTGAGTCAGACAGGCTTGGCCTAAGCCGGAGAGGAGGTAAAATGCTAAGTAGGCAAAGGTAAAAACACACCCACTTGTGACATGTGTTAACCTTTCTAATAATTGTTCCAGAAACGTTGGAAAGGAAAAGGAAGAAAGAGAAAACGGATCTGCTAAAGAAGAAACTGGATGAAGAAACTGCAATTTTCAATGACTGGGGGAAATGGAAAGAAGCTTGTACCCTTGTAAAAAACCAGCATGAGATCTTTAGTGCCCAGTCGGAATTAGAGAGGCAGCTGGCAGAGTGGGAAAGCGTTGGCTACGAGGCACAAGACAGTACGAAGCTGCTTCCCCACTTTCTTACTCTATGGCCTCACGCGAGTCACTTAGCTGAGATAAGATGCAATTAATTTTTTTTTAAAGTGTAACAAAAAATGTAAACAATAACTATCATACATTGTATATTATAACAACTATAACACCCAGTCGTTGTGAAGCTTAAATCATAATACACATGACCACGTTTTGAAACAGTCAAGTACTATATA
Source organism: Pteropus alecto (assembly GCF_000325575.1). Taxonomy (NCBI): domain Eukaryota; kingdom Metazoa; phylum Chordata; class Mammalia; order Chiroptera; family Pteropodidae; genus Pteropus; species Pteropus alecto. The sequence goes on along the minus strand of NW_006431918.1, from coordinate 11,151,788 downwards.
AAAATCAGATCTTGTTAGCAAACAACATTAACATTACTGATTTCTTAGAGTCACAGTATCTCCCATGTTATGCGTGCTACTTGTTTGAGAGTCCTCGATTCCCATCACCAACATGCCTGTAACCTCATGCAAGGCAGTGATTACTAATTCCTTCACTCCACTAACAGTGCCCTTTAATTATTTTCTATCCATTAACTTATCCATCTACCACTACCACTCTCACGGCCCCTCAAGCATCAGTCGGTTGAGACTCCTTGCCATTCCAGGAGCACTCGTGAGCTCTGTCACTTTCCTCAAAACGTTCCTTCTATCTGGAATGTCTTCCCTGGAAAATGTGACTGTCCAAATTCTGCTCATCCTTCAACACCCAGCTCAAAGGTTTCCTTCCTCATGATTCTCCCCAGAACTCTCAGTCAGAATTAACCTCTCTTTCTCATTTATTCACTCAATTATTCAACGAATAACTATGGCTACCTGTTGCATGCATTGAATAAAACAGAGGTCCTGCCTTCTCAGAGCTTACATTTCGGTGGGAAAAGACAGATGTTAAACGAAGTTAATAAATCAGTAAATCATAGAGTAAATCAGAGGCTGATCAGTGCTATGGAAAAAGATACAGAGCAGGACAAGGATTGCGGGTAACGGGCAGGAGGCGAGCTGCAATTCTAAATAGGGTGGTCGGGGTGAGGCTTCACCTTCAGGCAAAGACTTGAAAGATGTGAGGGGTTGTTCATGCAGCATCTCTAGAAGAGTTCCATGCAGAGGGAGTCCCTGTAAAGGCCCTCTTGTGGGAACCTGCCTGGGAAGGAAACCAGTGTGGGGGAGTGGAGTGAGGGAGAGAGAGAGAGGAAATGAGCTGTGAAGGAGCTGGCCTGTGCATAGCAGCAGGACACTGTACACTACTGAAAAGTCTTTGGCTTCTAGTGAAATTAGGCTCCTCCGGAGAGTTTGGGGCAGGACAGTCGTATGATGTGACTTTCAAAGGACTGTTCTGGCTGCTGTGCGGAAAAGAGAATTCAGGTACAAGGGTGGGAGCAGGTAGACCAGATCAAGGTGAGTGCAGGGGGTGAGAAGCAGCCACATTCCGTGCATATTCTGAATGCAGAGCCAACATTCACATGTTTGTTTATATTGATTTTATTTATTTACTTATTATTCTACATTATCTGTCTGCTATTGGCTTATCTTCTGAAAGGTAAGTCGAGGTGTTCCCTGAAGGCAGGGGTTTTATTATCTACGAACCCCACACTGTGCCCAGCAAAACACCTGGTCACTAGCAAAGTTCAGTGAATGTTTAAGGATTGAGCCAAAATCCCCCATTGTGCCAAGGGTTGCTATATAATATGCTGCCTTTTCAGAATAGAAATAGCTAGAACTAGTAATACATGCACTACAAGCTAATATATTGATCTTCCCATGCTATTTAGAGAAGAAATGTCACAAATGACAAATTCTCTTTCACTAAGCTGAAATTCTGCAGCTCCTTCCTGTGAGTCTTTATTATCAAGAAAATGCAAAATATCAAATGGAATTTGCTGGGGAAAAGCAGATGAAATTGAATTTTCTCTTTTAAAAACAGTCTGGTTCCTTGTGATTTGCCACATTTCCTTCTTCCCACTTGATTTCAACATTTTTCATCTTTCTGAAATCAGCAGGATCCTGAACTACTCATCTGCCCAATGGCTTCTCCTAGAGAGCTTTCTACCAAACACCAAGCAGTCGACACCAGTTTCAACAGCTGGGCTGCGTTTATGTTCCTTTGGCAAACCACCTTTCTTGATTTCAGATTAAATATCTCATCCTTCAGGATAATCACATGGGACTGATTTAAAACTCAGTACAGTGAGAATTAGTTGAATATTTCCTTGAAGAATCTCTTCTTTGATCTGTATTGATACTCGCTAAATGAACTAACATAGGAAAATAGGAAAACAAATGATTCAAAAGTAAATACTGTTAGATTATATTTTTGTCAAACTAGAGTAGCTCTAGAACTCCAAGACTGGTCTAGAACCTTGCTATAAGGGTCAATTAACAAAGAATATATAAAATCAGGGTTTTGATAACCACAAAAAGATTACAACCACATGTCCAGGCCCATCACTTTACTGAGACTATTAATATTCTAAAAGTTATCTGGTTGGTTCAAAGATATACTGCTACCTAGTGCTAATGCCAGAACCAAGAGCCTAAATCCTTCAGCACTTGGCCCAGTGCTTCTCTGCAAAGCCCCAGTGCACAGTCTGCCAGATGCACTTAAAATGGCAACTTCTAGCGAGTACTGTCAGAGCAGCTGCCCTCTACCCCCACACATCCATCCTTCCACCCTCTAGAGACAGAAATCAGCAAGGAGATTCTCTTAGATGAGGTCAGTGTTCACTCTTCGTCTTGAGATAAACCATTAAGAGGTAAAAAATACCCATTATTCCTATACCCTAACCTCCCCATTCCCTCTCTGCCTCTCCTTTGTTGCACTTGGTCAAAAATGGATTCAAATGCCTAAAGAATTCAGCACATCTACTGGTAAAGCCCCAAAGGCAACGCTTGATTTCTGACCCCTTCCACAGACACCCTCGGAAGCAGGACTATTCCCCCTTCCAATGTGCTGAAGCGAGAAAGCATGTCAAATACTAAAGAAGTTGTCAACTCAGGCTCCAATCCTATCAAGCACCGATAGGAGATCCAAACATTCTTGAAAGATATGTGATATCTGCATTTAAAGCAACTTCCCCAACCTTGCCAAAACATAAGCCCCAAACAAGCAAACAAAGCATTTCTTAAACGGACCGGTTTATGTCCTCTGAAATACCTGGATATTTCTCAACCATACACATTCCTCTGTTCTTTGCAGACGCGAACACAGAGATACGCTCTCTTCTGGACTGCAAGACAACTTGGATATGAAGAATATTTTTAAACTCATAATACTCTATTAATCTCTTTTCTGAAGATGCTGCAACTGAAATTGAGGTTATTCAAGTAATAAACCACCAAATAATTGTAATGCATGGCCTAGAAAGAGCCGGGCCAGAAACCTGAGGAGAAACAGATCTGAAATTATTCTGGCATCACCTGAGGTCAAACGAAAGGTGGGGGAAGCATTCAGAGAAACGAATGCAAGAGACGTGGGGATGAGCAGAGGTCAGAGAAAAATCATAAGACGCTCAAACAAATACGCTTGCAGTTCACAGACAAGGAACAAGGATTTTCTCCCACAAATACTCATTCTTCCCCCTGCCGGGCTGCTCCCTATTTTCACATTCAGTTTTACCAAGGAAGTATTCTGGAAGGCTGCACGGCTCCGGGTGTGGGGAGCTCTCCTCCAGCAGGGCCTGTAGGGCCCCCAGCACCTGGGATCCTGCCACATGAGAAAAGCTTCTCTCATCAGGACGCACAAAACGAAGCATTCGGGCAACCTAGGGGATCCACTGGTTGAACACCACAAACTTGAGAAAAAGCGAGGCTTGACTTTTGACTTTCTTTCACAATCTGAGAAGCCCCTGGGCAGCGAGACAGCTCCATTTTCCTGTCTGTCACCAGCACGGAACGGTGGGACGTAATCACAGAGAATCGCGTGTGCCCCCATCCTGGAAATGCTTCCTGTGCACGTCCGCCGACCGTGGATTCTACCGCTTTCCTAGCAAAGGCTCCCGGGGAAGCCTCTGAATGGCCAGGGTACATAACTTGCTTCGAAATACATTATTTTTAACCTCCAGAATAGGAAGCGATTTCCATGGCTAATTCTGCAACAACCTGTGTCTCTCACAGCCAGGTTCACAGTCGTTCTTGTCAATTTTACACAACAGTCTGTATTTGTGTTTTCCACTTTAAATCAGAAACCCAAAGAATTAAGAATAGAAACGGTGCAATTACAGAATGAAAATATGCTGAATAAATCTTGTTTCCATGTGGTGACAATTTCTCCTTTGGGGAAAACAAAACAAAATTCCACTACCTAACACGTTTATTTATAATTCTGTTCTCGAGCAGAAACTCAGTGACTCGATATCAACAACTCTTGCTGCATTTTTTCAACTCACTTCCTCTACTGTTTGACAGCGGCAATCAGATGCATTTAATTGGACCAATATTCATCTAAGATCCTCATTCAGAAAGATCAGAGCAGAAATAAAATATGAGACATCTATTAATTTTCATACCTTTTGGCTGAGGTTAAAGCAAGTGGAGATGGAAGCCCAGAACTCATACTTCTTAATCTATCCATAAATCATCCCCTCCAGACAGTTCACATAAATGTAACCAGCAGGTTGGGAAGAGAAGAGGCTCGACCCCTCAGAACTCGCCTATGGTCAATTCTCTGGCAGTCAACACACTCGTCTTATGAACACAGGTGTGTTCACCTGGTACCTACCAACTCATCTTCTGGCTCATCTTCATCTAAAAATCTTCCAAGTTCTCCCTTTCTATCGAATGCATATCAATAGCTAAATACCTATCCCTACCTTTTAAGGCCATGTATCTCTATCGATTTTGTCAGTTATACCTTTAATGCTTCCCTCAAATCATACAACCAAATTTTCCATGTGGTTTTATACAGAAGTGGTTTGTAAAGTTGAAGGAATCGTACACAAAAGTTATTAGCAAAACCAGTGCTAACAGTTGATTTAACTCAACAGACATTTAGTGAACATTCAAGGAACTGTTCTCTGCAACAAGGAGACTCAGAGATGCAAGTCTCTGGCCCATAGTTTATAATCTGTGGGAGTGCAAGGGTCGCACAAGCATAGGAAGCACAGAGGAACAGAGCAAGGGTTGCATATGCACAAAAGGAGTGATTAATTCTGGTGGTGAATGTGGCTGTGGAAATAGACCTCGAAGGATGACGATTCTAACAGATGATGTTGGAAATCCACTTGGAAGTGGGTCTGCAAAATATCAAACAGCAAATAGCCCAGTCATGGAGAAAGCTAATATCCAGGTGATAATTGCTGGATAAATCGACCAAACAAAAATTTTTTATATTCTTGATTCTTCACACTTTAAAAGGACACCATCTATTGATTTGCGAAGGGCAGAGTTTATCAATCATCTTACTGTACTCACTAGTTGCAAAATCAAACCATTAGCTTATAAATACCGGAGGCAGGACCATGAGTCAGTCATTATGGCGCTCCCGCTCGATGTAGGGGGACCAGGGCTCCTGTGGTTGTAATTACCACCACGACAGCAGGCAGCCACAGTTAAGGTTCTCAGTCTCTGTACCCATCCCTGAGAGGGGCACGAAGGAGCTTCCAGCAGCAGAGAGGATGTCAACGCCCTTCAGGGCGCTCTCTCGTTTGCCTCTAAACTCTCTCTCCCTTCAGAGGTTGGCTCGTCCTCTCAGGCTGCCTTTCCTAGGAGGCCGACGACCTGGCTGCTCAGGTTTTAGGTTTTCACTCTCAATGACTTACCATCGGAGAAAGGTCTTTCCCCGTCTGATTGGCCTGGGGGAGGTCATGTTCTGCTCCTTGGTTCTATCACGGAGGCCAGAGGGCGGGCTCTACCATTGGCTCAATGTGGGTCACAGAAGAAAGGCGAGGAAAGAGGCACCAGGAAGACAAGCAATGACCTCTATAATGTTTAATAAAGGCTCAGCACGCTGCACATCAGGCTGTTCTGAACCAATTTTGTAATTTTAAGCATAAAACAGATCCTCATCTAGGCCAGTTTTACCTGCCAATTTTTAAATTGCCCCTTTGTAGCCAGAAACCCTTAGCACATCCCCCACACCAGTTCTGCCCGCACCTAAGAGACCTCTCCGGGGTTCCGGGCTCCAAGTCCACAGTCTGAGTTCAACGCACCGGCCACTAATCGGTTCCCCAGGACAAAGCCTCAGAGCACAGATATCAAAACATCGATGCCCAGGGCACCCGACCGCTTGCAGCATGGCCAGGAAGAAAATTTAAGAACTGCTAGTTATTTCAAACTGCCAGGGTGGAGAAGACCAGATTCCTGTCACCAGTCCAGCTGGGGAAGAGGTGTCGTAGGGCGTGGGGAAACGGCAGAAAGTCTGGAGAGGACGAGAGTCCTCAGACCAGACAGCAGGGAGGGCTCCTGGGTCAAGATGAGTAGTTTGCACATGGCAATATTTAAAAATTATTATTTTAAATGTCCATGAGTAAAAAAGAGGTAACAAAAATAGACACATCACTCCTTCTCTTCCATGAGAGTTCCAAGCAGTATCTCAGCTGGCTTCAATGTTGGCACTTAAAGCTGCGTATTAGCCAGATCTTGCAGTGACTGAGGAATTACCCAAGCTCCTCCCTCAAACCGCCCATCTCAACATCAAGGACAACGGCTCCATCCTTACAGCCGCTTAGGCCAAAATTTCTGCAGCCAGCCTTGACCCTTCTCTTTCTCTCATACCTCACATCCAAATCATTCGTGAATTTGGTTGATCCTACCTTCAATACACATCCCAAATCTTGCCACTTTTCACCATTTCTACCGCTCCCACCTGGTACACGGTGCCGCCATCGCTCGCCTGAACTGACAGCAGCCTTCCAACTACCCTCCCTACTTCTGATTCTGCCCCACTATTCTCAGCCAGCAGCCAGGATGAGCTTTTAAAATATTATGTCAGGCTCCACTACTCCCATCCCCAAAGCCTCCACAATGGCTTCTCTTGTTTCTCAGAATAAAATCCAAAAGCCTTACCTTGATTTCAAGGCCCTACATAATTTGTATCCCTCTGACCTCATCTCCTACTGCTCGTCCTTGCTAATAAAGCAGGCTCCTGCCTCAGGGCCTTTGTACTTGCTGCTTCTTTTGCCTGGAATCTGCCCCCCTACCAAAAAAAAAAAAATAGCCTCATGGTTGATTCCCTTACTGCCACAGATTTCCCCTCCAACGTCATTGTCTATTAAAATAAACGCTCCATGAGAGCTCTGTACTGTTTGCTGCTGTATCCTCAGCACGTAGAATGGTACCGTACACACAGCAGACAATTATTATTTGTCAAATGAATAAGAAGAACGTATTAACTATTGGAAAAGTAGCACTTAGTACTGGAAACGAGAACTATTTTCAAAATTATAAATGATAATTCTATTTTTCTCATGTTGAGTCTAACACAAAAGAAGAGAGTCTGTTTTGCAAACTTTCCCACCAAAATCTCCCTAGTGGTCAAGAAAAGTGAACAGCACCCGAAGGAGAACTTGGGACTGAAGCCGAAGCCCCCTCCAGGAAGCCCCAGATTTCTCTGCGTTTTAGCTTAACAATTCAAGGGAATGCTGCACTCTATATACTATAGCTGTTCTTGTCCTTACTCAACACCGCGGGAGTGTTTCTCACCAACCATTCAGGAACATTTATTCTCCGGAAGGAAGCACCATCTTTCTCTGGATCCCCACCTGCTTTGGAGAAACACGTACCCTACTGGAGAAGCAAAAGGGCATGGCAAGTACCTAGCACAGTGTCGAAGCTCAATCAAGGGCGGCTGTCATCGTTGCCATGACCGAGGTCAGAAAACACACAGTACTAGTCCTGTTACCACACTTCAGAGAGAAAACTAAAGCGGAGAGGGTAACGTCCCAGGATTGTACACGGATCTGCAGACGATCAAGAACTAGAGCCTTATTTGTTGAATTTGGATTTTGTTATATGAATAATTTTAGAAATGGCAAAGCCTCGATGATCTAGTGCCCACGGCTCAGCTCTGAGCAGAGACTGAGAGACGATCAGTGATTTGCCCAAGATCCACATAGATGATTTACAAACATAGACAGGACTTTAGCTGAGATGTCCCGATCCGAAAGCTGGGGCTTCTGCTACTAAATCAGGGCGTCAGTATCATTAAGTGAATGAATGAATTCTATAACAAGGCTGGAGTATAATAGGCTCCCAACAAACATTTGTCTAATGAATCCACAATCAGGCATAAAGCACTGAAAATGTACCTGGTACTATATTAGATATTTTAATATTCATCGGAAAAGTTGACCCTCACAATAACTTTATGTGGTAGATCATACTCTCTTCATTTTACAGACAAGGAAACCAAGGTTCCAAAATGTTAATGGCTTATCAAACATACATATTTAGGGAGTAACAAAGCAAACTTCAAACCCGAATCCTCAAAACATCTAAAAGAACACTAGGAGCTTGACAAAAAAAGTAATTTTTCAAGTAACCAAAAAGTACCAAAGTACCTTCAAGCAATCAACATTTTAAAATTTCATTTTGATGGGATTTAAAAACACAGACACACTCGAGCATGATGTGTTCAACACGATTACGACGTTTGTAATACACAGATGTGTCTCAGAGGTGACTGGGACTTTTCAGCAGCTTGCCCCAATATTAAATGGCCTCAAGCAATTGTACTTTAAATTACTATTCTTACTTTAATAGTACTTTTGAATGCCCTATGCAGAGCCCCTTCCTCCTAAATCTGCGGCTTTCTGTCTGCCATAGCTGAGATTACAATCACCAGGCTTCTTAAAACTGCGCAAACTAACGATGAAAACCTAGTGTCATGAGTTGAATTAGATCCCCTCAAAATATGCTGAAGTCCAACATCCAGTAATCTGTGACTTCGACCTTATTTGGAAATAGGGTTTTTACAGATGATCAAGATGAGGTCATGGGGTGAGCCCTAACCCAGTATGAATGGTGTTCTATAAAAAGAGGGAATTTGGACACAGAGACAGACACACGATGTGAAGGCTGGAGTTATGCTGCCGCCGGCTAAGGAGCTACCAGCCGCAGGGAGAGAGGCCTGAAGCAGCTCCTTCCCCAGAGGGAGTGTGGTCCTGCTGACACCTTGATCTTGGACTTCTGGCCTCCAGAACAGTGAGACAATAAATTCCTGTTGTTTACGCCACCCAGTCTGTGGTTCTTTGTTATGGCAGCCCCAGGAAACCAATACACTTAAGTCTGAATGAAGGCCTGAGGCTTTTTTCTGGGTTTGTTCACCTCTGGATTCTAACACTGTAGCGTTTGTAGGAGCCAGGGGTTACTGTCCACACGGACCACACTGCCACGTGGGGTGAAGTCCTCCGCAGCTGGAAAACTGTGAACAGACGAATAGGTTATTTTTTGCCCATCTCTAAGCTTTAGCCAAATTTCTTTCAAATAAAAGAGTTTAAAAAAGACATTGAGTGAGAAAAGTGTCTTATTACTAGAGCTACGTAACAATCTCCAAAAATATATATATACATCCTCATCACCAAATATGTTGTGCCTAATTAATAAGAAAGGGACAGTTCAAAATATAGCATGAATCCACTAGCCAAAAGGCCAATCTAGAGACCGAAACAGTACTGATTAGTCCATGGATTGATCACCTGCTCCTTCACCCTTCCATGCACCTCCACGTTACAAAAAGCATATAGAATGTGTCCCCTCAAGCAATCAGAAGTAAATTTACCATGGCTACCATGGCGTTATCAGAAAAATTGTCTGCTAAGGCTGATAAATCGGTCGATTATCTGCTTCCTTGACTTTTATTTCCTCTTGTATAAATGTTTTCATCCCACCATTCCCAATACCTGTTATAAGATGAACGATAAATTACCCAGCCACTGAAATCACCAGGAAATGCTTAATAGATCAAAAAAGAACTTAACAACAACAAAAAAGCCCTAATAACATAATAACGCATTCTGTAGTCTAAGAACAGCACTCTATAGAGAGATAAATGACTACTTATTGAAATCTTAGCTTATACATAAAATGAGACATTCCTTCCTGGGCACATTTACCAAGCAATGACATCACGCACCTTGTAATGAAACATTTCATGGTCATCATCACTCTGCCTGCCGATGGAAAATTTCACACAGTAAGTCTTTTATTTACTAAAAATATGTGTATATCCGGAAATAAAATTGCCTTGGGAGATTAGAGATTTAGCAAGGGAGAGGAGATGAAATTGCTTTTTATCTAGTGATTAAATACATATAAAACGAAAGCTTCAGAGGAAGCAGCTCCCCACCCCCACATATTCGGCAAAAGATACTTAGTGCTATGGAATTGAGAGAACTTTCTCTGGTTATGCACGAGAATCTGTGACACCAAAGGACACAGATTACAAGGACAGCTCTAACTCAAGTTAACTTTAAACACCGATGTAGGCCAACAATTTTAACCTTTACTCTGACCAGGCTTTGTGCCAGGGCTGCTATCACGTGGTTGCACGTA
>NW_006431918.1:11123034-11138632 GCF_000325575.1 Pteropus alecto | reverse complement strand
CCCACCCCACCTTCTGGCACACGCGTAAGAAGTTAAGGATGGATGACCAAACGGAAATGAAACCCCGAGGCAATTCCAAGGGCCCAGATACCCAACCATCCCCTCCGCGCAATCCAATCCGATGGTTTTATCCACTTTAATTCTCTTGGAAGAACCCCAGGGCTGGTTTCTTTTCTTCTTGGGGTTTCACTAAGAATGCTTCTGAGGTCTTTCACCTGGAAGAAATCTGGCCCTGTTCTCTAGTGCTCTGTCACCAAGAGTAACGCTCCAAAGGAGAAACCCTAACGCTAACCAACTTCCCAACAGAGCTCGATGCTTCTGGCAAAAATGAGGTTAGAGAATACACTCTACTCCTGCTTCAGATGAAGGCTCAACCTAAGGTAAATGCAAAAAAAAATAAAAAAAAACAAAATAAAAAAAAAAACCTTTGGCATTGAATATGTAGGATCCCAAAGGAACCTCACAGCCCCAAAGAGTGACCTCTTACATTATTCATATGTCAGTTCCTTTCATTCTTATAGACCTTTGGGCGGGAGGCGGGGGGAGGGGTCTATAAAATGCCTTAATTCTGTTATTTGAACAAGCACACCACTTTCTTTCTGTCTCATAGAACTGTCTGCAGTTCTCTAGCTGCCATGTTTGTCATATAAGAATGTAGTTAACTAGCTTAACTCCCACAGAAAACTTGTATGTGGAGAGGAAGATAAAAATGTACTGGGCAATTTAAAGTTCATTTGAGGAACACAAGTTTGAAAAGCTTTTTGATATAAATATGCTCAATTAATCAGGCTATATTGTAAACCTACATGTTTTGAAGTTACTTAGAGAAAGCCAAATCCTACTGGTATCACCACGTTATTCTCAGCAGTAGTGGATCCTGGTCAGCAGGGTTGGCAACCTTTTTCTGTGAATGGCCAGATCGTATACATTTCAGGCTTTGTGAGGCACATAATCTCTGTCCCATATTCTTTGTTGTTGTTGCTTTTTTTTAAAACAACCTTTGAAAAATGTAAAAACCATTCTTAGCTCAAGGACTGCACAAAAACAAGCCGTAGTTTGCTGACCCCTGCTCTAAAGAATAGGTACTTTTTCTCTGCAATAAAAGCAGGATGGTGCTTTCAAAGAGTATTGGAAATTCAGATAGACAGTGACAAGTTTCATCATCAGCTTCTTAATCCAGCCACTTGTGTGAGTCACTAAGCACCTTTGTGCCTGTTTCTTGACCTATAAAATGAAGGGTTAGAACTGATCAGTGATTTATAAACCATTCCTCAAGGAGCCCTGAGACTCCAGGGAAAGACATGGCTCGACGGATCCATCGCTACTCCTTTCCTTAGTCTATTCCTCACCAGCATGGCAGCTTTGATCTGTCTATATATTGGAGTTCTCCATCAAGGCAAGGGTTCCACTATTTGTTTTAGTTTAGTTTTAATTTTGAAAAACACTGTATTTTTTAGATGATTGCAGAAATCCTCCTGGTGCTAATCCTCTATGAATCCAGTATTGGATTATTGATCCCTTTGCAGTCGTTTTATTGGGAAGTGTCAGGTAGATAGGAAATGACTTAAAATCCTATATTGAAATATTTAAAGGAAGAGAAACAAAAGCAAGAAAGATTTTTTTCTAAGGGGCCACTTGAACTTATTTAGATCTATGGAAATCCATCATACAAGAGGGTTCCCAAGCCCCACCCCTGCTAATGAGAGAGAGTTCATTTTTGCATCTCTCTGCTTAAAGCTTTGGGAAAAGCGAGACAGTTTAGTAGTGGAAGGGGCACTGCTCTGAGACCTGGAGTTCTGGATTCTAATCAGAATTTGGAACTTACCAGCTACGTAACTCCCGATGTTTAACAAAAACCAGAGAGCCTACTAAATGCTAAGCCACACACTGGCTGTTAGGAATACAGTGATGAACCAGACAGATGTAGAACACTCTGCCTCCATTATCTGGATCCCTCATCCATAAAGGAGGGTCATAACACCTGCTCCTTCTCTCATCCACCGGTGGTCCTGCAGAGATGGCAAAGCACAGACGACAGAAACTACGAAACTACAGCTTCTCTTCCTCTTAAGTGCATGAAATAGACACAACTTCAAGAACTTAGCAAATTGATCAAATAAGGCCACGACAGGTTTTGCATGGCAAAAAACTACTTATGGAACATTTATAGAACATGAAGCAGCCTGGCAAACAGAAAAGGCACAAGCTTGGAGAGAAATTTTAACTCCAGACGCTTCTACTCAAATCTCACCCTGCCTCCCACTAAACCCACTAAGCCCATTCTCTCATTTCTAGGATAAGATACTGATACCCACACTTTGACAGGGTTACTGAGAAGGTAAATCAGAATTATGAAGTAAAGCACTTGGCATACAGTTAGCACTTAGTAACAGTTTCCCCTTTCCCTCCCTCCTACACACCCAGAAATCTCAGATGAGAGAACATTACATTTTAAATAGAGAGGCTTACCTCAAAATTGTTGATATGGGTACCCAGCTCTATATCATAATCACCTCAACCCAAGACGACAGGAAACTTCTAGTTGTTATGAGCATGGAATCCAGATGTGGAATATGCCCAGTCATCAGGAAAATCTTACAGTCTTGGCACAGTGTGAGGACAGAGAGAGAGCAGCAGCCAATAGCTGAGGGGAGACTCTGCAGTCTGGAATGTGCCACAGACTTCCAACCACAAACGTTCTCTCTTGCTCTGAGACTGTGGCATCCCCCTGTGGTGCAGGCCACGGCCTCTGCTCCTCTCAGCAGTCTCCTCCGGGAGCACATGACTTTCTCCAGTCATCTCCAGGCCACATCCAAGTGAGTGTCCGTGGCACTGGTCATCTCTCCTACCCAGCCCAGTTGTACAAGTCAGCCAAGTTGTTTTCTCACTTCTGACAGAGGAAGCCAGCAGGAGATGTTCTTCCAAATTCTTTCTACCCCTAAGACCCTTTGATTCTGTGACCCATTTTAAACTTCATTCATTCATTCATTCATTCAACCAACAACGTTTACGGAATACCTCCTATGTCTTTGATTCTGAGACCTGTTCTTAATTTTATTCATTCATTCATTTATTCAGCAATATTTACTGACCACCTACTATATGCCAGGTACTATTATGTGCAAAAATGAATAAGAAATAGTCCACACCCTTAAAAAGCTAACCGTCAACAAGGGCATAGATGAATAAGTCATTATAATGTACCATGGCAGGAATTATAAATGGCCTATGGAAACCAGGGGAGGGGATGCCTACGGCTGCCCAATAAGTGGGAAAACGGTAGGGAGGAGGGGAAACAGGACGGCTTCTCAAAGAACAGGTAGAAAGTTATTAGGCAAATCAGGTGGGTTGAAGACATCCCAGAAATAGAGACAAGAATATGCCAAAGTAAGAAGACGTAAGGAGCGTGGCAGTTTGCAAAACAGATAATCTGGTGTGACTGAAACAAGGGACATACAGGAAGGCAGAAGAAAGGGGGGTTCAGATGATGTTTATACTTTGCTAAAAACAGCAAACTTTATCCTTTTAGGGAATGCTAAAGATCCTCAATAAGGATTATCTGGATGGGGGGCGGGGGGACAAAGATCTCAGTCCTTATGAGGGAAAATGACAGCACAGAACCAAAGCAGTGCAAGGAGCAGGCACCATGAATTCTAAAGATATTTTTGAAGTCGAATCAACAAGACTTGGTGATCAATTCGTTGAGAGAGGAAAGGAAGAGGACGGCCTCTGGGATCATACCCAGGTTTCTGCCTGGGGTGAGCTGGTTAACGAATGGTGAATATAGTTAGCAACCTAGAAGAACTCGAGAAGGCCAGAAATACTCCTAGTTCCCCAGGCCTGAAAACTATAGCCATCTCTTATATGCGATTATGCATTCTCCGAGATAACTCATGCCGGAGCCGTGGTACCCACGTGAACTCTCCCTCTCTAACAGGCAGGCTAGAACGTCATGGAATAAACATGGAGCATCTTCATAGACCAACGGTGTTACATATACAGTTGCTGAGAAGAAAAATAATTTAACTGATGAGTTTATTTAAAACATTCCTTTTATTTTCAAACAGACATACATTCTAGAATAAAATGTATATGTTCCTCCAAATTTTCAGAAAGAACAAAAGACTTCAAGGATTCTTCAGAAGCTCTCAGAAGCGGAGAACCCTGGTGAAGTAAGCGTTCCCAGTATTCAGAGTTCTCTGCTTTTGGGGTTCTTCAGTAAAAATATTCACAAAGTGCTGCACAATAAAATTATCAAGTAAAGGTGAAGAAACACAAACACAGAGACTTGACATTTCCACGCCTCCGGAGACACCTTTGAGAACCGGTCCTCAAAGTGTGGTCTGTGGACCTCTCGGTGTCTCTCAGACCCTTCAGGAAGTCTCAAGATCAAAACATGCTAACACTAAAATGTTATTTGCCTTCTTTACTCTGTTGACATTTGCACTGATGATACAAAAGCAAGTTGGGTAAAATGCTGACACCTGAGCTTGAATCAAGGCGGTGGCACCAAATGATACTAGTCATCACTGTACTCTTCATCACCACATACTCACAGTAAAAACAAACACACACACACAAAAACACACAAACGAACAAAATAACCCTGCTAGTTTCACTTACAAATGCCTTTGATGAAGGAGCAGTAAAAATTATAAATTTTATTAAAGGCTCACCCTTGAGTAAACATCTTTTTAATATTCTATCGCATGTAATGAAATGTATGCATAAAGCACTTCTGACATTACTGAAAATGACAGCTGTCTCAAGGAAAAGGATACATGTGTGTGATTGAGCTGAGAGCTGACCTGGCCACTTTTTTTTTCATGGAATATCACTTTTAATTGAAATAACTGACAAACTATGGTCATTCAAATTTGGGTACCTTGCAGACTATTTCTTGAAGCAAGGCTGAAACTTTAAGAAAAACTGACAGTATTTGCAGCCAATGACAAAATTCAAGCTTTCAAGCGAGAATTAAATTTTAGAAAACCCATATCCCACATTGTGGATCTGACACCTTCCCCATACAGACTTTTCAAATAAGATCAATGTTGCTGTTAATAAATTTTTTACATTGTATAATGAAATGTGTCAACATTTGGTAGATCCACATAACTGAGTGAACCAATATATTTCAAATGACCAACGCATGACGTTACATGCATGATGATCCATTCAAAGTCAAGCCAGGCTGGTAGATTTTAATATAACAGAACACAAAAAGTTCATTGAATGGTTTGATTCCACATTACAACTAACCTTTAAGAAGCTACCTCTTTCTGAGTCTTGCCCTAGTGTCAAAGAATATTCATAATTATCTAAAAAAGCTCCTACACATCCGTGTGAAGCTGGATATTCTTCACATACTCCATCCAAAACACGTAGCAGCAGACATGAGAATCTAGTTGGCCTCTATTAAGCCAGACATTAAAGAGATTTGCAAAAATATAAAATAATGACATTCTTCTCACTAAATATTTCGGAAAAGGTATTTTTATAAAAATATGTTATTTATAGTTAATAATTAAGTATCACTCCTCTTCTAGAATATTTTACCCATCACTCTTACCCTGAGTTTCCTCAAACATTTACACATCTAATTCATATTATATATTGTCTCACACTTGTTAGCATATTGATTTATACTTATCCTCTGTGATTGTTTTGTGTCAACATTTGAAAAGAACAGTCAGCAGGGGCTGCATTCTATCTGTACAACTTCCATGAGCCAGATAAGGGCTTAAAATTTCTTAATTGAATAAGCATCAAGTAGAGACTACAACTCTTAGCCGATCAAAGATCAAATCCTCACTGCTCTAATGAGACATTGTGTGTTGACATATATCCTTATTCCCAAAAGGCTTTTGATTTACTATACTAAAATGTTTTCCCCTACTGTAGGAACAGATTCCCTGTTTTACAATAGAAACCAAGCAAAACAGCATTTACTTTATAGAATTCATTTTCATGATAATAAACAATTTTAGAATTCAACATTTCTCCTCCCCATCTCACTCTTCATTACTTGAAGTCCTTAAAAACCTCAGCCCTCACAAGTGGTTGATCTTCTGTATCATTCTGGAGCAATTTTATTTATTCAAGAAGCCTTTATCTTAATAAATCAAAGTTATCTTTCCTATAACCTGTACCACATTGGTCATATTCTCTGTTTTCTGCTCAGCATTCATACATCTATGAAAATACTTTCCAAGTCAAATTTTAATTATTTGTTTCCATCTCTTTTTCCACCCACTTGTCTCTGAGCTCCTTGAGAGCAGGCGACCACGCTCTATTCAGCTCTACAGATCCCTAATCCCTGGCACAGAAGCACTCAGTTACTGATGCATGAATGAATCAATGAATCAATGAATGAATCGATGAATCGGAATTTAGCATGAATGACAATTCAGAAGTTTACTCCTTTTTTCACTTGACAGAACTTCATATATTTGAATTACTTTACCATGCATGATTTTTATCCATCCTCACTCTTACCTTCCAATTAAGTACTCTGATTGCCTCAATCATTAATTCCTCGTATGATGATTTCAAAGAGCCCACAACATTCTAGTTGCCTCCCTTTCGGAGAGTACTTTATCAATCTCTCCCTTCAAATTAGGGCACCCAATTATACATGTGATCTAATTAGTTTACAAAACCAATGTCACCAACTTTGTTCTGAATTCAGAACTTAAATTAACTCAGCCAGTTCTGCTGAACTGCACCCATTCCTCAAAGGAAGGCTGAATTTTAAAGGTCGCTCATTGATGAACAGTGGTGTGGAAGTTAGAGAAATGTAGTTCTAATTTTACTTTAAATATTCCTACATAGCTTTCATTATTTATAATAAGCGTGAACTACTTTCATCATTAAAAGTCAACATAGCTTTTTAAAAATAAATTAATAAACAGAATTAACATCTGTGATTTCTACGGTTTCGGCCTTATGGAGTACACTTAAGTCATATTACAAACACTTGTATTTCTTTTCTTTTATATATGTTTTCTCACTTATCGACAAGTATTCGAGTAGCCATTAGTGTACAACACTTTTAACTATGATCAAGTAGTCTAGCCAACCCAAACCCTACTTCTAGATTATTAAATTTCTCTCTTCCAATAAATGCCAGAATGCAGTTCACTATAATTTGATTTCCCGCTTTCTTAAGGTCAGATTAAAACCCAGTAAGTTATCATTTGACATCTGCTTTCCCCTAGAAGGGAGAAATCAAAATGCACATTTCAGGAATATTTCCTAAAGCATAGAGTGTCCCACACTTTGTTTCCTCCCAAATACAGCTGTGTTTCATGACCTAGAGAGGATTGCTGGGTTAACAAATAGGGCCAAACAAGCACAGATTAGAAAACAACTCATAATTCTAGGCCATTATACAAAGGCAGTATTCTCCATATAGAGCATGTAATTCAGACCCCGGAGAGCGTCACTGCATGTGACTCTATTCTATTACCCTCTGCTGAGTCTAAAGTCAAAATCAATCTTTGAGAAAGAAATATTACTGGTGGACACAAATTTTCATGAATCACAGAGCAGTGTGCTCAATCAGCACCTAAGGGGTCCTCCTGGAGAGGAGGGTGTCTGAGAGGAGATGCAGCTGATAAAGGCAGGGCCTTCCGGTTGTGGGACCCCATGTATATTTCACAGATCTCAGATACACAATGGGCCTTAAGAGACCAACAGATAGTCAGTCCATCTAGTCCTTGACGGTGCTGACACTGGCGACCTTGAGCCCCTTTCTTTCTCTCTGTAACTCAGTTTCCACTTCTGTCCAATTGGTTGGAGAAGCAGCCCTTCCCTATCTGCCTCACAGTCAAATGATGTCAGTGAAAATGCTTTGTGAACAATGAAGCATAATCTAAATACTATTATCTATTTTACAAGATGGTGCTACTTAAGTACAGAGAGGTTAAGTGATTTGTCCAAGGTCACAAAGCTAATGAGAAACACTGATGATCGCGATGGGAAAGGGTGACAGAGACTACAGTCTGTGTCTCTTGCCTAGTGCAGATTCTTTCCTGAGCCTCTTGTTTCCAACCTGGAGGAGTTGGAGCCCATTGCTCAGGTCCAAGAGCTATTTTTAGGATTTAAGAGTAACAAATTATTGTCAATAAGATGCCCAGGCTCTACATCACATCTCTTTATTTTTGGCTGAAATGGCATCACCCACTGTGGGACATCTGGTTAGTTCAGGAGTCCTCCACCTTGACTACACATATTAGCATCACTCATGGGGGCTTTTTAAGAATGCCCATGCCCAGGCTCCTCTCTGGGCCAATTAAATTTAAATCTCTGGGGGTGCTTGTATTTTTAAAATCTCCTAGGAGATTCTAATATGCAGCCAGGGTTGAGATCCACTGGGTTGGCTGATGGGGATCAGAAACTGATAGGGAGCAATAATTGTCTTTGATGAATTACATAGTGCTGTTAAAGCAAGTCTACCGAGATCTTTAGTTGAAATGAATTCACACCTTATGTATATCAATGTGGCCGGTATTTATTGTGCATATACTATGTGCCAGACACAAGTCTAAATAAAAACATCTACATTTATGAACTCACTTGGTTCCCACAGAACCTACAATGCTCCATTTTACAGATGAGAAAACAGGCAGCAAACTGCAGTAACTTGCGAAGGTCATGGCTAAAATGTGGCACAGCCAGGATAGAACTCATGCATCCGGTGCCAGGCTTCCCATCCCGACACTACACTGCTTCTTGACACTGCCACAGAATGCGGTTTACAATGCCTTAGCCTCAGTGATGAATGAAAGGACCACAGAATGTTGGAGAATGTAGAACAGTTTCTAATCCAAACGTCTGCAGAGGCCGGAAGGTAAGGTACACGAGGGAGGTGGGCAGGTGCACGTGCAGACGGGGACGCAGCGGCAGAGTGGTCGGAACCGTGGCAGACTGACGAGCACATGTCCGGAGAAGGGAGACAGCCGCCAACGACTCCAGCAGATTGCTGCCATGTGGGTGGGTGGGCCCAGTGCAGCTGGCTCTTCCAAGTTTTCAAAAGAAGCTAAAAATTTGGATTTTCATGTGAAACGATCCATTTCCAAATGTTGTCTCAAGTTTTTAAACATACTGTGTGGGGAGAAATACATCAGTAGTAGCTTATGACCGCTTATATGACCTATCTCACATACACAACACACACATACACCTGAAGCCTTCATTTAAGATCCATTTACTGTGTTCTCTTGTTTGGGTTCTCTGCAATCAGAAACAGCAGACTCTGCCTTTTTTCCTCTCATGCAAAATTTCAAGTATTACCTATATAACACATGAAAAAACCAATATAAATTTCCCCTGGGTAATTTTAATCGGTGGACCGACTGTCGAATAAATGAAAACATTTATTAAACACCTATTCCCTCATTTGAATCTCATTATAAGTGTGAACATGGATCTACAATCTTCACTTTACAGTAAAACCCAGCCATAAGTCACGTGATTATTATACAATTCAGGTGTAATTCAGGTCAAATCATATACACAGAAGAACATGTCTCTATAGTAAAAGTTTAAAGTAATATTGTTGGCCTACGTAACAAGTATGAATAAAGCCCTATTATAAAAGCCTTATAAAAGAATTTTACCACATCATATTATTACTCATCACTCTAATGAGCTATATGGAAAATTTTTAAAAATTTAAAACACAAATCACCAAAAAGTTCTGGGTCAGAAACGCCTGTAGCCTAATCACAATCTAAGCAGATGGAAACCTATTTCATATACTTAATAACAGCTAATTCTTCTTGAGCTCTTTCAGTGCAGCAGGCACTGATCAGGCATGGTTTGCGTGAGTATATGATATTGATATTTATATAAGTATTCAATCAATCCTTACAATAACTCTATGATATAGAAACACTATTGAAAGATGAGGACCACAGAGGACAGGGAAGGTAAGTAATTTGCTCAAGGTCACACAGCTGGTTAGTGGCAGAGCTGGAATCTGAAGAGTCTGTACACTTGACCACTACATTACGAACTTAAAAAGCATGTGGTCTCTGTTTTCACTTAAGTCAGACCATATACAGCAGACATAGTGAAAAGAGGGCAAAGTCACATGATAATTTTCTCCCTCTCGTTACAAAACAGCAACAAAAGCTTTTAAAAATACACCATCAGACAACCTAGGACACTAGCACTATATAAGTTTAGAAAAATCTATCATCTTCCACCAGCACAGGAGCTTGTTTCGAAAGCTCAGAAGAGCAGAGTGCTGCTGACCGTGTAAAAGGCTGTTTTCCCCTGGCCTTCTCTGGTCCCCTTTGACGGTCAGCTTCTTCAGAGCACTTGAAACAGCTCACCCTGAGATCGCATCTCTCTCTCTCACTCCTTGTTTTTTTCCTTCACACCACACTTCTAATGGGTTCTAACAACTTTTCTGACCCATGTAGAAATTACAAGAAAGACAGAGAAATAGATATTATTTTAGGGTCAGCTTTTTCAGGCCCAAGCCTCAGAGAAAGTACATGTATTTCTTCCTTGTTGGTAGACAAAACTTGGCTGAATTTGGACTTTCTTAAAAACAGCAGCAAAGAGTACCTAAGCTTTACTCATTTAAGAACTCTAGAAACAGAACTTTGGTGGTGGAGCTTGTTTTTTAATAAGAGAATGGATGGCTGGAAACAATATCCTTTTTAGGCACACAGAATCTGCTGCATTTAATATAACCCTGGGTCAGTTTGTGAAAAGCAGAGTTGCTAAAGGCCACATGCTGATCTCACACCGTGGGCGTGTATCACTGTACATTTTATAAAATTAGCTACAGTGCAGCCTCTGTGTGTGTGTGTGTGTGTCTGTGTCTGTGTGTATATGCAGTGAAGCTGACTTTTATAAAATAAACAGCAATATGCACCCATGCAGCTGAAGATTTAGTATCAAGCCAAAGTCTGATTTTAATTTATGAAACTACCTTGTAACTACAGCAATTCTATCCCAAGGTAGGTCCTTGGGGAATGATAAGAGTCATCTGAGAGGCCCCTGCTTCAGCACCTAGTCACAAACTATTCTCTAATATCGTAAAAATGTAATTTACAGACAGAAGACAGAAACACTAAACTGCTCCTAAACAGGAGGGGGAAGGCAGCTAGAAACTTCAGCCCATCAAGTACCCTTAGCTATTTCTAAGGTCTATGCTTTACACATCAGTTTCTTATGAAATACAACAAACAAAAGACATTTCAGCTACCATGAAACATAAAGTATTTTGTACACTTGGCCCTAGGTGGTATGAATTACTGAGCCTACACCTAGCAAAGTAGGAAACAGAAAAGAATACATCAGAAACGGGACCTGGAATCTTCATTTACAATCTATATCTCTAAAATGTGATTCTTGATTACTTTAACTAAGCCAGAATAGTAATGAAATCTGATGGTGGGGGGCGGGGGACCCACGTCTTACCATAACTAGGCCTGGTCTGGATTTCTTTCCGATAAAACTCAAAATCTATTCTTTTACCCCAAAGCTTAAGGTCTTGAAAAATCTTGTGCTAGAAAGCTTTTAATGCCCCCCCCAGTCCTATTTTATAGGTCACACTCTCATTATCTCATTCTGCAATCAGTCTGATTAAATTATAGAAAATTACTAATCCATCACTCAGAATGGAGAGATCAGCTCCAGCCTATTTTGTTTTTCTGTCCTCCTATCCTGAGACTCTCGCAGATATTTTAAAAGGAAGAATGAGGGAGGGACAAGGCACCTTCAAGGAAGACTGAAGGATACACGGGAATAAGCTATCCTCAGGAATAAACTGCCCTTTAGCTTTCTCAGAGAGCATTCATTACTGACCAGTCACAGAGACCACAGGTGCTTTTTACACTGTGGCAACTTGGGCTCCACCATCATTTCCTTCACATCTTATCATCTTTGAGTCCAAAGATACCACTTTGCATCTAAATGACCAGAGTTAATGATGCTGGATGAGTTTTTCACTTGGGTGAAACTAACTAAACTCATACAGACAGGATCTGAACCCAAACTACTGGGATTACTAAATAAACTAGTTTAGCAACCCAGCCGGGCACCATACATTTCTAATCCAATCTTTTCTACAAAAACATCTTCACATAAGCAGGATTCCTTGTATTTGAAACCAGCGTTAGACCCCAGGAAAAACCTGCCTGGTTACTCCACCAACACAACACTATCCCCTGGGTGTTTCCATGACTTTTGTCTATCTAATTTTATAAGCCTTGTGAGACAGAGATTGTCCACATCTCTCTTGAAACTCCTCTAATGTTGGCCATTCAAAGGCTCTAAAACTTCAAATGCACAGCGAGCTGTAACCATGGCCGAAAGCTGTACAGTTTATACTTCTCCAGCATGATTTATTAACACTTTGCGCAGGAGGCTCGTCAACTCAGACCAGCTATGTATGCGTTGACATCCCTAGAGCGAGATGGCAGCACGTAGATAAATTAAAAATCAATTTTTTTATTAGAAATTATTTTGAAGCGTTAGAAGGAATCTGATTTTGAGCTTTCTGATTTTAACAGGAAAGCTCAGTGGACCCTACTTACTGTATTAGGAATATATGGATTTCTTTTAGGAGAACAAATCGTCATTATTGCCCAGAATAAGCCTAGCCTGCTGCGTGGGTACCTCAGAATCATTAGCTCTGGCTGACAGGAGCAGTGAAATATTTTACTACTTTGGACTCGAAATGTTTCCCTGTGGTTCTTGTCATGGTCAGGAGGTACTGCCTGGTCACTGAAAAAAATTAATAAGAATTAAATCTTCTACTCCTCTTCTTTCAGCAGACATATAAAGACTCTTAAAAATATAAAAGTAACGGATCCTGTTGCTGGTCCGTCATTTCGCTTCCCAATTTTACTAGAAAGCAAGAGAGAATTTTTAAAGTTTTGTTAATGAAGAGCACAATAAATAACCTGTTCTGGTCTTGACCCGCAACTGAGTAAACAATGAAAATACCAGAATAACAAAACAATTGTTTTCTTAACTTTTCCTTTGTGCTCTCTCCCTTGGGAACAGGCATGGGGCAGATTTCTAATGATAAATATAATAGGATCTAGTCATGTTTCTGGGTAGGTTGAAGCTAAAGAGGAAAACTTAAAAGTGCTGATGGGACCAATGGAAAAGGATTTACAGACGCAACAAACACAGGAGAAAGCCCTTCTTTATCCTTCCCCCCAGCGGAATAATGTTCCTAACGCGCTTAGCCCAGGCCTGGCTAGGCCAACAGTCACAGACAGTATCAGCTTCTCTCTCTTCCTCGTTCTTAGACTAACTTTTTAAAGCCATACAGTTTGGGATTCTGCTATAGATAAGTACATGGTATAGCTTCAGGGACCTTCAGGACTTTATTTTCTTTCTTTCTTTATTTTTGAGCATAGTATTGCACCTTCTTCATGGAAAGAACTTTTGTAAAAGAGCCATCCACAGCAGTAGTCATAGTTAAATCCCCAAGTGATAATGATTGCTTTAGGCCAAAAAATAAAGGCTTTATTTTGAGCAATAATTGTAAAAGCCACTTCTCAAAAATAATTTAGGTTTAACAACCTTTGTTGAGGGTCACCTCCAAAAGCTAGTACAGAATTTCTTTTTGATTCGTAGCCAGTAGGATCACCGTTCGACACTAAAGGACAGGCCTTTTTTTTTTTTTTTTGGCATATGTATGAGGACCATATAACACCGCTCTCCCCCCCCCCCCGCCCCGCCCCCTCTCTTCAGAGACCCAGGAGGAAATGACTGTGTAGAATTTTAAATCAGAAATCTAACGCTTAGGTTAGTAGTGTCAGGTTAAAGGCTCGCCCATCCCCAAAGCTAATTCAGTTCTGAACAGTCCCAGGGGTGTCTAGTTGAACAGAAGGAGCTAGGAAACCTTAGCAGGCCGAAGCCCAGCCTAGGGAATTGCTGAGACTCTGTGCCAGAGGCCGAAGCTCACCCCAGACTTGGTATCAGATAATATCAAGTGCCAGTCTGGATTTCCAGGACTGATCTACTCGAGGGTGGAACTTCCAGGTTCCCCAGTGTCTGTGCTGTGGAGTGGGAGGACTGTGGCCTTAGGACATCCACACTGTGCCTGGCTAGTTTGATATTAAATAACAGGAAAAAAAGATTCAACATATAAAATCTATCAGTAGCAATTGTTTATGGGAAGTGCAGAGACGGGGTGGGGGTGGGGGGCGGGGGCCAAGGCAGGGGCGACCTAAGACAAAGGGGAAAGCATTACAAATTTTCTAGAGATGGTTTTCACAAGTTTCTTTTTTTGTATTCTAATTAGAACTTCTTTTTATGGTTCTCTAGATTCTTAAAAACCTTATCCTGACAGTCAGTGGCTCTTAACCACTTTTGTATCTCCACAGAAGGGCTTTTAGATTACAAAACCAACTTTCCCCACCTTACTCTCCCACCTCTTACCCTCCCCAAATCTGCCCCTAGATCACCTCTTAAAACCCTGGGATGACTTCTATTAAGGCAACTTTAATCCCCAGACTAACTATATTTTAACTGATACAAAACATTCTCCAGGGAACCAAAAATCTTTCCCCCACACATAAACAAACAATAAAGAATTTAGCATTAAAACCGGGACTCAGGACTACAATTATATTCCACATTAAATACCAATTAACACTAATTTTACTAAAGTCAATATTTGTTACATCGCCACACCACTGCAAATTTCTTCAAGACTCACTCAGCACTTAGCAAGCCTTGGGTGACTGTGTCTGAATTGCAAAATACATCATTTGCCCAGAAATTGCTCTTAGTCCCAATGCAAATTCCTTATAAAACATGTGTAAACCATGCTTCGAACAGGCAGCACACATCCACAAAAATCCATTCAATGCAAAGGTAAATGGCAAAGCTTCTCAAATTAGGCTTCCCTTTAAAAACTGGAGGGACATTTACAGTGTTTCCAAAAGGTAATTGCTTCTTACTTCAGTAAAAGTGGCTTTA
Source organism: Pteropus alecto (assembly GCF_000325575.1). NCBI lineage: Eukaryota > Metazoa > Chordata > Mammalia > Chiroptera > Pteropodidae > Pteropus > Pteropus alecto. The sequence continues at coordinate 11,123,668 of NW_006431918.1, read as the reverse complement.
TGTGACTAGAAGAGGGAGTTGATTTTTTTTTTAAGTGAATGCATAACAGTATCCAATTAGAGAACAGGGTGGGAGAGCCCACTCTCAAAATATAACTTAATCACCAGGCACCAGCGCGCAGGAAAGGTCCACCAAGCACATGAGCTAAAATGGAGCCTGAATTTCCTCTCAGACGGAGAGGGTAGTCGCACGAGGTCAGGGTCAAGGTCACCAGCAGGGCAGGCAGCAGCTGCCCGACAGCGCTACACACCACGGGAGGGAAGGCGGTCCATCTCCGTCACAACCGAAACAGATAAATCCCTTCTCCTCTCCTACCCTGCCTCTAACCCCGCCAACATTTTTTTTTTTTTTTTTTAAGCAGGAGGAGAGGAGAAGAAAGGAAAATGACCAAATAACCTCACCGCCCTGGTTTTCGCACACAAGCTCATCGGCTCCCAAAGTTGCCATCTAAGGGCAAGTTCGCAGAGAACACTGAAGCCCATTTTGTCCCAGCAGGGCCAGCCTCCCCCCGACCCCGCCAGAAATCCTGCCTTCTCTCCCCCCCGCCCCCACACCCCCGAAGAAAAGAGCTGGAACTGTGGCCGGCCGGCCATGTGCACGCACACACTCTGCCACCAACTGCTGCGAGTTTTCT
>NW_006431918.1:11121897-11122729 GCF_000325575.1 Pteropus alecto | reverse complement strand
CCGAGCCACACGCGCCCCCTGCCCGTCCCCCGGGCAGACACCGCCACGGATATTTCGCGAGGGGGAGATCGATCGCGCTGCCTGTCTGCAGCGGAAACGCACACGCTCACACACAACCCAAGCCCGAGACACCATAACCTTAACCCTTCCCCCACCCTCCGTGAACTTCAGGTGACCGACCACGTCGGCCTGACACCCGGGCGGGCGGGCGCTCAGGCTCCGCTCCCGCCCCCAGCCCGGGTTTTGCAGGATCGGGCTCCGAGCAGCGCCAAACCGCCGGGAGAGGGGAGCGGTGCGGGGGGAGCGAAGAGAAATTGACCCTCCGTCTCCCCCGACCCCTCCCTCCGGCGCCTCGGGCGTCCCCTCCTCCCCGTCACCCCGCCCCGCGCCTTCTCCCCTGCCCCCTCCTCCCCGCATTCAAGGAGCCGGGCGGCCCCGGGGGATATTTTTAGTCGCTTCTTTCTCCTTCACTTTTAGCTTTAGCAGCATCTCAGAACACTCAAAGAGGAGAAAGATTGGGGTTTTGCTGGAGAGGGAGTGGGGGAAAAGTTAGGAGTCTCGCAAAGAGAAGCCGGAGGGAGGGCGGAGAGGGACCGGGGCGCGGGTGGAGGAGGGGAAGGGGACCGGGCCGTGCCGGCGGGTGTGTGTCTCCAGTTGGTGTGTGTGGCTGCAGCCGGGGAGGGCTGTGATGCACTTTAGTCCTGGACTCTGCTCTGGCTCGCCGGGGAGGGGGGTCCGAGTGCCCGAGTCTCGCCAGGCTCCGTCTGCTCCGACTGACCCCGCATTTTATTGCGGCCAGGAGCCCTGCTCCTCCCTCCCCTCCGCTCTGCAG
>NW_006431918.1:11120788-11121379 GCF_000325575.1 Pteropus alecto | reverse complement strand
ACCTCCCCCCCACCCCCCGATTTAAAAAAAAACGCCGGCATCCACACTACTCCCCTCCTCCCTCCTCTTGCCCCCTCCCCCAGCAACCGGAGTGAGGAGGGGGAGGGGGAAGGAAAGGGGGGGAAAAGCCCGATCTCAAGGAAAAAAAAGAGGAGGGGGGGTGCGAGAAAGAAAGAAAAAGAGAGAGAGAATAGAAAGGGCACGGGGCTGATCATCACCAACATGGCTGCCTCGGCATAGACCTAAACGAGGAGTAACCCGGGCTGTGTCTTTGTCAGTTTCACCTCTGTAACCCTAAACTAATGCAGAAGACAACGGAGGAGGCTGCGGAGGGGAAAGAGGAGAGGGAGGGCGAGAAAATGGCACGAGAGGAGGTGGAGAAGGGATGACTTACGTGAGGGAAGGCGCTTGGGCTGCTCCTGCTTCCTCCTGGGCATTTTCCCCCTTTTCTCACATTCTCCTCCTTGGTTAATGTGAGATCAAATAAACCCCCGTGGGTAACCCCTTCTCTCCGGTGTGTGCAATGGGTTGAAGCTTGTTTCCTGGTGCCAGAAGAGGGGTTTTCTTCTTTTCTTTCCTTTTTCCTTTTTT
>NW_006431918.1:11105757-11120762 GCF_000325575.1 Pteropus alecto | reverse complement strand
TTTTTGGTCGTGCACCTGGCTTGTCCCCCGAGCGTAATATTCTTCAATGGAAACGGATCTAATAGGTGTGAGTGTGTGTGTGTCCTATGCTCGCGTGTGTGATGGGAGGTATAAATAAATGAGCGCCGGTGCGGCGGTGTCTATGGCCGCGCTCTGTGTCTCCGAGCCCCTAACACTAATGTCGGGATCAAAGGGCAGCGGCGGCGGCAGCACAGCTCACAGCTCGCTCGCTGGATCTCTCTCTCTTTCTCGCTCTCTCTCTCTCTCTCTCTCTCCTCTCGCGCTTTCTCTCTCCTCTCTCTCTCTCTCTCTCTGTCACACACACACTCACACACAGAGGCACAGACCGAGGGCAAGAGCGAGAGCTAGACACACACGCACACACGCGCGCGCACACACACACACACACATACACACACGCACACACACACACGCACACACACACACACACACACACATAGACACACAGAGCAAAGAGGAAGGTGCCCTAAGGCTCCCAGGGCGGACTCAGCCTGGGATTTGCAACCGCTCGGTCTGGGAAGAATGGGGGGCGCGCGTGCGGGGGTGGGATGGACTTCTTCGAATTTATCCCGCTATTCGCCAAATCTAGGGGGGGAAAGTTTTTCCCACTCTTTAAACAACGATTGGTTCATTATTCTTACTGATTTTTAAAAAGGAAATAGATTTTTCTCTTAACTTTTTTTTGTTTATTGAGCTACATTTTTTTCTGCACAAAATTCTTCAGGCTTTTGTCCCTAAAAAAAATGACTTTCTTACCCCATTACCTTAAGCGTTGGAGGTTACAGTCTCCCACACACTCCAAAAACATTCCAAGAAATTTTTTTTTTTTTTTTTTTAGTAGAAAGATAACATATGGTGAAATCAATAAGTAGGTTGATGTCATGAGTGCCCAGTTTTGGAGTGTCCAGTGGAGTTAAAACAAAATTACTGCCTAAATGAATATTACAGCTCCTTGACAAAAGGGGAAAAATAAGATTAGGTCACCCCTGATGGTTGATTCAACTGCTACACGATACTCCTACAGTGCACACAGCAATCTTGACTTCTGAAATTTACTTTTTCCCCTGTTATAATGCAGGTACATGAAGCTTACACTGAAGCAATTCCAATTTGCATTATGAGCCCAATATAGCAGTTTTCATTAACTGATACATACTTTCATTACTTTACAAATCACACATCTTTCTTCAAAGACAGACATAAAGGGGAAAAATAGAAAAGGATGGGTCTCACTCTAGCACAAAAGGTATTTGGTGAAAGAAGACTGTTCTCTTTGTGACTTGGAGTCATTTGGATAAAAGTTCACTCAGAGGTTGTTAATGATTTAAACTCCAAAACCTGCTACTATAATTGAAGTAAAAATGGTCTGAAGAAAAATTGTTTCATAAAACTCACTTTGTAAAAGGCAACTTTGAACTTCAGCAGAATACATTACATGTCATGAGTCAGATGTAGCTAAAAAATAAAAAAAGGTGCATTATTTAACTACATCTTCCCTTTTTAGCTTTTTAAAAACTGACTCATCATCTTATTATGTTAAATATTTTCTTACCAATTTTAAAATATACTTTTGCATCAAAGAAGGTAGAGGCACGGCGAAGAAACAAAACATTAAAATGACACTTTCTATAAGCTTACATGGTAGCTAATGTCTCTTTGAGGTTCTGACAATTCTCAGAACTCAAATGGTGTTAAAGACAGCCATGGGGGTTAAATCCCTACGTACCCCTTCGAAAATAACAGTAAGGCTTTATATTGCACATTTTTAATAGAGGAGCTTAAAGAGTGTTGTATCTCCCAAAAGATGTTTTTCATTGATTAACGAAATCTCAGGATGACACTCTCTCTGCTAACTCTGCTGAAAGATCTAACTTTCCAATGACGAGTAATGCTATGTGAAGCAGGTTTTGAAACACCTGCTTGAAATCAATCTAAAACCAAAACAGACCAGTCAAGTTTAAAATGGAGTATCGTCCTTAAAACAATTCCTCTTTGAATGTTGGCTTAAGTAAACTGGTAGTTACCTTTCCCTGTGTTACAATTTGAAATAGGACTATTTTTCAACTCAGAGCAAACAACTTGCCATTACTTTGATATTGTCAGTAGCTTTGGACTTGAAATTAATAGATGAACGATATATCAGAGCCCATCCATTCCAAGTAGACTCATTGCTCTGAGTGTGTAGGAACCTTAATCCTAACACAGGGTAAACAGAATGGTCACAACACTTCACCACAGCTCCCTGAACCTTTGGCTAGGATATGGAAGACTATTACTCTACGTAGACACAACACCCCTTTTCCTGACTATGACTCTTTACAATGCTTAGTATACTATAATTGAAAACACACTTTAGGCCTTTCCTCAAAGTAGAGTACATTTCCTGTGACCTTTTAAAGGCACACGGGCAAATGCTGTCAACTTTTAATTATATAGGTGTTTTATCAACAGCCAAAAGCATTATTAAATTGAATTTATTCATACCTCTACGTAGCTCTTTCCAAAAATCATTTGAAATAGTACACAACAATAGAAAATAGAAATAAGGACAGAACAATTTCTGTTTAATCTCAGCTTGGTATCTCTCTGCTACAGAGCACACTTCAAGGGCACTGCCACCTGGCCCTCAGTTGCTATATATTCAGGGAACACAAACCAATTTTAATGTTAGGCTAACCTAAAATAACAGGAAGATAAATAGCTGGAGGTTGCTACGATGGATTTCAAAACTGAATGAATAAATAATTTGGGGGGATCTGTGCCTTTTGGATGCACGTATCCATGAACCATTAACTTAGATTACTGTTGACGACAGTCTTCACACTGGAATATTCAATTTGATTCATTCCCACAGCCCAAACGTTTAAAAGCGTATTTTACCTTAATAATTGGAGTGCTTTTACCCCCATCTTTATCACCTCTCAAATGTGAGATTAAAATAGATTTTCTCAAAATTACCTATTCTCGAAGATGTTTCATCAATGTTCACTCTCACAGGAGTCCATTCTATCCTGGCCCAAGTATTGTCAAGGGTAGGCAGACAGAGGGAGCACTTCTCCTAGAATGGCATGTGGTCTGTAGAGGGGGCCTGGAGGTCAAAACTATTCTCATAATAGCACTGTGATGTTCTTTGCCCTTTTATCTGTGTTGACATTTACACCGATGATGCAAAAGCAGTGGGAACAAAATGCTGGCATCTTTGCTTGAATCAAGGTAGCGGCACCAAAATGTAGCCATTCCTCTTCACCGCCATGCACTTAGAGAAAAAGAAAATTTAAAAAAAGGGAAAGTTCATTATGAATGTCCTCGATGAAGGCGTAGAATTTATTAATTTTATTAAACCTTAACTCTTGAGGACAAGACTTTTAAATATTCTTCGTGACAAAACGGTAGGTACATATATAAAGTATTACTGCCACATGCTGAAGTCCCGGTTGCCTCAGGGAAAATCATTCATGAATTATTTGATATAGCTGCTTTTTTATGGAATATTATTTTTACTTGAAAGAATGACGGATGGACAAATTGTGGTTCCTCAGACAAGTCATGGTGTTTGGGGGCAATAGTAATATTTTCAGTTACAAATGAAAAAACTAGAGTTTTAGATAACTTGTATTCATCACTAGAAGCTTAAAAAGCTTCCTAATACTGAAAGACTTTTCTGATGAGACTCATGGTGATATTAATGAATGTGACTTTCTGATACTGTGTCAACATTTCAGAAATGCATAACTCAGGGAACCAATCTTTTCCAAATGACCAATACATGATGTTACAAAATCATGCTGTAATAAAAGATCTATTCAAAGTACAAGACAGATTAATGGATTTTAATGTAAGAATATAAAAAGTTCATAGATATGGTTTCAGAGTCCACATGTCAGTAACTTTTAAGAAATTCCTAGTCATGAAATTTTGGTGTAGTGTCAAAGAAGAATATCCATAATTATCTGAAAAGGTTATTAAAATAGTCCTCCCTTCCTTCGACCACGTATCTGTGTGTGGCTTGATTTTCTTCATGTATGTCTTTAACCAAAGCAACATATCACGACTGATTGGATAGCAGAAGTAGATTTGAGAATCTAGCTGTTTCCTAGTAATCCAGACATTATAGACATTTGCAGACATGTAAAATGATGTCACTCTTCTCACTAAATATTTTTGTTTCAAAAAATATACTTATTTTTCACAAGAATGTATTAACGTGTTTATTATCGCTATTTATATATAAATTAATAAATAAATATTTTTAAAATTCCACAGTGCTAATGTGGAATATAGTACATATCAAGACATAACCCACATAAACAAAAGTTTTCTGGGGCCCTCAATAACTTTTAAGGGTTTATAGGAGTCCTGATTTCAAAAGCCTTGAGAACTACTGCCCTAGAAGTTCATTGAGATTCAGTTAAAGAGAAAAAATAACTTCTATGGGTGTTTTACTAGAGGTCTTGGAATCCATTGTAAATATGATTACACTTCTCATAAAATGAAGCCCACTCAGCTCCAGGAGCTGAGAGTTTTGTATGCCCAAGGATTGGCTCCTCTCATGAGATTCCTTATGAGATGCACAGAGTGTTTGGATTCTCCAGAGAAACAGAACCTACATATACTTAATTAATTAGTTAATTAATTATAGGTACTGGTTTGTGAGTTATGGAAGCCAAGAAGTCCCATGATCTGCCATCCGCAGGTTAGGGAACTAGGAAAGCCAGCAGTGTAATATAGTCCAAGTCTGAAGGCCCGAGAATTGGGGAGCCAGTGGTGTCAGTCCAGGTCTGCACCCGAAAGCCTGAGAACCAAGAGCTCCAATGGCCGAGGTCAGGAGAAGGTGGATGTCTCAGCTCAGTCGGGGAGAGCAAATTCGCTGTCCCACTGCCCTTCCGTTCTATTCGGGCCTTCGATGGACTGGATGCTGCCCGCCCGCACTGGTGGGGGTCGTCTCTACTCAGTCTAGGGATTTGAATGCTAACCTTTTTCTGCAAACGCCTTCACAGACACACCCTGAAATAATATTTGCCAGCTATCTAGGTATCCCTTAGTATAGTCCAGTTGACACATAAAATGAACCATCACAGAGGAGACGCAGTTGTTCACCAAGTCCTGTGGGACCAGGTCGCCCAGCCGTGTGGAGAGGCTGGTTACTGTGAACAGAGGGACCAAACCTCCTCCAGCCTCCAACCCTTTAGGAAAGTAAAACCAGTGAGGGTCCCTCTTTCTCCTAGGGCCCGAGCTACTGCCTCAGGGGTTAAGATGGGGACGCTCTTACCCCCGAAGCGCTCCAAGTCTGACATTTTAAATAACGAGTGCCTGTCCCAAAGCAAGATATGGGTCTGGCGTTTCTCCTGGCCTGGACCTCATGTGTCATAAATCAGTATCTGGTGGCGATGACCAGCCATCATTTACAGAGGGGAGGCTTTTGCTGTAATCTCTACTTGTGTTCTCAGGAGGCGAGGGCCTGGCTGGGATCAGCAAGTTTTGTCACAATTTGGATAAATCCTGCTTTCAAAAGTAGTGGATATGCAAGCACATGACCCGGCAGAGAACCTGGCAAAGGAAACAAACACTTCTGGCATTTTGGGTGTCTTTCACATGCTGGGGTTCTTTCTCTTAAATATCTTTTCAATAGTTGTCCAACTCAACACTATCTCAGAGTCCAAGTTATATTCAGATTAGGCGAGTTCCCGATCTCTGTGTTCCACGTTCCTCTCACCTGGTCCTCCCTGTCAATTCTAATACATCACTCAGTCCTTATTTATTCCAACCTTGAACCCCAGTGAAGACTAAACTCTTGTCTCCAAAGCCTCATTTGCTAGGATTCTTAGCATCTCTATCAATTTAGCTTCCTGAGCTTTTATTTTTTAATCTGCATGGATAAAAACTCCCTCTGAGCAGCTGCCCCCGACTTCACGCATTTTTCCAACTGATTTTTCTGGTCGCTTAATGTACTTCTTTGCTGCCTGACTGAGTCACCCTCTGCTCTACCTCGAATCATACTACTATCTCCTCGTGAGTCCCCTCACACATCCTGGCTCCTATCACGGCCACTCTTTCTAGCCGCAATCAACTCTAATTTAGTTTCTCTACAATGTCTATATTTCCTTTTGTCAAATCTGCCCCCCATCCCCTTCACCCACTTTGGGGTACCCACCCAAGACATCTTGGCAAGATTGTTTACCCATCTCACACGTCAAGCAACTTCTTCCTTAGACAACAGCATCGTGCGGCATAATAAAGAATAACAATCTAATTATTAGACACCAAGAATGATGATTTTTGTTGATCAGAAATAAAATGGGAGCAGAATCCAATCAAAAAGCTTCCTTCAGGTTTTTCTTCTACTTTCTCTTCCATGGTTTCTATCTCTGCCACCTGTAGTCACACCAGTCTGCTTCCATCCTTTTTTTTTTTTTTTTTTTTGCCAGATTTTATGTAGTTGGATATCTAATAGGACCAAGCTACCTTGAACTCCAGCTCTGTCTTTTTTGGTTGAGGTGATGACTATGCCTTCTTATTGGATTAAAAGTCTTTTCATATAAAACAGCAAATGATAATACCATTGGAGGCAAATATTCGATGCTCCCTCCCTTCCATCATTTAATCTCATACCTGAATGTTTTTTTAATAAGGAGGAGAAAATAGAACTTCAAATGAGAATCATAGAGCTCTATGACCAGGAGCTGCCTTGCAGATCACTGGGTTTAGCCATGGTATTTCACAGATGAAGAGATAGAGGGACTGAAATGTTAGATGATGCTCCTAGCTAAGATCTGACTAGTGAGTCTGCTATTCCAGAAAAGTAAGGTTTAAACATAGGATAATATGAAAATATATTTGTGCATTTTAATGGATTTAAGCAAAATAATTTTGTAAACAAGAACTTAGAAGCATTTGATATATGACATTAAGGAATTGAGCACTTTTAAATACTGTATGTGACAAATTCAGCATAAGTTTGATATTATTCTACCGGCTTCTGGAATATTCTTTTAAATGTGAATAAAAGGTAACTATGGGGTCTAGAAAGAAACCTTTAATAATTAAAAACAAATTTACAAAATTCTCAACATAAACTCTATGTCGAACATGTAAATACTGTTTATTAAACAATTGGAAGCCCATAAAAAAATTAAGGAAGGAATGGTGTTACATTTTCTGAGCAGAAGAAACATTGCAGACATTTCAAAATAAAATGTTTATACCTTCATGAAAAGAGTGCTTATGAAACCCAACTTTTGATCCATTCCAGTGTCAGCCACTCGTTCACTTAGCCTTGGCCAATTGTCTTACAAAAGTCTTTCAGTGGGGTTCATAGTTACCTTGGGAAGATATCAATGTATCAGTGCAAATCTATTACCCTGAAAGCACAAAGCATGAGTCACCCAACCCAGCGCCCTGACAGCAGGTCAGCAGGGCCATGCTCACGCTGGAGGATGAATGCTCCTTCCAGCAGCACCTTCTGAAACCTCATGCATTCAGCAGTCCCTATCTGAGAGAGAATGGGGAACATGGAATTTCAGGAAATATTCAGGACAAAAAAAAAAAATGATACTCACTAATTAATTTCTCAAAACAATAGAGGAAACATAATGGATAAACTACAATACACACACTTGTCCTGGGATCTGAAGCACAACTGGTTCAGCAAGTGTCCTTTCCGTAGACAGCCTCGGTGAATGGCTGAACAAGTTAGTGTGGAGTTACAATCTGATAGAGGCGCTGCACCATGGCCTTTGTGTTGTCCGAGAGAATCCCAGGCCAAGGCTCCTTTGGTACCCGTCTTGTCCCCAAAGAGCACAGAGGACTGGCTGCTGTATAGTTTCTACTAAAGATGTCCTAAAAAAACAGACAACCAGCATCCTAAGAATTGCTTAATTTCTAAAGGTCATGCCTCTAGAAATTTGCACCCCAGGAAGTTCAGGCTCCATTTGTGCCAGGTTATTTGTTGTTTTAGAGAAAGGTTAGGTTGCTGACTGCTCTTTTACACATCCCCACTCCTCGGAGACTTTGCTTCTTGGTAGGGTGTCTACGGGATGCTTCGTTGTGACTTTGGCAGAATGTAAGAGTTTTTGTTGAGCAGTGTTTCTGTCTGAGTGTCAACATAGTTACATCTGGGGGAGGAGAACATGCAGTATCAGTGAGGCTATCTCATCATCACATCAATTTTTTGAACCATTTCTTTCTTCGCTTTACAGCTAGGGAAACTGAGGCATGGCCCAGGCAAGAAATTGCTCAAGGCCACGTAATTAGATCACTTTCTCTTGGAGCTCTAGACATGTTAATTTAATGACTAGTATTCTCCTTCAGCCCTAGCGATCTCCCTACACCAATCAGGCGGAAGCCTGAGGAACACAGGCCAAGAGACTCTGGCTTAGTCTTACAGGGGAGGAGTAAACCCAGATGCCCGGGGGGCCTCTTCCCAGGAAGTGTTGCTTCCAGTTCCCTGATAGACAAAGATGAACTCCCACGGAGATATCAATTGTTACATTATTGAAGAGTGCGAAGTAATCTCTAAAAGTAACAAAAGTGGGGAACAGCAGATACACTGAATTCCCTGTGCACTGTTGAGGTAGCACTGTGTTGTTTCTTCTGCTTTGCCCCCACCGCCCTCCCCACCCTGTTCTCCCTGCTCTTCTGCCCTGTCTGTGCCCCAGGAACTGACCTCCAATTCCTGTGTCACCCATGCTCCCTGGCTGGCTTGATGGTGCAGATGGGTTCAGCCAACAGGAACTACCTTGGGAGGAAAAAGAGCGTGAGGGGAGGGAGTGGAGAGAGGTCTCTTTCTCCTCTCCTGCTTCCATGCCTGGTCCCTGGCTATGACTCTGCCCTTCCAAGAACACTGCTTCTGAGCACAGCTCAGACTTCTTGGACTCAGGATACACGACTTCCTCCCCTTCTTCCTTCATCCGTAGAGGTGGCAATGGCCTTCTACCGTCGTAGGTTTCTGGGTGCCTCATCAGCCCTTATTTGCTCCCATAACCTTATCCACACCTTTATAAGTAAGTAGTCTGTTCGTTAAAGCTCTTCATTTAAATCATTTGAGGCGAATTCTGTTCACTGCCTGAACCTAGACTGATCCAACCTCTTTCCATTCCTTCACCAGATATTTAATGAACACTGCTCCCTGCCAGACACTGAGCAAAACCCTGGGAATGTGATGGGGGCAAACAGAGATCTTACCCTTGACCCTGCAGACTAAAGAACTCCAGGCCTTACTTCAATTAACCCTTTTTTGTTATTTCCCATAAAACTAAGATGATTTTTTTTTAACCTTTAAAGTACAGAAATTCTCCAGGCCAACCAAGAACTCTGAGAACTGGGAATGAGGCTGTGTGAAAGGTAATCATAGGTCCCAGCCTAACACTAGACACATAATTAGTAGACACTAAGGACTGAATTGTGTCTGCCCCAAATTCATATGTTGAAGCCTTAACCCCCAGCGTGATAGTATTTGGAGGCAGCACCTTTGGGAAGTAATTAGGTTTACATGAGTTCAGGAGGGTGGAGCCCGCATGATGGGACACGCAAACCTAGATGGTATAATGTACAACACATCTAGGCTGTGTGGTATAACACTGTCCTGTCTACAGCATACAGTCCATCATTGACTGAAGTGTTATACAATGCATGACTGTCTGTTTATCTATCATCTATCTATCTATCTTTCTATCTATCTATCTATCTATCTATCTATCTATCTATCTATCTATCTATCATCTATCTTCTATCTATATCTGAGGAAAGGCCATATGAGGACACAGCGAGATGTTAACCATCTGCAGGCCAGGAAGGGAGCCGCCCCCCAGAACTTGACCGTGATGGCACCCTGATTTCCGACTTCTAGCTTCCAGAACGGTAGAAAAATAAATTTCTGTTGTTTAAGCCACCCAGTCTATGGCATTTTCTTATGGCAGCCCCAGTTACCTAATATAGTAGATAATTTAAAAAAAAAAATCAGAATCAGTTGCCCAAAAAAGTCTTGGTCCCCTAAAACCAAGGACCATCTCAGCTCCATGCTCTGAACAAAGTTGGGGTGATCTAAGCAAAACTGCCGAGCGAGCAGTGTTTTCCTCCATGACCTGTTTCTTGCACCTCCTCTGTCCTTTCTCCCAACCCTACTGGCAACGTGTGTTCGGTGCCCGTTTGCACTCTCAACAGCACCCAGAAATGGCCACTGTCCTGCCCACCAAACCTATCTTCTCCTGATAGGTGGGACCCACAATTTTTCTTCATTCAAAATATAACTGTTCCTTTCCCCACCTCATTTCCCAGGACTGCCTCAAGCTTTCATTCCCCCAAAATGACAGTCAATAGGATAATTGAGAGCTGTTTCTTTTTTTTCCCCTCTCTCTTTTATTGTCCACACTATTTAAACATGTTGCTATAATTCAATTTTTTAAATTTAAAATTAAAAAATTTAAAGACAATAAGTATATTAGCCCCTCTATGCCAATTTCTTCAGCAGTACAAAAAGCTTGTTTTCAAGTTTGTTTGTTTTTTTCCAATAGAAATACGTACAAAGTAGCCAGAAAGTACAAGCTGTCATAGAATAAACATAGCCATCCTTCTGGAATTCTCCTTTCATGCAAATATTTATTGGGGGAAAGTTAAGTAATTTAACTTTAAAATAATTTAAAACAAACTTTTATGCAGAGCGATTTGGATGTCTCATGCGCCTTGGTTTTTCTCCTGGAAAACAGGGGTAATGATAGCATTGCTCTTATCCTCTGAGATTGGCTTGGGATTTAAATGAATCCTGTTTATGGAGCCCTAAGCACAGCGTCTGCTCCTGGCGGCATAAACTACACCCTGAAGTCTAAACTTTGCGTGGATTTCTAGTCAAAATGCAAGGTCTCAAAGAAACTTTGTCCAGAAACGTCTTCCGGCTCCATCGCTAGATTCCCAGAGGACGGGTTTTCATTTTCTCTGGCTACTAGAGGAAAGGTTTGAATACATTACCTCTGCTTTCTGGATTCCTCATGCTTTATCCCAAGGCAGTGACTTTAATAGCAGGAATTTTAGGCCTCGTGGCATTCATTCAGTTATAAATTTCACTTATAAAACATTTATTGAGGTTTTCATGATTTGATTTGTTTTAAAGCAACCTATTCTCCCTCCTCCGCTCCTATTGTTGTGCCTGAAACAAAATAAATGACCCAGTATTATTTGGCATTCATCTGACATAAATCATAACCTACATTGGATTACTTACAAGTTTACATTATAGTCCTATAGAAAAGCATAGTTCTGAATGAGGATTATCCTTTCCCTTTTAACACTTCTTTGCCTAAATTCATAGGCAAGCAAAATTTAAAAAAAAAAAAAATCACAAAATTTATTTTCTGAACCTGGATTTTCTCTGAATTCATAAGAGAATTTTTATACCAAAAAAAAACAAACCAAACCCAAACAAAACAAAGCCCACATATACAAATTTTGATAATGTTTAACCAAGCCTTAGGTTGGAATCTTACCCTTGAAAGAACTAAAGTCACAAGCAAGTCTCCATATGTTTTGAATGAATGAATGCTTTTAATTATACATTGTTTTAAGTACCTGTGTCGCTCTGTTAGTCACTATGTTGGAGGACAGCATGCAACTCTCCACAAAGTACACTCCACACATAATAACATTTCGTGCATGGTAATGGCTAACATCACACTGTATCACCTATGCTTTGGATATGCAGTGGGAAAAAAGAATCGTGGTCTCTATTGTCATGGAAAGAATATCATGACATGACAAGATTTTTTTTAATAAGAGTCTCTACTGATAACACCTTAGACTTTCTCCAGTACTTTTGTTTAAAAATTAATAAAACAAAATAATTAAACATATTGCTAACATTAGAGAAAATGATAAATATGATAACATCTCTTGTTTCAGATGCTTTGGTCAAAAATCTTGTATCTGATCGAAAGCTCTTTAAGCATATAAATCACCTAAATTCACCATTCATTTATAACTGAGTAGCTTCTTTAAATGGACAACAGCGGTTGGAATGGGAGTGGGTTGCATACCGTTAAGCAGGACAGCGAGAGTGCTTTCTGTTTTTCCACTCCAGGGACTGTAGACCCACTGTTTTCCCATTTTTCAAGAGAAGCAGGAAAGCTAAATTTTACTGAGAAATCTCCAAGTAGTGGGATGTATATACCAAACAAGATACGTCTGTAGGTCAGATCTGTGGATCACTAGTTTGCAATCTCCCCTCTATGTATTCATAACTCTCAATAAATCACTGTAACTCATACATTGTTCTTATCTTATATACACTGGACCAAAAAATAAATAAGGCCCTCAAATACCATGGTGTGTCACAAATTTATAGACTCTTAATTTTGGAAACGGGTTAGCACTTTAGTCTCGCTTTTCATTTGATCATCCTCAGTAATGAGGCAGACCCTAATTGGATAGAATTATTGTGAGATAATGCTTTCTTAGGGTCAGTCAAAATCTATCACTTGCTTTCACACCTCTTAGGATGGCTATTATCAAACAAAAAATAACAAGTGTCAATGCGGACGTAGAGAAATTGGAACTCTTGTGCATTGCTGATGTGAATGTAAGATTGTGCTGCCACTGTGGAATACGGCAGTTCCTCAATACGGCAGTTCCTCAAATAATTAACTATAGCATTAGCATATGATCCAGCAATCCCAGTTCTGGCTATATACCCCAAACAATTGAAAACAGTGACTCAAACAGATATTTGTACACCCATGTTCATAGCAGCATTATTCATAGTGGAAACAACCCAAATGTCCATTGATGATTGAATGGTGCTGTACACATACAATGAAGTGTTATTCAGCATTAAAAAGGAAGGAAATTCTCACACATGCTACAACATGGATGAACCTTAAAGACATTATGCTAAGTGAAATAATCCAGACACAAAAAGACAGTAGTGTATGATCGCACTCGCACGAGGTACCTGGACTAGTCAGATTCCTAGAGACGGAAAACAGAAGGTGAATGCCGGGATCTGTGGGGAGGAGGGAATGGGAGTTCCGGTTTAACGGGTACAACATTTCAGTTGGGGAAGATGAAAACGTTCTGGAGATGGGTGGTGGTGATGGCTGCACAGCAATGTGAATGTATTTAATGCCACTGAACTGTACACTTAAAATTGGTTAAGATGGTGAATTCTATGTCATATCTATTTTACGACATTAAAAAATATAAAAAGAAATCCAGCATTTCCAGTTTCTGCTCTTTCTTCTGCCCTCTGAAATCATACCACATAGGTTTGCTTTTTTCCATGACTATCTGCCAAATATTGGCAGAGAGTAGGCCTTTTTGCATCTTTGCTGCTCTCCTCTGAGACTTTCCACTCCCCCTAGGACCTGCACTCAGGCCAGGAACATAGCGTTTGTGCAAAGGGGAGAAGGAAGATTACCTCCCCTGCTCTAAATACAGACTGCGAGGAGGCTGCTCCCTATTACGTGACTCAAGTGTGTTAGGTTTTATCTCATTTTTTCGTGTGTGTCACCAGCATCGTTGTGTGGCTCACTTGTTTGCAAGTGATAGATAACTTTGAAGGAAAGAAGTAGAGAAAAGGTGACATCCAGAACTGTTATTTCTTGATCAGACGTCTTCAAAGCCAATCTATAAGCAATACTTCATTCAATTTCCTTCTGAATTCTGGAACTGTGGCATGAAGAGATCTAAATTCCTACTGAAATTACCCTGCAGTTGAAAAAGGGCCCCAGAGGGAACTGTCTGGTTCATCATGGACTTTCTGTCTGTCACAAAAGAGAAGAGACACAGAAAGACGCTGAAACAAAACTTTTTTTCTCTACGCCTTGCCTCCACCTTTCCTGACATTTTTACTACTGAAAAGTAAATGTAGTCTTACAAGCTTAAAAGTTATATTTCCAATAAGAGCTCCTCCTACCCTTAGATATCAATAAAGCCCATTGTCCTCCTTTCCCATGAAGCCCTCCCTAACCCTAAAATACAGGGACCCTTTTACATTATTTCCAATTCGATATTTGCCCAAATAAGAGAATGTGATAAAAAGTGACTTCCCAAAGAAGCTCTGACAAAATCTATGAGCCCTTTTGACCTCACACACTTTAAGGCATCCCAACGTATTTCCTTCTAAGAAGAGAGGCGGAAAAAAAGGCTTCCTTGCTCAGCCAGCTAGCTTTGCAAAGGACCTTGAAAGGTCTGGGGGCTGCTGGGAGTTCCCAGCTTGCCAGCTCAGGCTCCGGTTCCACTAGGTCATGTTAAATATGAGTGTGCACACCAGAGAAGGGAGATGACCTCAATTGTCTCAACAGGATGTAGGACAGCAAAGGGGCGCTGCAGCAAGTGGCCCGGGCCTTCACTATTAAGAGCTCTAAATATCACTGGTATTAGTAAATGAGCAGCTACAAGCAGTGTCATAAACTTTATGAGTTCACAACACAGCGTGACAAATCCTTCTTGAAATATTGGTTGTGGCTGAGGGATTCCCGATGGTGATGGGTATAGGCACCAGGCAGATGAGCCAGCAAGAAAGGTTGTTTGTCTCTCAGCCAAAGTCCGTTCATGGGCAGGAGCATTATTACTTATCATTATTAACTATAATGACAACAATACATGTTTTTATGGCGTTTTGAATGTCGCAAAGTGCTGCAACATCGTTCTAAGTTATTTTACCTCACGATGGAGCAAGGAGGTCAGACGGAAAACATGGAGCTTAGATGCAACAGAGGCTGATCTCAAGACTTGAGCAGACTTGGTAGCTCATGAGAAGTCATTTGTTTATGTTTCTGAAAAGTTAAAAAGTCAACGGAAAATCCTTGCTTGAAAGGACCAGAAATGTTCAAAATTCCCATTGTGGACTTCAACAAAGTATTGAAAATTCTGAGCACTGTTTTTTTCTTTGCTCCCCCTTTTCCTGTTAGCTACCCACTCCCCAACTGCAAACTCCAACCCAGGACCCTGGGGTCTCCCTGTGTGTGGCGCCTCGCCCACCTCTCTGAACTCACTTCCTG
>NW_006431918.1:11097429-11105722 GCF_000325575.1 Pteropus alecto | reverse complement strand
TCCTCTGGTCCCATAGTCGGCTCCTCTTCCAGCAAGCCCAGCTCTTCCCTGCTTCAGGGCCTCAGGCTGTGCTGTAACTTCCATAGGCCTGTTCTTCCATTAAAAAAGAAATTATATTTCATGACTGCATTTGTATAAAGATGAATAATTTAATGTTCTATATTGAAATATTTCCCCTGATCGAAAAGTTCATTTTCCTTTCTGATTTTAAAGGACATTAAAACAGTTTCGTGGGCCCCTAAATGTGTGTGGCCCTGTGTCTATCGAGCTTCATAGAGATGTTGTGCCTGTCAAGACCTTTTGCACCTGCTGCTCCCTTTGCTCGAAGTGCTCTTGCCCCAGACAGTCACGCAACGTATAACTTCCCTGAATTCGTGTTTCTGCAAAAATGGCACATTTTCAGAGAGGCTTCGTCTAGGCACCTTATCTAAGACAAGCCCTATATCTCAGTTCCAGATCTCATCTCTATCCCCCGACCCAGCTCTCCTTTTCTCGTAAGCATCTGACGTTGTATCAGATATTTATTCTCTTTGTACTTACTTGTTTGTGGTCTGTTACTTCCCCTGGAATGTAAGTTCTGTGACACTAATTTCCTCTGTCCCCTGAGCTCCGCATAGTGCCAGGCACACAGTAGATACTCGCAAATGTTTGCTCTGTGTTCAGTGAATTTGCACCTGGAATGTTTTTTCTATGTTCCAAACCCTTCATCGTCAAATATGTAAAGAAAATAAAAAGTGAGCACGAAGGAAGAAGAAAAATGCTTTCTTGCTCAAATATCCCACCTTACGTAGGATTTTGGAAAGGCCAAGATGAGCTGGAAGCCCCCAGCGATTCCAATCAGGTTCCTGCTCTAGGTTCTTCTTCGTTTTTTACATTTTCTAATGCTCGTGCACACCGCCTTTGTCTGTAATTATACAGGGTGCTGAGACTGAGGCTGAGCATCCCTCATGCCTTGTTTTTTTTTTAAAAAATCAATTGTATTGAGGTAAGAATATTTAACATGAGATCTACCCTCTTAACAACTTCGAAAGTGTATAAAGACAGAATCGTTAACTACAAGCACGGTTCGTACCCAGATCTCTAGAACTAGTTCATCTTCCTTAGCTGAAACTTCATGCTCCTTGATTAGCAACTCGCCATTTCTCCCCTCCCTTTCCCGCAGCACTTTCCACAATTTCGGTCTCTAAATTTTCCTATTTTAAATATCTCATGTCAGTACAATCATCATATTTGTCCTTCTGTGACTGGCTTATTTCACTCAGCATAATATCCTCAAGGTTTATCCACATTGTCACATATTGTAGAATTTCCTTCGTTTTTAAAGGCTGAGTACATATATACCACATTTTCTTCATTCATCTGTTGATGGACATTTATTTAAGTTGTTTCTACATCTTGGCTATCGTGAATAATGCCGTAATGTACATGGGAGTGCTAATGTCTCTTCCAGATCCTGATTTTAATTTTTTTGGCTAAGTACTCAGAAGTGAGATTGCTGGATCATATGGTAGTTTTATTTTTAATTTTTTGAGGAACCTTCATACTGTTTTCCACAGAGGCTGCTTCATTTTACATTCCCACCGACAGTGTGCAAGGGCTTCAATTTCTCCACATCCTTACTAACTCTTGTTATTTTTTAACTTTGTTGAAATAATAGCCATGCTAACAGGTATACAGTAATATTTCATTGCTGTTTTGATTCGCTTTTCTGTGATAATGACATTGAAAATCATTTATATATCTGTTGGCCATTTGTATATCTTCCTTGGAGAAATGTCTGTTTAAATCTCTAGTCTATTTTTTAGTTGATTCATTACGTTTTCTTGCTTTAGAGTTGTAATATTTCTTTATGTATTTTGGACATTAACCCCTTACCTGACAGCTGGCAAATATTTTCTCCCATTCAGTCAGTTACCTTTTCAGTCTGTTGTTTGTTTCCTTTGCGCTACACCTCATGACTTCTAAGAGCATGTGCTGAGCGCTCTATAAGTCATTGCTGAATCAAAAGTGAAAGAATAGGGAGAAGAGAAAGATACAGAAGAGTCTTTAAAGATGTAAAGAGCTTATACATCAAATGGCATAGAATTAATGAGGATGGCTTCAACAAAATGCAGAGCCTTTACCAAGGGACATTGTCAGAGAGTATGAGAGAACCATTTTAGTGTGCCAAAAAGAGAGCTTATAAAGATAGCAGGCATCTAGAAACGGGTCGCTGGACTAGGACGCATGACACTTTCGGTTGCAAAACTTTCTCTTTAGAGAAAAAGAGACGTCGTGGCTCTTTGGAAAGTCCAGGACAGGCTTGCTGCAGGCCCCTCCGGGCGTCAGTCCTCCACCGGCACCCCTGGGCTGTCTTGCTCTGTCGTCTGAGCTCCTCCTGCTGCTGGGGTGGCTTTCGTCACAGCCTCTACATTGTAGCAAAATAGAGGCACAGCTCTAACCGCTTTGTCCTCTCTGCATAGGAAGAGGGTCTCTTTCCCAGAAGTATCTGTTACGTCTCACTGTATTTCATTGGCTCTCATATGGTGATTCACTTACCTTTGGCCCAGTGACAGTACCTCGGAAAAGTGTGATGATGCGCTGTCTGTGGCCTGGGTCACCTCACAGAATGACTCATGGTGTGGGGGAGGGCAGCGGGGTACCCCCAGCCACAGGGAACAAAGATGAGTAGAGTGGGGTTCCCCTGACGACAGTTACAGGAAGTAGGGTGTATGGACGCTGAGTGGCCAAAAAACAAATGTCCACTACTCTTGGCTCCAGAAAGAAAGTGTAATGGATTGGTTTGGCATAAAAGGCCTGGACTTGAACTAAGAGGTTGCAGGGAAGTATGCTAAGTATTGAATTCCCTAAGGACAATGAGAAGAGATCATTAGCAAACGTGGAGGAAAATTAGATTCTCTTCCTCACAATTCTTGTGTCCTGTTATAAGAAATTTCTATGATCTAAGGAATGAAGATGAGGTTCATTTTATAGAAATATTATTAAAAAAAGAAAAAGAGGCATTCATTTTGTTTTCACCTAGCTTCAGCCTTGAGTCATGGATGTGGGTGTGAGTGAGGGAGAGAATTACCTTTCTTCATGGAAGAGAAAGAAGCTGCCCCCTAGGGAAGCTGCTGTATGGGAGGAATTGGCTGTTTTTCCGCTGCTGCTTTGACTGGATTATCTTAAGTAAGTCATTTCTGTGCCTCATGGAAGTTGGGTAAATGCCAGTTGACTTTCTGCCTGGGCTTAAGTGTTAGACAAAACATCTTGGTAGACATCTTATTTTATTTCATCTTATTTTATTTAGCACAGAGAGGAGATGGATGCTTCCCCAATCTTCCTGGTATCCAGACCCCACTCATAAGAACAAACTTCCCTTCCTCTGGGCTATGGTGTTGAGGTCAGAAGGGAGAGGATGTCCATGTCCCTGAGAAGTCCAGCAAATCATAGACTACAGAGGATTGAGAGGTGTGCTCACCTTTCCGCCTGCTCTAAGGCAGGATGAGACCAGATCAGACAGGTGAACGCTACTACGTTCTTTGCTTCAACACTATGAATGGCTGAGTAATAAGTTCCATTGAGCCAGAATTGCAGTAGTTTGCTTCTTCAGAAGAAAAAGAAAAAACCTGAAACAAAATAAATAAAACATTTCATTCAACGCAGATTTCAACTACCCTATTTCGTTGCCATCTAATTTTTTTCTAATGACAACGCTGTATACTTTCTGTTCCAAATTTGAAATATCATTGTAAAAGCAACAAAAATGAAAATCCAATAAGTGTGTTCTTTTGGGTGGTGGGGAATGGGATGCCAGGTTAGAAGTTGTACTTTTGGCTGAGAAAGAAAAATCTTTGAAATGACACTAACTAGTTGTTTTGTTTTGACCGAATAAAATGTCACAGGATATTTTACTTCTTATGCCTCCTTCCTTCACTTAAAAGAGAGAGAGAACATACATCTTTAATTAATTGACTAGATTTATACACTAAATACTGATTTTCTCCTCCTTAGTAGGAAAATGGGGTTCAGAATTTTAGACATGAATTTATAGTCTGATATCATGACTTGAGCATCTGTTATTAAGCTCTGTGTGTCTTCTTTGAGGCAAATCTTTCTTGTCTTTTATTTTTACTCCTCATCCCCACACCTTCACCCCGTCCTCAACATCGGCCTAAAGGAACCTAAGGAGTTGAAGTGATGGCTTCAAACTTAGAAGCAACAGGATGTAAAATCTTGATACCATTCTGGATATTTCAGCTAACATCCATCCTTCCCTCCCCCCTTGAATGAGTAAATGAAATAATGAGTGATATTCCATCCTAGATGCTAATATTCAACTTCCTCCATCCTGATATCCGTCTAATGCAGCCCTAGACATAGTTCCCCCAGCAACTTTCTATTCCCACATCCATTAGCACTATTACCTTTTACCCACTGCATTCTTCTACTGTCTGTCTTTTGCCAGTGAGAACTCCTCCATTCTTTCTTGCATTTTAAATTGGGTCCTCTATTTCATCAATTTAACTGAAACCTGGATTTCTGTCCTGATGCAATTCTCAGACAAACCTTCTCCAATGGAGGCCACTCTTCTTGCTCAAGGGCTGAGAAGAGAGATCCCCTGAACCCTGCTAACTGCAGGCAACAGTTCCACTACTTCTTCTGAGGTCTACCACTCACATATGCCAGCCTCTCTCCATCCTTCCCACCACATTTTTCATCTTGCAAACTTCCATCTTCCTCAGTGACTTCAGATCTGGGCTCCAGACGCTGCCAGCATCCACTGGTCATCTGATATTCACATAGCAGTATCATAACCCTTCAGTTTCTTGACGTTTTAGGCAAGATCAGGTAAGAGATAGCCTCGGACTCTCAGCTCCTCAGTTCTCCATGGCCCTGGGGACGGCACCGAGTTTACTAACAGAGTCCTCCTTCAGCTTGGCCAAGAAAGCGTATGTCGCTCACCAGTTTGGGAAGCCCTGCTCGTAGTGGTCCCAAGGAAGAGGCGGCGGGCAGAGTGCTGGGCCTGAAACTAGAAGTTTGGGTTTCAGTTCACTGTCTGCCACGTGGCTTTGGCAAGTCACGTCACTTCTCAGAAATCTAAAAGTGGAAAACAATCATACCTATTTTCTAGACTGACTGTGAGGGAATTTGAAGGAAATCACCTTGCATGCGAACACTTTGTATATTAAAAATACAATACAAATGTTATATCTTTTTGTTGCTTCTATTACATAATATTCAAGATAGACAGCAAGGAGCAGGTTGAAAGGACAGAGCTCAGAGGGACACTTCGGGACAAAGGTGGAGAGATGAGACTTGAACAGGGGAAGGTACCATCTTCCCTGAGATAAGAGGGAGAAAGAAAGGCACCGTGAAGACGAAAACATACTGAGCTGTGGACGGTTGAATGGGCGCCTGTTTAAACCTAACCAGTTTGAACTTCTCAGGAAAGTTAAAAATTGTTCAAACTTATGTGACTCTGGGAGCTGAAGGCTCCTGAAGAAGGCTTGAAACAACTTTCTTCTATTAACACGAGTGTGGTGGTGGGTGGCAGGGGAGGGGGTGAGACTGTTTGTGAGGTGAGTGATACGGGAGACCCCCAGAAGTAGTCAGTCACAGGGAGCTGAGTGGGGGAGGAAAAGCCATGCCTAAATATGATCACTTTCTTTCATTTCCCTGTCTTTCTCATGTCTCTTCCCCCCGCCCCCTGCCCCACAGAACTGAGCCTAATACAGCCAGTTTAAAAACATTAGTCATATTATTTGTATTTATTGAATTCAATATTACTTTAAAAGCTTGGAAGTTGAATATTTTGCCTTTCTTTCTCCCTCAAAAAAAGAAATTAATAGTGAAAGTGTTTTCATTTTCATGTAGCCAATAATGACTTTTTTTTTTTTTAGGAGATCCTTTATTACTTAGAGGAGAAAAAATTTCCCACTCTCAGACTCTTCCTATAATGCTTAAAATATGTGGCATTAATGGCTTTTCTTCAATATTCATTTACTACACAATGTGTCATTTTCAGTTTTTGTTTCCTGTGCAACTCTCTTTCTGGAAGGCCCGAATCTCTCTTTTGATCATCTTTCTCCTGATGCTAAGGGTATACAATGGTTACTTCCTCCCAAAGGTTACCTGCCTCGTAGCCTGTCCTGTAGCCAGTGCTATCCTATGAAGAGAATTTAGTTCAACCGTTGTCAAGCCCTAGCGCTCCAACTCTTGCTACTCTTTGAGCGGTTCTAAGTATCCTCATAAACAATGGATTTCCTTAAATGATTGCTTTGGTCCTCGTGCTGTAATTTAATTTGTACCTATTCTCATGACCATGCCCTCACTATTTACTTATGAATACCTTCACACAGGCACACATTTTTGCACACTTTCTGGAACAATCAGGGCTACATCTCTATCTTTGGCCTACAAGTGAAGGATTAACCATCTGCGATTTTCCTGTTTATTGAAGTCTGAGCCAAGAGATCATTTCTGAAGTAGGGTTTTCTTATGTGGCTTTGCTGTTTGAAGTTAATTTATGATGTGCCCAGTTATCTCCTTACCAGCTCACAATGCTTTAATTTTGTGTAGAAGCAAGGTAATAGTATATAAGTATAGCATGGTCTTCGACTTTCAAATGCTTTATTTATCTTCTTTCCTGTGGCTTTAAATATCATCAAATCAATAAGCCACTATGTAGCATTACTGTTCAATATGCAAATATGTCTTCATCCATCTGGGCATTTTTAATGGCCATAGATTTCATTGAGTTACTGGGCTATCCGTTCAATTCCATATTAACACAGAAAACAGTTCAAGACATTAATTATATAGAGTTTTACAATAGCCAAGCTCAGATATTTGGAGAAGTCTAATCCATGATACTCTATCAATTTGTATTCCATAGGAATCTCATGGGATATCAGAATGAACGACTATTAAAAAGTTAGACTAAAGTTTTCTCTTTGCAGTGCATTCAGTCTACCACATTTTAAAAAACTTTCTCCTCAGAATTTGAAGATTCATAAATAAATTGATAACAACTTTATGCTACCACCTCTCCCCATCATTATTTGTTGCAACCTTCTAACCTCTGAGTGACTCTCCTGCTTTTGTAGAGCACTCAGAATATCTATTTGCTATCCTCCTCCTCATCCCGAGTCCTGCCATCAGCCTGGGTGACTTCACTGACCATTGAACACCCTACCTCATAGCTCCTTAATCCTTTGTAGGCCAGTGGCCCTGGTCTCTGTCTCCCCAAACCTCTACCAAGACCAGACCCTAAAACCGGTTATCATCAAGAATCACCCCACCTCTGAAACTCCACTGTTTTCTTCTTGGACCACGACCTCCTGGCCGTTTAGCTCTGTTCTCTTACTCGGTTCCCGACAAGGCTCTTTTTTTCGGTTTTCTTCACTAATTCTACCTCCTTTATTTTTTAATATGACTGTAGCTTAAGCTCGATTCTCTTCTCCTCCTGCTCTACGTTCTCTCTTTCAGTGACCTCATCTACTCCACTGGCTTCCACTATCGTCTTTGTGTTTACGACTCTCTTGTTTCTTAGCTCTGTTCTCTTACTCGGTTCCCGACAAGGCTCTTTTTTTCGGTTTTCTTCACTAATTCTACCTCCTTTATTTTTTAATATGACTGTAGCTTAAGCTCGATTCTCTTCTCCTCCTGCTCTATGTTCTCTCTTTCAGTGACCTCATCTATTCCACTGGCTTCCACTACCGTCTATGTGTTTACGACTCTCTTGTTTCTTTTCTACAGCCCTTACCACTCTTCCAAGAATCAGGAAAAAAAAACACACTTCTAGTTCCTTAATAATCAAAATAAATAATGTTTATAGAGGCGTTACTATGGAATATGCTGTGTTTTAAATGCTTAAGTGTGTTGACTCATTTATAACCTTATGAGGTAGGGTTAAATGCTATTACTACATGACCCAGCAATTCCACTTTCGAGTGTTTTGAAAACAAGGATGCAAATAAATTTTTTGTAGACAATGTTCACAATAGCTAAGAGGTGGAAGCAACAAAGTGTCATGGATGGATGAATGGATAAAAAAAAAAATGGCACATACATACTTAAAAAATAAAGAAATTGGCCAACAAGTATATATAAAGATGCTCAACATCACTAGCTATTAGAGAAATGCAAATCAAAATCACAATGAGATACCATCTCACACCTGTTAGAATGGCTATAATCAGCAGGACAAATAATAACAAATGTTGGAGAGGATGTGGAGAAATAGGAACCCTTATATACTGCTAGTGCGACTGCAAATTGGTACAGCCGCTATGGCAAACAGTATGGAGGT
>NW_006431918.1:11093193-11097069 GCF_000325575.1 Pteropus alecto | reverse complement strand
GGGTAGGGGGGAGGGGAAAGGGGGGAGGTAGACGGGGGAAAGAAATTTAAATCATTTCTTCCATTAAAAAATTAATTAATTAATTAATTTAAAAAAAGAAATGTTGACACATGTGGATGAACCTCGAAGATACTATGCTAAGTGAAATAAGCCAGACGCAAAAGGGCAAACATTATAGGATTCCACTTATGTGAGGTACCTACAGTAGTCAAATTCATAGAGACAGGAAGTCGCCACCAGGTTGCCAGGGGTTTGGAAAAAAGAAATGGGAAGTTATTGTTTGGCAGGTACAGAGTTTCAGTTTGGGAAGATGAAAAAGTTCTCGAGATGAAAGGGGGTGGTGGTTGCACATCGATGTAAGTGCACTCACAGCCACTGAGCCGTGCCCTTAAAAATGGTGAAGATGGTAAATTTTATGTTATGTTTATTTTCCAAAGTTAAAAATTAAAAAAAAAAATACCAAGAATACAGATTGCAAGCTTAAAAAAAAAATGGTTTAAATGGTTAAGAAAGAATGTTGATTGTAAAATATATCATTATTTTACATACCATGAAGAAAAATAATGGCATCTCTTAAACGATAGCACATGATTTCTTATCACCTAGGATTTTTATTTTATGTTTGTCAGAAGAGCTCTTTTAGACTTACTTAAGCATAGTTTTTATTATATATCACTCTTAGGTATATGTTAATAATGGAACTTGATCACAATAAGGGTCTGTGTTTTCTAAATCACTTTTCAAAGTGAATCTTTGATACTCATCATTTTCCACACAAAGTTGTCCTCTGTGCTATCCACAGCAGTGGACTTCTAGTATATTTTACAAGAGGGTGCCACTGCTGTCTCTGTATTTTCTTCCAAAACACTGACATCCATTCTGCAAGTTTTGATGCTGACACTTTATTGCTCTTACCAGAAAGTATCGATGGGAGGTTTTTGACAACTACAAGGGCTCATATTTCTTCCTCAAAAGGTCTTTAAATGATTTGTTGACTGAAATGTCAAGGGCATGTCATTGTCCAGTCATGACACCAGAAATAACAATCACATCACCACCCTTTCTAACAAGCTTATCTTTAACTGTTAATACACAAGTCCCTGAAATGCATCAAGAACTAATACATTGGGTGGATGACGTGGGTTCACGGAGGACTGTTCCAGATGGCATTTAGTCATTTCCTCTTCTGTCTTTCCCTGTGCTCTGGGGGATCTCCTTTGGCCCAGGAGAAATCTTCTGTCCTTCAACTTTCTTCAAGAAGACTTCTTACATCTGTGACTTCCTTTCCCCTAAAGGCCAAGCCTGTGCTCAAGCGATATACCCAATCCTATTAAAATGATATAATCTAAATAGCTTTGATCACGTGTACACATACAGAGGCTGAAACAACCATGTTGTGACTGCAGACTGACCAATAGCAGGTG
The DNA here is from genome assembly GCF_000325575.1 of Pteropus alecto. Lineage (NCBI taxonomy): Eukaryota > Metazoa > Chordata > Mammalia > Chiroptera > Pteropodidae > Pteropus > Pteropus alecto. The sequence goes on along the minus strand of NW_006431918.1, from coordinate 11,095,645 downwards.
AACTCCCAATTTTGGGGAAGTTAAAATAAATGTACATCTTAAGACTTCTGTTTCTAGGGACACGGAGTAGACTAGACATAATTTCCCTATTCCTCTTGTTAAGTGAAACTAACAATCCTAGACAATACAAACAAACACAGACAATCTACCGTAAGAGGATGGCTAAAGGAATTTCTTTAAACAGAAAGACAACAAGAAAAGAAGGAAACTTGGATCATCAGGAAGAAAGAGCATCATAAACAAAAGTATCGGTAAGCATAATAGGCTTTCCTTCTCTGAGTTTTCTAAATTATGTTTGATGGTTGAAGCAAGAATTATAACACTCTGATGTGATTCTAAATGTATGTAAAGGAAATTTTAAGATGATTATAAACAGTGGAGTGTAAAGGGAGCTAAAGGGAGTTAAGGTTTTTGTACTTCACTTGAACTGGTAAAATGCAGACTGTGGTTAATTTATGTATATAAAGTGCAGTACCAAGAGCAACCACTAAAATAGCTTTACGAAGAGATACACTCTAAACACTTCAGACCAATCAAAGTGGAATTCTAAAAACATATGTAAGTAGTACACAGGAAGACAAGAAAAAGAAAAGAGAAATAAAGAACAGAGACAACAAATAGAAAAATGTAAAATGCAGACCTATATATGTTTGTATGTTTGCATGTATGTATCTACATAAACACATGCCCCAGCCCTGTCCACTGAGAGGGCCCAGAACAGTACCACCCCAATAACATAGGCACACCTGAATCCCAGAATGTGGCTTCTAAATAATATTCTCCACTAACTAAATAATGAAAGAAATGGACTATAATCAACTGAATAAATGAATCCATTCTGATAGAAACTAATGAGTAAATAAATTGAAAGTTTGATGAGGAATAGCAAATATATATATTAATTACATAGGGAAAAATAATAACTTTAAAGTTGGGAAACTGGCAGATATCACTTTAGTCAAGTGGTCAAAGCAAACATCATCAGTAATGGAATAAACCGAAATCATGCACCACCTGATAAGATGCAATAAGAACACAGAATCACTTCTTTGATTTTCCTGCCAAAGATGCATAACCTGAATCTAATCATGAGGAAACATCAGACAAACCCAAGCTGAGGGACATATAACTCACATGTTAACAAATTTAAGTAACTGACCTGTAATCTCACAAGGGACAAGGACGGGAAAAGCAGGGAAAGACCGAGGAGCTATTCCAGACTGAAGGAGATGAAGGAGACCCAACAGCTGAACACAGCCAAGATCCGGAACAAGATTCTGCTAAAAAAATTTTTGATAAAACTTGACTGAGATTTGAGGATGGGATAGTACAAACTCACGTGGCCAATTAATTTCCTAATTTTGTAGTTATCTTCTGCCTATGTGGGAGAATATTCCTTTCTGTAGAAAATACATACTAAAGAGTTAGGGGGATAGCCGGTCAGCAACTTACTTAGACGCGGTTAGTGGGATTTAGGGAGTCAAAGAGATTTTTTTTCCCTTTTGTACTGTACTTACAGCTTTTCTGTCAGTTTGTAATGTTTCAAAATTAAAAAGAGAAAGTAAGGAAAAAAAAATACTGCCACCTGGTTAAATCTCAGGTATTTAAAATTTAGTATATCTGAAAAACAATGATCGCCCTTCCAATCGGCACCTTTTCTGATTCTCAGTTTTGATTAGTGGCATTTTTACCTAAGCACCTACGAAAGCTGGAAACCTCGGGGTCACCCTTAATGTCTCCTCTCTTCCCCCCACAGCTAAGCTTTATCTGTGCTGCCTCAGACATACTTCTTGATTGTAACCCGTCTTCTCCATCCCAGCTGCCACTGCCTTGGCCTCCTTCCTTGTCTCTGCCATCACCAGCCAGTCTTCCTGCATCCAGCCTCTCTCCTCTACAGTCCTGCTGGCAATTATCTTACTAAAAGTGAATCTTTTTGTGTCATCCCCCACTTCAAGATATCATTTGGCTTGCGAGGGTGGTTAGGATTAGAGAGTAGTTTCAAAGCTTTTCTTAGTCCTAACCAACCCACAGTCATCTTGTCGCTTACCTCCTGCCCCTCCTGAAAAACTACAGCATCTGCCCAACCTGCTCAACCTACCTCAGACCTTCATGCCCCTTCCTGAACTTCTATGTGCGTTGCCCCCCACTGCCTCAAATGCCTCCTATGCCACCTTGAAAGCAGGGGACATAAATCTGGAAGGCCCACAAACAGATTCTAGCCTGCAGAGCATTTTGTCTGGCCGACACAGGTTTCTAAACGGGTGGATGTGTATCCTTAGGCGGTGTCTTCTTTCTGCAGCTCATTACGAAGCCGTCCACATCTGGCAACTTCACACGTTCATTTGAGCCGGTTCTTTCAACACTCCTCTCTCTTGAAGTTTTTCATGACTTCTCCCTCACTGAGGCTCCATTCATAATCCTAAAGCAGCACTTATCACATTGTCTTGAAGTC
>NW_006431918.1:11087083-11093157 GCF_000325575.1 Pteropus alecto | reverse complement strand
AACTGTGGCACCAACCTAGATTCTACAGAGGTAAGTATGGACATCTATCCACTGTAAAGCACCAGTTAGGGACCAGAAGAGATCTGCTCCTTACCTGTCACATGTCTGAGCTCTGCGGGGCTTCAGAACGAGTCACCCCAAGATGTGCCTCTGTGGTCTGCAGATTGTTTGGAGTTGCGGGCTCAAGAGAAACTTCTCCCCCTCCCTTAACTACCTAGAAGAACTTGAATTAAAGGCCCTGCCCAGAATAAGAGATTATCAGAGATAACCTCTTTTGACCTAGCCATAGGGCAGGGCAAACTACTCATTAATAAACATGCACTCTCCCCGCAGTGACCTTCTGAAGTCCCAAGGTGCCTTCCTTACCTTATCCCTTGCTCAGAACGTCACAGATACCCATTCTCCCTTTCTATCTCTGAACCTCTCATGCATGTGGGGTCTGTCTCATGTATACAGGGTTCCATACATATGTTTGTATTAAATGTGGTTATCTTATCTTATTAGTCTCTCTCATGTCTATCTGATCATTAGACCAGCCAAAAGAACCTTGAGGGTGGAAGAAAGTCCTCCCCCGCAACCGCCGCCCCCGCTCCACACACACACAGTTTCAATGGCACAGTCTGGCACTCATTTTCATCTGATCCCAGGTGATACATCTTTTAGAGGAAAGTTCCATGGGAAAAGTACCCTAAAAGTTTCTTCATCTTCTTTGGAAAAAATGGTGATCCTAAAGGACTGGCCTAGACTGCATATTTTGTCTGATTATGCTTTTTGGTGGGTTGTAAAGCAGAATGCCAGCTTTTACTTAACTTTAGTGCTGGCTGATTCCATTTCTGTTTCAGGCCTGCAGGCCTTTGGGCAGAGAGCAAGCAAAGAAGCACTATCCCTATGTATATATCTTATTCCAGCCAGCAGGGCAGCAAACACATTTCTATTACAGTAATTTAAAAATCTTTTGGTTGTGAGCAAACATCCAACTTTGGCTCAAATAAAAATGAGCGAAAGAATTTGCATGATTCCAGCGATACTGTATGAATGTTTGGAGTTTTGGTGGGAAGGGGGAGGGGATTTTAAGTCTAACTTCTCACTACACATTTTTAGAGGGCTTTAGAAATTAAGAAGCACCGCAAGCAGACAAACAGAAATAAAGAAACAACGAAAGAGCGCCCCAGGGGAGTCCCCTGAGTGCAGGCGTAGTTTTGTTTTGCTCGCATCAGAAATTAGAACTCTCGAAAGCCACGTACCGCGGGGATGGCAACCAGATGCCAGACGCATGTGGCTCCCGTTAAGAATGATCTTCTGTGAGGTGTTCTCCGAGCTTTTGACAGTCCTCTCTGTGCGTCCAGTCCCTGGATGCCTCAGATTAAAGCAGGCTCCTTGACTTTCCTGCAGTGAGAAGAAGAGAGAGGGGCTGAAAGAGGGAGGGGAATAAAAGGGTATGGCTTTTGTATTGATCAGGGAGCAGCACTCCGTTCCTAAAGCAGATCCTTTGTCTGTCGACAGAGTAAACCACACATTTCTAGGTCAAATTCTGGGGTTCATCCAAGTTAGCAAACTTTATTTCTTCATTTTATCATTTTCTGTTGGATAGAGCTGATAGCAGTGAAAAGTTTTGGTTTCTTAAAGTCTAGAAAAAGAGTTTTTAAAAATTCATTACATTATTAAGGATGCTGGTGGTAATATCTATGTTTAAGACGTATAGACCTTTTGGTGACAAATGCGTTTATCAGCTTAAAAATGTTGAGCTCAAATAAGTATAATAAGCTTTGTCTCTCCATTTGGTTCTTTAAAAATACATGGCAATTGGGGATATAAATTCTAGATATTTCTGCCTAGAAGCACATAGTAGAACCTCTTTAACCTGGGAGCATGGCTGACCAACCTGGCTTCCCTCATTTATGTTCTACAGTCTCTGGTTCTGAAATACCATCACATGTAAGATGCACCATCATCTAATAACTTTTCAAGGGGAAAACCACTCATTACATTTAATGTGTATATTGAGTGTATGATAAATTCTGATTTTAGAAATTTTGTAAAGTGGCAGGGAGGAAGTGCATCTTAAAATTAGGGTAGAAAGATGAGCACTTGGAGAGAATGTGTTGTTATCAAATTGGTTCAACTATAAAACGGCAGTTATTTTAAGGATGTAGAAAGATCTCCTATAACCCTGTGACAGGAAGTACAGAAAGACTTCGCAAGAAGCAGGCAGTCGCGGGGCCCAGGATTTCAAGTGCTGGAGCTGTCCCCTCGCATGTGCTTCTGTCTCATCTTTCTGCAGATGTCCCCATCCCCACTCTTAACTTCTGCTCGCCCATCGTTTCAGCTTTGACTTTTCATGGTGCCAAATTTAGACTCAATTTGACTGTTTCCTTCTGCTCAGAGACTTATTTTTAAAGCATTCCAATTACTAAATTCATTAAGAGGAATCTGATTGGCTCAGCTTGGGTTAGGTATTCCCTCTTTGTCCAATCAGATTTTTGCCATGGTGTTTGGGTCACCTAACAAAAATCTGGGAACATAGACTCGCTTCATCAGGGTTTGGGTAGAGGTTGGGTCTCTAAATATGGGAAGGGAGATAATGATTGCCGTCACTTGAAAATCATAGGTGTGTAGGAAATTTTTCAGATATGTAGATTTTGGAGTTAAATAAAAAGAGGTCATAAGCACCTTGGATTATATGGGAAAATGACCAAAATAGTCATATCTACTGCTCAACTAACTTATGCCTGTTGTTTTAAGTTGTGAGGCTCCATCCTCTAGGCTATAAGCTAGATAGACTGCCAAATAAAATGTCAGATAGTTAAAGATATAGGACACTAGGGTATGTAATATACAATCTGTGTGACAGTTTTTACTTAAGATTTTAATTTAATGCAGTGCATAACAGTGAAACAAGGGTTTTCTTACATTGCTTGTCAGGGTGCCAATTGTCAGGATCTTTTTAGAAAGCAATGTGTATCAAGAACCTTAATGCACCCATGATTTCATTTTGGATTTGGTTTGAGGCTTATTTGAGCTGGCTACACAGTTGGTGCTCCATGGAAGCTTATTGAGAGATTAATTTCTATTTTATTTGCGTTTAACATCATGTCCTTTCATGTTTTTCTGTTTAACTTGCCTTACTATATATGACATATCAAGCTTATGCTTGAATGAATAGAACACCACGTGTGAAAGCAGGCTACCATGTGTGCGTGCAACTTGTGCTCCTGAATATAGATGGCATGAAAACGGAGCTTCGTGTTCAAGTTTGCCTGTGAACGCAGGTTTATAACCCGAGCTTTAGGATGTGATGACTGAAGGCAAACTTGGGGGAAGGGCACTGATGAGAGGTTGATGTTTTATTTTGTCGACTTTTGAGTGAAATTCCATCCCAGAATGTTCTTGGTCTGGTTCAGTTCAGCTTCATCTGCAGCCAGAATTCATCACCTTACCCAAGGCGCAAGGGGCCCGTCTCTTTACATCGACACTGGCTCTTTGTCAGCAGTTGGAGGGAAGGCTGTGTAGTATGGTATTTCTTTAATGTTGTAGGCTTAAGAACCCTTCCCTAACCTCGCTCATATTTTATGGTATTCTACTTACACCAGGCTGTTCCCACGGAATTTTAATTTACAAAGACTTCTGAGAATAGGATCATATATTGGCCTTTCCAAGGCTAGTACAGCTGGAGCTTTTTTTCTTTCCCAGTTTTATTGAGATATAATTAACATATAACATTGTATTAGTTTTAGATGCACAACAGGTTAATTCGATATATGTGTATATTGTGAAATGATCACCACAGTAAGTCTCCTTAACATACAGTTACACATTTTTTTTCTTGTGATGAGAACGTTTAATATCTACTCTCTTCGAAACTTTCAAATATACAGTGCAGTATTGTTAACTATAGTCACCGTGCTATACCTTACATCCCCAGGACTTGTTTGCCCCATAACAGGAAGTTTGTACCTTTTGACCACCTTCACCCATTCCACCACTCACCCCTCTCCCCGTCGCAACCACCAATCTGCTGGCAGAGGTCTTACAGCCTGATTCCAGGTGTCATTTTACAGGCTTGCACAAAGGTGGTCCCTGAGCCTGGAGAGGATTTGTCATGACACATTCTTGTTGCACCCATCAAGGTGTAGCTCATTCCTTGCTTATTTTAGTACCATTGGTCCCAGGGTGGAGGAAGGTGGAGGGTGGAGATTAGTGAAGGCCAAGATTCTGCTTTCTCACTGTAGACGAGCTCAGGTAGACCGCCATCTTCACCTGTCATTTGTCAGGAACTAGACAATCTACATGGAGATCTCCATACTTCGAGGGTATGCAGAAACATACACATGCATGGCAATAGCACTTTTATGGGACATGTTGAATTTAGACATTTTTCACACAATGTGAAAATGTGTCACTGAATAGAAGAACTCAGCATTTGACTGTGAAATTACTTAAAATAACTTAAAAATTCAATATTAACTGAACGCGTTTTTTATTAGTTTTCTGAGATTCCAATGAAATCTTTGACAACATCTGTCCTGAGAAGTGCCAGCTGCTTTTGGCAGGTTTGCATGATCTAAACCAAAGCATCTTACACTAAATGCTACTTCAGACCTCACACATTCCCTTCTTTTCTCATCAATCTTCCCCTAACTGTGTGTTACCCTAAAGTAAGTTAGATTGAGATGTGGGGGTTGAGGAGAATTTGGGAGGGGAAAAGAAAAGAGGCAATGATTTTGTCTCTGTGGGTTTTGAAATACAAGTTCTAGGTAGACCCCTGCCAAAACATCATCATAAAAGTGAGTTTTGTAGTTCAATTTATACTCAGTGTTTCAATTGTAATTCTAACTAATTTCCCAGGATTTCCTGCTACATTTGTATTTTCTAAGAATTAATGGTGGGGTGACAAGATGGGTCTTCTGATCTCCAGTTAGTTCTAGGCCCCCGTGTACAGGGTCCTTTCTCCCAAGGCTAAGGAGTAACTGTAGGCTTATCTCTCCATTCCAGACTCTGTAGGGTTCCGGGAAGGCTCCCACAGAACTGCAGACGGATCTGGCTACGGGGTCGCGATGCAGAACGTTAGCCTGCCAGGATGGCAGGGAGACTTCCTGTTACCCACCTGTTTTTGTTGTCAATCCTTAAGTTCAACAACAAAGGAGAACTTTTGCCCTGTCCCTGGACCACGTCTCTTCCTGGAAATGAGAAAACTGTTGGCACTAGCGCACGCATTCAGAACGGGAGCGGCCTGCTTTCCTTGAGCCTTGTGATAACCGAAGGTATAGAAGGCGACCACAGAGCTTTCCCTGGGACTCACTCTGAGGCACCGAGGCAGATTCAAAATTAGTCCTCCTTTGTTCAAGATCAGGAGAATAAGAGTTATCTGATGCTACTGCCAGAGGCCCATGTAAAGCACCCTCAGTCTTATTACTCTGCATTAAAGTTATATGGAAACAAACCGGAATCTCATATTCGGTATGCCATATTTGTCAGCCTTGCTAAAGTAAATCATTTTAGAAAAGATAAATGTTTGCACTCTTCTCATCAAAGACAAGATGTTTCAGTTTCTTCTTTGTGGCAGATGCAGCAAGAGACAAAGGGAGGGCCGGGGGTCAGCCTGGACAGCTACATCTATACTTAATGTCATTACTCTGTCACCATGCAAAGTTGTAACAGAGAGCCTTGGATTTTTCTCTTAACTGCTTGGTAGACCACATAAATAATTTAAATCTAAATAAAGATATATTAATGTATACAGCTACAGAGAGTTTTCGTTTGTTTTCTATTTATTTGTTTACTTGTTTGACTAACCATTTCTCTTATACAATCCTTTATGTGTGGATATAAAAACATCTCTTTTGTATGTGAAAGTTTTTCATTTCTGGAAATTTTTTAATTAATGCCTTCCTGAGTTTTATGGTTTTTAGCAGTTTTTTTAGTTTTGTATTTATTTAGCAAAGGAAAACGCAGCAAAGTTCTGCAAAGCATTTCTTTAACTTGCAATCTGTTGTGATTATATTTACAATGCTTATTTACTCATCACTTAAATGCATTAATTTCAATGGCCCTTGCTGTGTCAAATTGTTATTTCT
>NW_006431918.1:11085795-11087035 GCF_000325575.1 Pteropus alecto | reverse complement strand
CAGGAATTCCAGCTTCCCTCTTCCTATGTGTTCATACTTCTGATTTCCAAGAGAAAAAAGGAAATCTTTCAGGCAGATAAAATTGTCTTGATTTTGCTATCATTTCTGCTCATGACTTTAAGAACAGTGAGTGGATAGTATTCTATACCATAGTGGATAATTTTGTATAGTAGGTGCTGACTCTAAATCTTCTTGGCTTATGTAGCGAGAATAATCCTAAGATAAATTATTTTTTTTAAGTCCTGAACTTATCCTCTCTCTCTGAATCCTTCCTTATATAATTCTCCTACAGGAAAATAAACTGCCATGACCTCTCATTTCCAGAGCTCTTATTGACTACTGGTGCTTTCCAAACTTTGATGTCTGAATTTCTTTTAAGATGTTTAATCATCGTAATACATAGAACAATGTGGAGCAGTCTGACATTGTGTTTGTCTTTGTGTGGCTGAAAAAAAAATGCAATTGTTTGTATAGTGCTGAAAATGGAGGTTAGGATTAAATTGACCCAAGGTTAATGATAGGATGAAGATCAACTGTCGAGTAGCAAGAAAATGCTATAGCCTTGGCAATAATTAATGTTGAACAATGACTGGAGTTCAGATTATTGTAATGAGAGATGATACGCTGTTCTGACTGTCCAGAGGTCAATGTTACTTGGTTTCCTATGGTTAGGGGTAAATAAGGAGGACTTCCTAGTAAAAACAATGTAACTGGATACAATGAGGCTACAGTGACCCGAGGTTCATGGGAGACATTGTTAGTATGTATAAAGAGTTTATAAAATATGTAGCAACCAACGTTTTATGAAATTTGGTACCTGAATGAGGGGTGGAGTGGAGAGCCTGTGGAGCTAGGGAGGTATTTATTTAACTACAGAAAACGGACCAAGATTACAGTTTCCGGAATCCCATATGTTGACTATTATTCTGTAATTCTAATTCTCATGCATCTTTTCTTGAATCCTTCATTTTCTGAATGGCATCATTCTCCCCATAATAGATCATCAGTTGTCCTTGCTCTGATAATGGATTACATTACTATATCATTAAAGTAACAGATGTATTAGAGTAATACCTTATCAGAACAAAGCACCCCAGTGGTGATGTATTTCCCAAAAGATGGCTCCATCTTGGGCGGAACAGCTCCAGAGGCAAAGTCAGTTCAACAACACAAAAAGTGAGTCCGTTGGCACATGTGTGTTGGCACCACATTTGTGTCTCTGGCTGTAGAGTGCCCTGAG
>NW_006431918.1:11056369-11085783 GCF_000325575.1 Pteropus alecto | reverse complement strand
TCTATTGGGCCATTGAATCTTCATCAAAATCTGTGGATATGGTGAGTCTCATTTCTGAAAAAGAGACAGAGTGGAATGAAAGTCTTCTGTAACAGAAGATCGTTTGTAGGCAATGGATTGTGCAACTCTGCTTTGTTTCTGGGAAGACAAGTTCATCTGGGGGTGCAAACTTAAATCATACCAGCCAGGGTGGCATCTGTTATGGCATTTGCTGACACAGAATGGCAGCTGTACTTGCTTCCTTTGCCACCTCACTACAAAGATCATTTTCTCTCAAGACTTTACCAAGTCCTTTAACCTGGGACAGGTGTTTTTAAAATCGAACATTTGAACTATAGGTTAAAGAGAACCAGTTCTAAAGATGTTCAATACCTCTAGAAAAACCAATATAGAAAAAACGTAAAGAGAAAAAACCCATACACTTCATCTAAGATGGTTATATGTTAGTTCTGCCACCAGTGGGCCAGAGAAATGGTGCCCACACGAGAGCAAATATGGAATGTTCAATGCTTGCCTAGTGCCCGTTCAGATGAAGATGGGTTTTTCTTTCACATTTGGTGTATCATCATCTTCATTCTCTCAATGATTGGTTTAGGAATTCAGGATTTGGGGAGGGTTGGACCTGCAGGGCCACATGTGGGTATATTGACATGTGTACATGCAGGTAGGGCCATGATCAGTGTTGGGCTTTTTATGGCAAAACCCCAATTCCATTATTGCCATCACTGGGCAGAAATCAGGTTTCTTGTTCTTTACAGCTAGTAGGGTTGACCTGCAAAAGGTCCAAAGAAAGGAACAGCATATTTTAATAACTCAAAGGCAAATTGGCTAGAAGCTGCAATGGATGGGAAGATTTCCATTAATTAAGGTGTGGGTAAGGAGAGGGGTAATACTTTCTAGGTAGAGACCACTTCCATTTGAATGAGCCTGAGAGAAAGGGTTATTCATTTAATTTCTTTCCCTTTCAGATCCTCTCACAGCAGGAAAGTTATCCAGCCCCTCCCTTCCTCCTCGCTACTCTAGGAGAAAGCAATAACCACCTCTTAGTAAGAGCCTGCAGCAGCAGGCAACACCTCAAGAAACTAGCCCCAATTTAAAGAATGGAGTTTCCTTTGGCACTTGAAGAAAGGATTTGGGAGTGTCCAAAGAGAGGAGCATATATACTTGCTAATGGGATCTTACAGTAATTCTTGTGACTCTTTGTCATGTCACTTTTCCTAGACTTTTGGTATGAAATGTTTGTTAACTCTCTGGCCATCTTCTAAGTGGATGACTTAGATGAACAGATGGATTTATCCCTTAATGGACTATTTCTTAAGAGAGTGCAGAATATCCCAGGAGAGAGAGAGCACTGCTAATTCTAGCTCCTTGCCTGGAAGTTACAGAGCAAGACACATGGGAGTTTTATGCCTGCAAGGAAAGAACTTTGAACAAGGCTCACTGCAAAATGCTAACGACCTTAAATAGGAGACACGGAAACAGGTTTGTATGAAGAAACAATTGTCTCCCGCATGAACTTGGGTCCCGTTGTGTGTGTATTTACCAGTGACCTTGCTACTGTCACTTAGTACTGGATGATACGAGAAATAATTGAGTGCCGTTTTTGTACATTTCACCGGAATAGACTCAGTCTCTGCAAGAGGACTGATATCTCCAGTCCCTGAGGTACCATAGATTAATTCACTGATTTTAAATAGTTTAGAAAATACACCCATCAAAAGGCTAGAAGCATATATACATCAATTAAAAATTAAACAATCGAGACAAAACAACACACATGCACGCGCACACACACACACACACACACACACACACACACACACACGAAGTCATCATACCATCCATTACTATGAATAAGCCATCAACAGGAGACCGAGGAAAGATAAATAACTCACATCAGGCCTGCAAGTAAAATACATTTATCAGCCCACTTAATAAATGCTTTTTGACATTCAAGGGCCTCTTTCTATGTGGTCCTGTACCAGGAGAGATTTACACATACGCACTGTGCACATTCTCAGAGTGTACGGTCTAAGAAAGACAACAGAGCAGTGTACACCGAGGCTCCCTGCCATGCTACGCTGATAGGAAGAAATATAACCAACTAATATGGGTGTCTTTCAGGGTCTTCTTGCATCACAATCTGAATTTAGAAGACAGGAATTAGGAGGCTCACGAGGTGTGAATAAGCAGCGACTGGCAGATGTTTCTGAGGGGAGTGACAGTTATTTCCACCTTCCTAGGGCCATTTGGCGATGCGTGCTTGAAGCCTTGGAGTTTTTCATTCCCTTTGATCCAGAAAGTCTATTTACGGAAATTTATTTTAAAGAAATAGTCATAGAGATGGCAAAGATTTAGCAATAAGAATATTCATTTTAGCATTGTTCACAAAAGCTTAAATGTGCAAACAGTCTAAATTTTCCAAAATACAAGATTAGTTTCATCTATTATGGAACAGTCAGGTTAGTAGAAGCCAAACACGTTCCTAACAAAATAACGAGGGAGAGTTAATGACATTTTAAGGTAAAAGAATTATGCTGCGGAACAAATTACTGAATCATCGTTCTTCGGTTAAAAAACTTTACACACATGAATACATATACACACTCCAATTTCCCTGTACATATACATTGCACAGGACTGCAAGGAAACATATAGAAATATTATGAGTACCTCTGATGATAAAATTATGGGTAATTTAAATTTTATTTTTGCTTATTTGTATTATTTTCATTTCTAAATTGAACTATTTAAACTTACAAACTAAATTGAACTAAGTTAGGTGAAAACAAGGGTCAATATGGCCGGGGATGCGAGTGGCAGATAAAGTTGGAGATGTAGGTAGACACCCAAAGAGCCTCGAATGCTGAGCTGAGAAACAACACATTTTCTCCACGTACAATGCACTTTATTGAAGTTATGCAAAACTGAACTAGTTCTATATAAAACATGTATGATCTCACTCTATGTTCAGAATTGAAGGTAACTTAAATGCTTCTCCTCCCCTAATCAAAACACCTGCATCGAGAATCACACGCTATCAGAGCTGGCAGGGGGAGCGGTGGCAACTTATGTTTGTTCTGTGGCCACACGGCGACACCCCTTTATCTGCCATCATCCTCGTTAGTGCCTGGTGAACCACAGCTGTGTGTACCTGCCTGGGAGCATCTGTGAGAGACCTGATGGCTTCCCCTCTGTTATTTTAACATTTACTGCCATTATAATTTTAAATCTTTATATTCTCTCTATAATCCTGTAACAAGGTCACCTAAGAGTTCATTAAATGGTAGAGCTGTAAAACACTCAGGAAAGTCGGGGACTTTGGGACAGATCTTTAGATGGGTTAAATCTCTGAGCAGGCCAAGGAACCCTCACAATCTTTCTACTGTTAATTTAAGAGAGAGCACTTCAAAATATTAAAGAAAATACAGGGAAAGTAAAAAGCAATCTTAAAGCAAATATACATTACGATGTTTACAGATTTATGCACTCTAAGATTGCATCCTCCCTCCTGCATCCACTTTATATTCAGTCCTCTGGGAAAGCAGCTTTGAATTATGTAAGTTTTGAATTATGTGAGGTCTCCAGGAATACATTCTTTGCATAAAATATAACTGTTTCGTACGAGGGAGAAGGAACGGGGTGAGGGTGGTGGTGGCAGGATGGAGGCTAGAAGGGGTGTTGAAAAGAGGGTGACACGAATATAAGGTTTTAGAAGCCTACTCGGGCTTCTCCTCAGCTAGGAGGGTAAATCGGGGTGAAGAGAAGATGGAATCTGGGAGACAAGTGGAAAGGGGCAAGAAGACCTTCGAAGTGGCTTTACACGGACCCGGCGGCTTAACTTTCACCCTCTGCAAGACATTCTTCCTTCTTGACAAGAAAAAAAAAAAAAGCAACGGAGACCCCAAAGAGGCTTGCATGGGAAGACGCTTATTTCACTCATCAATTTGGTTGTCAGTCTTTCAATTGTTCCAAAATAAAATTTTTAATTATAAAAGTAACACATGCTTTGGAAACAAAAGTATTTAAGACAGAAAGTGGAAGCCCACCATCCAGCAACTTCCCTGCCTCCTACCAATGAATTCTGCTCCTCAGAAAGAGTCATTCATAATCATTTAGTTATGACTTTCCGGACATTTTTACACATACAGAAGGATTATTTTATGTCTACTGCTCCGAAACTTGCACCCCACCCCCACCCTGCCCCATTCAATCATATGTTGTCGACACTGAGACATTTTTTTTTTTATTAATAAGCTTTACTTTTAGAGGAGTTTTGGTTCACATCAAAATTGAGCGGCAAGTACAGAGAGTTCCCATAGAGTCCCTGTTTGGCAAATGACTCAACCAGGACAATCCGAGTGCTGTCCTGTGTGTGTTGGGGTTGAGGAGAGAAAGGGAGCTCTGTAAATGCGTCTCTGAGCTGCCAGCAGGTTTGTCTTCTGTATGAAAAATGCCGTCTGGCACTCTGGTTTACGGTGCCACATGTAAGGAGCTTGGAAGACCCCACTCCATCTTAACACCAGGTAAAAAGCTGAACACAGTGAAAAAACCAACAACTCTTCTTAGATCCTTCAGAGAGGGGAGAACACAGGGCCAACCACTGCCCCAGGTTGGAGAGTCAGACAGCGAATACAGGGCATGGCAGCTTCTTGGAGCAGAGACTCGCCAGCGAGAGGGAGCTTCAGCGGGAACCAGTGCCGGGGCCGGAAAACGTGAACTGTGATTGATGAATTGCCAGAAGCTCACACATCTGGACAACGCTGAGAGTCAAAAATGCCACAGGGCGCAGTTATAAGGGGACATCCAAGAGCGCTACTGGATCCCTCTAAAGAATATTGGAGAAAAATCCTCTCACGCTTCTTGCAGAGGGAAGGGAAAGGAATGATTTTGAAATATGCCAGAGCACTCTGTTCTTTTTTTATTATTAAATTTACCGAGGCGATATTAGTTAATAAGGTTATATAAGTTTCAAGTGCACAATTCCGTAGCACGTCAGCTGTGTGTCGCGTCGTGTGCTCGCCACTCGAAGTCTGGTCTCCTTTTGTCACCATATATTTGACATATTTGGCCCCCTTCGCCCTCTTCAGCCTCCCCCAACCCCTCCCCTCTGATTACCACCACACTGTTGTCTGTGTCTAAGAAGGTTTTTTGTTTGTTTGTTTTGTTTCTTCGTTTGTTTGCTTTCTGTTTTACACCCCACATATGAGTGACATCCTATGGTGCTTGTCCTTTCCTGTTGGACTTATTTTGCTTAGCATGATATTCTCAAGATACTTCTTTGACATAAGGTGAAATGCTGCCATTTGCAACAATATGGTTGGATCTTGAGTTCACTTTGTTCTTCTTAACACAACTTGCCCTTAGGATTAGCTAGTCCCCCAGAGCCTAATTGGTTGGGGGTATTATCAGAGTCTAACTGACCTGAGGGAGGGAAATATCCCAGTTTGGCTGGCTCTGGTCATCCTGACACACCTAGGAGTGGCTGAAGAAAAATACTGAAAAATACTGGTAAAGTTCACAGTCCGGAGGCATAGACTGGAGACCTAATCACAGGACTATAGAATGCTTCTATGTGTATCTTTATATTTAAAATGAGTTTCTTAGAGACAACATATAGTTGGGTCTTGCTTTTGGATGTGCTCTGAAAAATTTTTTTAATTGGTATGTTTAGACCATCACATTCAAAGTGATTATTTATAAAGTTGGATTAATATCTATGATATTGTTACTGTTTTCTATTTGTTGACTTGTTCTTTGTTCCTATTTTTGTTTTCCACACTTTTTTCTGCCTTTTGTGGTTTTAACTGAGCATTTGATATCATTTCTTTTCTGTCCTTTCTTAGCATAATTAATATTATGCTAAGAAATATGCTAAGCACTGGTTCCCGCTGAAGCTCCCTCTCACTGGCGAGTCTCTGCTCCAAGAAGCTGCCATGCCCTGTATTCGCTGTCTGACTCTCCAACCTGGGGCAGTGGTTGGCCCTGTGTTCCCCCCTCTCTGAAGGATAATTAATATGCTAAGAAAGGACAGAACTTCTTTTTAAACTTTTTTTAGTTATTGCCCTAGAGTTTGCAATAAACGTTTACAACTAATCCAAGTCCACTTTCAAATAACTATACCACTTTGCGAGTAGTGTAAATGCCTTATAATAACCAACTAATCCTAATTCCTCCCTCTTGTCCCTTGTATTATTTTGACATTCATTTCACTTATATGTAAGCATATATAAGCACATATATATCTATGTATATACATAAGACATATACATGAGCATACATTATCAAATACATCACTACTGTTATTTTTTTAAATGAACTGTTTTCTGTTAGATCAATTCAGAATAAGAAAAAGAAAAGTTTTTATGTTTCCTTTACTTATTTCTTCTTTGACAGTCTTCCACGTTTTCTGAATTATGTCATTTCTTTCTGTCTGAAGAACTTTGAACATTTTTTGCAAGGCAGGTCTACTTGCAACAAATCCTCTCAACTTTTGTTTGTCTGAAAAGTCTTTATTTGTCCTTCACTCTTGAAGGATGATTTTGAAAGGTATAGAATTCTAAGCTGGTGGAGTTTTCCTCCCAACTCTTGAAATATTGTACTCAACTTTCTTATTGTTCGTGTGTCTTCTAGGAGAAGTTGAGTGTAATTCTTATCTTTGCTTCTATAGATAAGGTGTTTATTCCTCTGACTTCTTTCAAGATTTTTTATCCTCGATTTTACTAAGTTTGAGTATGATGTGCCCAGGTGTAGTTAGTTGGTGAGTTAGTTTGTTTTCCCTTATATCCTTCTCGGTGTTTTCTGAGCATCCCTAATTTGTGATTTGGAGTTTGATATTATTTCAGTGGAAATTCTGTCATTGTTTCTTCAAATATTGCTTCTTTTCCTTTTCTCTTTCTTGTCCATCTGGTATTCTCACTACACATATGTTACATCTTCTTCAGTTGCCCCACAGTTCTTGGATAGTGTGTTCTTTGTTTTTCCAGTCTTTTTCCTCTTCGTTCTTCAGTTTTGAAAGTTTCTACTATCATGTCAAGCTGGGAGATTCTTCCCTCAGTCATGTCCAGTGTCTGAAGAGCCCATCACAGGCATTCCTCATTTCCATCACAGTATTTATTGCTAACATTTCCTTTTCATTCTTTCTTAGAATTTTCATATTTTGGGGGAAAGTTTTTGCTTTCTAATAAAAGAGACACACACAAGAGGAGAGCTGCTGGGATTGCCTCTTCTTCTTTCTTCTTGTCTTGAAAATGGATGGACCTAATGCTGGAGCTATTAAAGTTATCTTGTGTCATGAAGAAACAAGCATGAAGGAAGGCAGAGCCGATCTACAGAAAGCCTGGGATCCTAAGGACAACCAGGAGCTCCTGAACTAGAACCAACAATTACACTTCCTTGCCTCTTCTCCAGGCTTTGAGCTTGTGAAGGGGAGCTTGTGTGTTATTCGTCCTAAACGCTTAGCACCATTCCAGCTCCATGCTCAATTCTCTGAAAATGGCTGTTGAATATGACGTGTTCAGGTGTAGTTAGTTTGTTCGTTTCTCCCTACATCCTTCTTGGTGTTCTCTGAGCATCCTGAATCATCTCCACTCTGTGGTGGACCCTGAGCCGAGTCATTCTGTGGCTGCAGTGTTCTTTCCAGCCTGCTCAATGCCCAGTGTGCCCACTCTTCCTTCTCTTTCATTCCTCAAAGCACCATGACCACGAGGCTGCCGTGGATAGACACTTATGGTGAGAGTTTGAGAGCAATGGATGAAGGTGTCAGCACAGCTCAGAACAGAAGCCAATTCACAGTGAAGTTCAATATTGGACATCACTGTCTCAAGTTCTTCAGTGATCTGCACCACAGGGAATCTCACACTGGCTTTCTTTCTCCACCTTCAATATCTCTCTCTCTCTCTCTCTCTCTCTTCTCTCTCTCTCTCTCTCTCTCTCTCTCTCCCCCTCCTCTTTTTCTCTCCCTTTCCCCACTCCAGAGCTTGCTACCTGTATTTCCCCACCTCTCTCTCTCTCTCTCTCTCTCTCTCCTCTCTTTTTCTCCCTTTCCCCACTCCGGAGCTTGCTACCTGTATTTCCCCACCTCATTACATAAATATTAACCAGTTTAACTCTCAAGGGCTTTCTAATGTACTGGGCTTACTTTCGAACGTCAATGGTTTCTTGCCAAACAAAAGTGCCATTTATTTCTGATGACACTTGGCAGAAGTTTTGAAATTCATTTTTCTTCTACTCCTGCAGGATCAATTTCTTAGGCAGGGTTGACTACACCCTGTAATCTGTGCATTAGGGGTGGAAGTAAGTCAAGCAGTCCTTATTCTTGCTACAGATGGTGGGGGGTGGGGAGGAATGAGATGATTTATCCTAGAAAAGACAAAGCAAAGAAATAATTTAATAGGCTTCCAATAAAAATTTTATTAGTATCTTGAGAGAGGAGAGTAGTAGCTCTGATAATCCTACAGTTATGAACAATATTGAAACGCATGTTTGCACAGTTGACTTGACTAATTTTATAATGAGTTCACATTCACCTGCTTTTTGAGAATATATTAGCTGAGTCAGAAAAAGGAGATGGTGCCGTGTAGAATGGCAGGGAACTTAACCTAGGATTAAAAAAAAAAAAAAAGCCACTAAGTGGATAATTAAGAACTAACTATCCATGAAGAGTTATTAGATAACCATTCCTCAACCCCAGGAAAGACAGAAGTGGGGTGAGGAAGGAGAGGAGGGGAGTGCGAGAGCAGGGGGAATGAGTGAGCTGTTCTGTGTCTTTATGCTTGTGGTGTTGAGCGTCTTTCCTGTGCCTTTAAACAAGAGTCACAAAGTCTTTCCAAGACAACTTGTGAATATCTTAATTCACTCTGCTGAAACTATGTATCTAGAAACTGGTAGCACAGTCTAGCTATATATAGCATCTTTCAGCCAAGGCCAGCGTTCCTTGGAATAACTTCCACTGAACTTCTGAGAATGAAACAGAGACCAAGTTACTGTACACTTGACTTTCCCCTTACCTCCTCCCATATGTTATTGTCCTGAGGATGGTGTAGTATGAACATACAACTGGAGGAAGAAGAAAAGGAAGACCATGCCTCTGCCTTACAAGAAGAGTGGCAATGATAGAAATCCTGGTTTGCACAGCCCTACTCTGTGCAACACGCTCCTGCCCCCATCCCATGTGTCTGTGTGGCCTGGGGATGAGTGACCCAGGGTACATCCAAAGTTCCGCTTCGCAGGGGCCTGCACTCTACTCCATCCCAAACAGCAGGATTTCTAGGTTCTACAAGAATGAAAGAGATAAGATGAAGGTTACCCCGAGTGAAGGGGATTAGGTAAGTTAGTGGAGAGGAGGAAGTGTGGGAACCACATTGTGCACTGTGGTAAAAGCTATTGTCAAAGCCTAGTGTTGGTTAAAGGTGATGGGCTCATGGGTGCCTATTGTAATAATTACTAATATTATTATAAAAATAATTAATTAACTAAACAAGCAAAAGCAGGTTAAGTATGAACATGCAATGATGAGAGCGTGTCATGAATCAAGGATTACGATCAAACCAGCGCCGAGATCCCGAGAATGGAAGGGGAAAAGAGCAATGATGTTCCCTTCCCACTGCGCAGTTGAATTCCTGACCCATACTGATCAACTTTAAAACACTGAAAGTGATTCAGGAGGGAAGGAAGCGCCGCTGACTGGGTAGGTGACCCTCCCCACGAGTCCTGTGAACACGCAGATAAGGCACCTTACTCAGACCTCAGAGAGCAGGTGGGTTTGGTGTCACGGGGCCATCTCACGGGCGGGAGACCTGAAGCTCAGGGAGATTAGAGGGCGTGCTCAAGGTTGCAGGGTTAGGGAACAGAGTCATCAGGTTGGTGGCCCAGGTCCGATACCCAAAGCCTGAGCTCTGTGTCCCTGTCCCAGGGCGCCTGTTCCTGCTCCGCTCCCTTGCCCCAGGTTTGTGGATGACGGTGTCTGTCGTGACCCTTTAATAGGTTGGGCACAATAATGGTAATAATCCGGCTCCACACTGGGAATAGGCACAACACGCCATTTCCCAGAAACCTTTGTTTGTAGCAAAGTGCTTTTTCCAGGAACCGAGTTTTATAAGTTTCTAATATCAAACGATATTAAAACCGTGCCACAGTATCATCTGTTTACCAAAACATCAAAAACAACAATAACAGCAAAGCCCCACACTTGGCATAAAGCACTCTGAGGACTCTCAAGAAGAAAATATGGTGACAAACAAGGCTGGTTACCCAACACAAGGTCAGGTGACCTCTCCATGCAGGAATCAGTACGGTGTCCCTTAACTAGGCAGTCTGAGCCAATATTGGAATTTGAAATCAATTTAGTAGGCCTTAGCCAGGGTTTAAAAAGAAAAAAAGTATAGTATAGGAAATAGAATTAATTTATATAGTAAAGGTAAGTACAGAACAGTCATATAAGGCGTATGTGTGCGTTTGCACGGGGGGCCATGTGCACACGGATGGATGTGCATTGCGCTGTGGACTTCTTCCTGTGGGTAGTACTCAAGTACTCAAGGAAGCTTGACAGCCCTTCTGCATGACCCCTCAGAGCATCAGTGAAAACCTCTGAGGCGTTAATGAAAAGGTAGCCTAGGGTGGGAATGCAGGAAAAAATAATAACGTTCATAGTCACAGCCCTGCCGATGGCCTGGAACACCAGATGCCATTGACCAAGGTGCCTTTTCTTCATGAGTTGCTGTTAGAGGGACCTTGTGACCATGTCCTGGGACCCCAGGAAGGCAGGGGAAGTCAGATTTGTTCACTGCCCTTAGTGCAGCACTTAACAGACGCTCAGAAGGGAGGGGAATGGCGCGCATGAGTCTGCTCGCTCTGCTCTCTTTTGCTTCTCCGATGGTGTCCAACACTGCTTCAAACCGACCAGGATTCCTTTAGCTGTGTTACTGTCCCTGATCAGATTACTGTGTCCAACTCGATGGCTTTGCACATCTCTGCTCCGTACAATGTATATAGATTTTGTCGTTTAGCTCTCGGAGGACAGTCTCATTTTCCTGCATTCCCGATGCCAAGTTCTTTAGGGGGACATTTCCCTATAGCTGTAAAGTGCTCACCATCTCCTCCCAGGCTACAGTCACTTAAGAGCAGAGTCAAAGTTAAGATCCAAGTTCATGGGGAAAAAAAGTTCCTGGATGTACTGTTAGAACCACCCCTATTAGACATCAGTGTTTCACAGAACTCATCAGAGAAATCCAAGTCTTCACCAAATTCTACATCTATTTCTACCTCCCACAGCAGTCATCTTGCCCAAGAGAGGAAATCGTTTCCAGTTTACGCATGGGAAAGGGTGCTTTCGGGAAACTTTGTCTGGGGCCCAGAATTTAATCTCGCCACTGGGTTAATACTTTTTTGGGGGGTGGCTCCTGAGCCTAAATAAGGGTAGAATACTTCCTCTACTGTCACTTTCATAATTGCTGTGAAAAGCGGCTCTGGAGGGTTTGCTGCAGAAACCCAGTGAAGTTAGATGCTGCTGCTTGAAAACAGAGACGCCCAGTTCCACCCACTCCAGCCCTGAGCCATTCTATCCGGTCACCAAGGAGCTGAGCAGGGCAAAGGCTGATTTCTCTTTGCCTTTTTCTTCCATTTCTTGTTCTTCCACTGCTTCCACTACCTTCCCACAACTAACCCTGGCTTTCCCCTTCCTTTTCTCCTCTCTTTTCATGTTCTCAAAGACAGGCTAACTTTCAAAGCCTTTCTTTGCTCAGTCCATCCATGTCCACTCAGCTACTCAAATGCACAGTTCACCTTCCAGCTAAGAAGACAGTGCAACTTTCACAGTTGAGAATGTAAGCCAGGAAGCCAGACTTCCTGGGACGGAATCCCAGCTGCCTGGGAGAGTTATTTAATTTCTGGGTGCCTCAGTTTCCATGTCTGTAAAATGAGAGTGATGCCAATAGTCCTTAACCCAGAGGGTTATTATGGGAAGCAAAGGAGTTAATACACGTAAAGTGCTTAGAAATGTGGCTTAACACATATGAGAGAATTTGTTGGGGAGAAAAAAACTCAAACATGTCACAGGTGGGTAGGAATAAATAGGAAAGTGAAATGTCCCTTAGAACACAGATCATAGTCCACGCTCTGTCCCTTTGATTAAAGACAGGGGCTTGGCTGCGTCTATGTTTTCTTCTCCTAGATATTCGACCTTGTATCTGTTCTTTTTATGTAAGTTGAACTTAGTCCAGAAGTATTTGCTCATTTTCTTGCTTTTATTTGTTCAGATTTGCTACCATTTCCTCTTTGCAGAGTAAAATATCTGGTCCCTTTTGTGACAAGAAATCTCTGGCCAGTTTTCAGTGTTGATATTAATGACTGTTCGTGCCCACGAGATATATAAGCTAAAGGACTGCCCTTGTGTTATATAATTCAAGTCCTAAGGTATGGGGAGAAAAATGCCAGAACAGCATGGGGCAGAAAAAAGTAAACATCTCTAACCCACCAGCAAAATCCCCCTCCTCCCATATTCAGTCTTTAATTACAGAACTGTATTTACATACACATTTAGATAATTACACGTTTATACGTCACGTCTCCCCTAGATCATAAGCTAGTGTCTGTTCCATATTATGTATTTTTGGTGCTCAGAACGGTGCTATACTTACCTATGGGTGTATAAGTACAATTTGCAGACAGACTGAGGTTGTTTATGCAAATCAACATACATATACCATATATTAAGCTGGTTTTATAAATATGGAGTCGGTCAAGTTTATGAGTTTTAAATGACAAAAATTAAAGGAAAGAATTAAAGAAAATGAGGGTGGTTTGCATTTTTCTAATTACATTTTCTGCAGAAAGATCTGAAAGGCAGTTTTAAGCACATTTTCTTATGCATGTGACAGGAATGTGTGTGTGTGTGTGTGTGTGTGTGTGTGCGTGTGTGTGGGGGGGGCATATATATGTGAGGTATGTATATGTGTGAGGAATATATGGATATGGATATGTAAACACACACACATAGATGTACACACATACCCCTACCTAATGTGTGAATTAAGATATTAAGTCAATTTGCCCACAGCAGAAATTCATGTATAGCCAAAATTACTTTAGAAAACTGCATATATCACTCGGGGCTCCATGCTTAGAATCTTAAAAACTAAGGTTTAGTTTATTTTATTTCTATTTACCTTCTGTCTGTGGCCTTGCTCCCTTTGGAGCATTAAAGTCTAGAGGGCAGTTTGAAAGAGAGGTTCATGTAATGGAGCAATTTTTTTTTTCCTTTTTTGTACACTGAAATTTATGAAAATTAAATGCTTTTATTTATTTATTTATATTTTTTATAAATTATTTAAAAATTTTAAATTACAGTTGACATTCCGTATTATATTAGTTTCAGGAGTACAGCATAGTGGTTAGACATTTCTGTAACTTACAAAGTGATCCTCCCAATAAGTCTAGTGCCCCCCTGACACCATACATAGTTATTACAATATTATTGATTATATTCTCTATGCTGTACTTTACATTCTCGTGACTATTTTTAACTGCAAGTTTCTATTTAACCCCTTTACCTTTTTCACCCAGCCTCCCAACCCCCCTCCCACCTGGCAGCCATCAGTTTATTCTCTGTATCTATAGTATGGTTTTTGTCTTTCTCTGTCTGACTTATCTCACTTAGCATAATACTCTCTCGATCCTACCATAATTTCACAAATGGTAAGATTTCACTTTTTTATGGCCAAGTAATGTTCCATTTTGTGTGTGTGTGTGTGTGTGTGTGTGTGTGTGTGTATCACATTTATCCATGGACACTTAGGTGCTTCCATATTTTGCTATTGTAAACAATGCAGCAATGAACATAACGGGACATGGGAGTCTTTTCGAATTAGTGTTTTGATTTGCTTCAGATAAATACCCAGAAGTGGGATTGCTGGGTCCTATGGTAGTTCTATTTTAATTTTGGGGGCAACCTCCATACTGTAAAACAAAATCTTTTAAATGTAACTTCACAGGATAGGTGTGTGTGTGTGTGTGTGTGTGTGTGTGTGTGTGTGTATTTACGTGGCATATTATCATTTAAATACTTTTACTAATCACTTTATTTAATTCTTACAATAAACCTGTCAAACAAAGTTTCTATTAACAGAACAGGAAACTAAGAATTTTGAAAGGATTTGCTCACAGCTGGCAGGTGGTAGAACCCTATGGTAGGAACTGGGAAAGAAGCTCAAGATTTGACACTCCTCCACCAACACTACCTCTCCCAAAGCTCATTACAAATCATAACACAGGAAGTTTTGAAACTATGGATCGATAATGGCCCTTTTACAGCATCACGTGATCACAGGAATGGAAGTGCCCTTAATTAAATCCTTCTGTTTACAGAGAGGAAAGTTAAGTTTCGAGAGGCCAAGAAACTTACCTACGTCATAATTTGTTGATGGGAAGACAAAGAAAGCAACTGTGGGGTTTCCACTCTCAGCCCTTTTTCTACCTTGCCTCCTTCTGCTCTAACCAAGGGGCCAGGTCTCAGAATGCAATAAGAATATCCTCCACTGATAAATAGTAGGACTATAATGCTAAGAAGAAGTATCAACTTGGAAAATGACAAAGAGCGTGCGTAATTTAAAATTATACAGGAAGACACATTGTTTTTCAAGTTTGACTTAACTTGTCAATTAAGAAATGTAAATTAAAAGAACCATTTTGACGCAATTGGCAAAAAAAATAAACATTTTTTTTAATGTTAATATTCATCGTTTTGAGAGATGGACCTCACTGTGTGACAGACACTCTCAACTGGTAGAAATAAAACTGTTCCAATCTTCCAAAAAAGCAATTAAATATTGTGTATCTAGAAAGTTAAAAATGTTCAAGGTTTTTGATCTAGCAATCTGAATCCTGGGAAAAATTTCCCAAAGATAATCAGATATGTGGCCAAAGGATATTACTTTCAACATTATTTATAATAATGAAAAATTGATAATCATTCAGGGTCCCAAGTAAAAGAATGATTTAATAAAATCGTGTAATTCATGTGATGTGTTACCATGCAGCTGTTAAAATCATCGCTTTGGATATTATTTTATAGCTTGGGAAAACATTTATGATATTAAGTGAAAAGGGAAATCCAAAACTGTATATAATTGGATTCCTACTTTATTATTAAAAGAACATGAAGAAAAGGGCTGGAAGGGAATCAGTTAGCCACTAACATTTCTGGATGGTGAGCCTTGGAATATGCCCTGCACACAGTAAACCAAGCAATTTTGCATATTTGTTGCTCGAATAAACCAGTGAATGAATTGTGGGATTATGAATAATTTAAATTTTCTTCTCCATAGTTTTCGGAATTTTCCAGATTTTGTGCAATGAGAAAGTATTCTTTTTATTATCATAAAAATTTACCATTATAGAAAATTTATAGTATGTTGACGCTGAGCAGGACAGAAAAAGAGTAGGCATTTTTTTTTTTTTTTGTCAATATCCTTCATTATTATTGTTTTCGAAAAGTTCAGAATACTGGGACTCAATATTGGCTCAGTGCCCTTTTCATGGAGAGGCTGATAGATCCTTTTAAAGATCGGTTTGCCCTCCATTCCTAGTCAGTGATCCTGGTTGATAGAATTTCTTCATTCAAGACCCTCTGCTGAAGAGCACCCTTGCCTTAGTCAGTGTTCCCCAGAGAAACTGCACCAGTAGAAGGTGTAGGTATAGATGTGCATATAGAGATTTATTATGAGGAACTGGCTCACATGACTGTGCAGACTGAGAAGCCCCACAATCTGCCGTCTGCAGGCTGGAGGAGGCCCAGGGGAACCAGTCCCGATCCAAACTGGAAAGAAGGTCCGAGAATGAGAAGGGGAGCTGGCGTGGGGTTGGGGTGATCCCGTAAGGTTCCAGACAGAGTCTGAAGGTCTGGCAACTAGGGGCACTGATGCCCAAGGGCAGGAGAAGATGGTGTCCCAGCTTAAGCCAAGAGAGCAAATTCCCTTTCCTCCCTCCGCCTTTTTGTTCTATGCCGGTCCTTGATAGAATGGATGATGCCACTCACATTGGTGCTCAGTCTACTGATCCAAATGCTAATCTCTTCTGGAAACACCCTCACAGACACACCCAGAAATGATGTGTTACCAGCTATCTGGACATCACTGAGCCCAGTCCACATAAAATGAATCATCACAGCCCTCGGAATTAAAATCATTATAAAAAGCTCTTTCCAGTTTTGCAGAGAAATTTTTGTTTTGCTGCATGACGTTTAAACATACCCAAGGTTTGTATCATTTCCATATGAACAGAGACATGTGTATTCCCAGAGGGCAGACTGTAGCTAAGGCTGTGTCTCTGCTATGAGGTTTCTACACGAATCTCCTGGCCAGCACGGCAATAGGACTTATATGACCTCAGTCTCGTTGGCATCATGCATTAACCAAGTGACTTTAAATGTGTTAGGGGTCACAGTAGGAGCTCTCACTGTAGGGTTATGGATGGCTCGGTTCAACCCATTTCTTGTTTCTGAAAAATAATTCTAAGCTTAAATCCTATAGTTAGAAGCCAGGTTGGTTATACTCATATGAGGGCAGCCCAATTCCCTTCCATGTTATAATTTTTTTTAGAAAGTCTAAATAAGTTGCTATGCTTCATTACTAAGCATGGGCAAACTGGTGTGGAAATTGTGAAAGATGGGTCTTTAGCAAGACCCATCGTCCACTGATTTTTCATAACTTAGTAATTTTTCATAATCTTTCATAATTTAATAGGGCAGAAATTGTCCTTAAAATTATTATCAAATCATCGCTGACTTTCTTGCAAAGGCAAATGGAAAAATAACAATTTTTACTAGATATGGGGTTACAAATTGGGAAATTACTGAGAATCCAAGGCAAACTCGTATACTTGTTCTAAGCAGAGAGATTATAATAAAATAATTTTGACATTTAAAATAAGAGAGAATCGGTTACATAGCTAAAGTCAAATAAGATATTCTCGTGTCAGCCCACAAAGCAAGATTCCGCCTAGTTCTTCCTCTTAAAGACTCCATTAGAACTTATTGCATATTTTATAAGTAATTGAGCTATTAAGATTATTTTGAACAGTGAGGTTATCTGTCATTGCAGGTTATTAAAAAATCTGTATCTATATATAAATTAGCTAAATGTGATATTAAATTTGGTTTCTATGAGCGTATATGTAACAGTCGAGCTGAGAACAACATGGAGCATTGTGCCTGACTCAATCCAATACGGATACATGTGAGAATGACTGAGGCACCTCTAGGCCACAAACAGTAGCTAAATATATTAGCACTTTATTTCTGAGCAGCAATGAGCAGTCTTTTGCGTCAATCAGAGAGTGAAAAAAATTCTCTCACTAAGGGAACGAGCACTCACTCTGGGCAAGGATCAGTGCTGAGTGGTTTACCTCGATGACACGCCAAATAATAAAATTGCCTGTTGTGATCATCAGTTCTAAAGGCCTTCCAGACACTTACTCACTTTCTCTTAACTTCCGAATAAATGTTTGTTGAGCATCTCCTAGGTACTACGTGCTATGGGAGTTAAATACTTAAGCAGGCAATGATTCAAATCCTAATCTTGTCTGCAGTGTGCCTTCTCTCAAGTCAATAGGAAGGCCACACAACTACTCAAGTAATTACAACCCAAGAAGTGTCAAGTGTAATTAGTAGAAGTTACAGAACAGTTATCTTCGAGTTACACTGCTGTGGAAGTTTGAAGGAAAGACAGATCCTATTTTGATTGGGTTTAAGGCTTAAATCATCTAGGAATATTATCAAATTGGTAGGGATTAGATTATTTTATGGATAGATTGCTACCACCCTCTATTATCTTCAGCAATGGTTTCTAAACACTGTTGATTATACAGGCCAATAGTAAGTACCATTTTGAGTAGAATCTCCCAAGTATGTATATTTGTATTTTGTTCTACAGGTATATTGCTGTATTAACATGTGTATCATAACATACTCAAAATAAATATTTTTAAAGGATGAGCTAAGTTGAAATAAATAATATTAGAAAATATCATTAATTTCTATTCATGGCAGAAATTGTTTCTTGAAAATGCTAATTTTAATCAGTGCGACGTGTTTGAATATGCTTCATTATTTTTGAAAATTATAGCGTAGCCTCTTATGATACAGCAAGGTGAAGATCTCCTAAGTTCAGTTTGTTTTGCCATTGGTTTTAATGGCTGTTACAGTTGAAAAAGACATTTCACAGACACAATATAAACTCGATAGGTACACCTCAAGTGCAATTTAGGCGTACAATAGTAGATATACTTCTGTATTTCTGGTAGTCTTCTTGATATTTTCAGTTTGGTGGGAACAACTTCTTGTTTGATCCTGTTAGACTGTCGTTGTTTTACCGGGCAACATGGCTGAAGAAACCTTGCTCTAGAAACACAAATATCAGCTTCGCCATCATCTCGTTCAATTTTGCTTGCCTTAGTAAGATTGTCAATAAGAAGGGCATTTTTTTTTTCTGTAATCTTTTAAAGCCAGATATATTTAGTGAGGACTAGTTTACATAAAGTTAGATACTGTGATCCATAAATCCACTTAACCTGGCATAAATAAATGGCCACATGTTGCCAGACACTGGAAAAGCAGGAAGAAGCAGGTTGCCACAGTCAACTTCCCCCGCGCCGCCCCCCGGCACTCAGGTGTGAAGCCTCTTGCTCCTCTACAGAAATGTCCCCTACGGTCAGGGAGGCCTGACCATCTGACATCTCTACCTAGTGTTGATGCTGCTGTCAATCCATATATTGAATATTCATAATGCATATTTCCCTTATTTTTAAGATAATCAATTTTTACAGTTTCTAATATTTTCTTCTCATATCCCAGTGAGTGCGTTGAGAATCCCACGAGGTGCACATCACACCCCACTTGGAGACCTTCCAACTAGAAGACAGGCTCTCCCCTTCACAAGAGAGCCGGGGGACAGTGGAGGGGCTGGACACCCCAGGATGAAGCCGTGATGTGGCACTTGTTCAGCGGCAAAACTCTAGGTGTCAACAAAGCCAGATAATCATTATACTGCAAGAACTTTACTTGTGAGAACTTTTTGTCAAAATAATCAGATTTACTGCGTCCTATTCCCCAGGTTTCTTTAAGTCTTCTTGAACATGTGCCGGTAGATTCATTAGGTTGACGGATTGGAGCCTTCCTCCCCGGACAAATCAATGGTGCGATACAGAGCAAGAGGCTCCTACTTGTTCATCATCAGCATTAGAAGCTTGATAAACAGTTTTTCTACTAAAGGCTAAATTCTGTGTTTGTAGATGTCAAAACAGATGGTCCATGTTGTTCTTTTCTTACTTCTCAGACTCAAAATGAAACACTGCCCTCCCTAGGATTTCCTTTCTTCTGAGGACGGCCCCCATGTCTCTAAGGTCTTACTAGTATCCAGTCCGTTCCTACTCCTTCAAAGGACAGAGATCTCCTGCCTTTGCTATTTAATGCTTGTCATAGTCCAGCTGCTGGACTCCAGCTGTGTGCCCCAGCTCTCTTAACTCATTAGGTAGCGTCTCACATTCTGGAATTTCTATCAGCCTGAGAATATTTGTATGATACCGAGACCCCAGTTCAGCTCTGAGTCCAGTTATATTAGTTGTTTGGTGTCATCCAAATGGGAACCACACCTAGATCCATGGTCATTAACCTTTTTGGGGTCATCAACTCCTTTGAAGATCTATGCAACGTTTAATCAGAAAAAAATGCTCGAATATAAATTATGCATAGAATTTCAAAGAGAGGGGTAGTTCATATGCCTTCTGAAGTTCATCTTATACTAGGACTTTTTTAAAAACTAAATTTACTGAGTTGATTTCCTACAAACCAACTCATAGTGAAACAGATTGTTTTTAGGTTTTTAAATTTTTATTGCAGTTTTTTTTCCAGTGGATTGGTTTTGAACAGTTATACAATGTTTATGGTATGTCTATTTATATTGCCCTAAACTGCCCGTTAAGGACTGTTTATTATGGCACAATGTTTATCCTAAAAGACATAGTTACAAAGGCTCTTGCTTTATAATTTCGTTGTCCGTGAAGCCTATGGCCTCTCTCCCCATCTTCCTCATGAAGCGAACCCTGATTTTGTTGAGGGTGGTAATGTGCCCAGTTGAAAAATCTACATTTCCTAGCCCCCTCACTGTGGTCAAGGGTGGCCAGATTATTGCCAATGCTGACTTAAGGAATGCTCTTTAAAAGGGCCTGACTCAGCTGGCATGTGCCCTTTTCCTCTCCCCCTCTACCCTAGTCTTCCTTCTTTCTTGCCCAGAATACAGATGTCATGGCTGGAGCTCCTGCAGCCATCTCACAGCCATGGGGCAGACTTGAGAATGGAAACTATGCTCTCCGTAGATGGCAGAAAAAAGAATGAGGAGGCAGAAATACGTATAACCTTGAAGCCTCTAACTAGCCCCGGGCCTCCTTCCTTTGGACCTCTGGTTTTCAAATTCCATGAGAGAAAAAGAAATTCTGACCTTTGCTAAATATATAAGTAGGTGTGTGCATTCACAGACATACACATTCATGTAACTTAACATATTTCTTAACTAATACAAACCTCATACATGTATTTTTTAAAGCCTATGAATGGCAAATAACAAATTTGCCTGTGTAAAAAAAAAACAACTGATAATTTTGGCAAATTCAGCAAAGTCTTTTGAAAATGAGTTATTAAGCAACTTAGTTGTAAATTATTATCAAAAATATATATATCGGTGTTTAGCATACAAATAATACATTCTTGCAAAAATCTCCAGCTTAGAAGCATTAATATCCCTTAGTGTCTCATTGCATTTACCTCTTACCTCAAAACCTAGTTCCTAAGAATAACCACTTGCATCAATTTCCTATTGCTACTATAACAAATTATCACAAATGTGATAATTTGTTATAGATAATTGCTACTATAGATAATATAGATAATTGCTACTATAACAAATTATCACAAATGTGATAATTTTAATCCACAAATGTAGTGGATTAAAAAAATAAAAAAACTCCACAAAAATCTCATCTACAGTCTGGAGGTTGGAGAGCCAAAATGGGTGTCTCTGGGCTAACATCAAGGTGCTGCCAGGACTGAGTTTCTTTCTGGAGTTTCCGGAGGAGAATCAAGTTTCCTTGCCTCTTCCAGCTTCTAGAGGCGGCCTGCATTCCTCGGCTGCTGGCCCCCTTCCATCTTCAAAGCCAGCAATGGCTGGTTGAGTCTTTCTCACATCGCATCACTCTGACACTGACTCTCCTGCCACCCTCGGTCACTTATAAGAACCCTCATGATTACACTGGGACCACCCAGATAATTCAGAATCATCTCCCCATTTCAAGAGCCTTAGTTTAGTCATATCTGCAAAGTCTGTTTACTCATCTATATATACCCTATGTGTATATAATGTGTATATAATATACATATTCATAAGTTCTGGGAATTTTTCTGTAGAAAAGTTAAAAAGAAGGAAAATAGAAAATTCTAGGCATCCCTTCTGAGGCTAACTGAATTGAAAAATGAAAGTGGGAATTTCAAGAAAAAACACTCTCATCTATTTACATATTGTAGGTGAACGTGATGTTTTACGAAGCAGTCGCTATCCAATTGTGCTTAGTTTAGCTCTGTTGATACCACTAGGAGCCGTCTGCAGTGGACACGTGTGGTTATTTTACTCCTTAGCATCCATTTCTCAATTCTGAATCCCCTTGCAGAATTACCACTTCCAATGGATAAAGTTTGTTGAGATTAAAGCAGGCGCCTTGCTCACCTCTTAGCTAAGGGTGTCCCCGAAACCCAAGCTCGGCCAATCAAATGCTCCCCCTCCATAATTTAAATCTGGATCAGAGTGTATGGACTGGATGCTTATGTCTCCCATAAATGCTTATGTTGAAGCTCTAACCCAATGTGATAATATTTGGAGAGAAAGCCTTTGGGAGGTGATTAGGTTTAGATTAAGTCACAAGGGTGGGGTCCTCACGATGGGATTAGTGGCCTTATAAAAAGAGGAAGGCAGAGAGATCCCCCTGTCCCATGCCCATGTGCCAAGAAAAGTCCGTGTGAGCGCATAGCTAGAAAGTAGCTTCTAGAAACTAGGAAGAAAGCCCTCACCAGGAACCAAAGCCGCCTGCCCCTTCATCTGGGACTTCCTCATCTCCAGAACTGTAAGAAATAGATCTCTGTTGTTTAAACTCAATCTATGGTATTTTATTATGGCAAACGGAGTAGCCTACAACACAAAGTGACGATTCAACTGAAATGGCTGACGCTCATGTATCATTGCGGCGACTCTAAGGAGATTAAAAACGGGAAGGACTCAGTGAAATATAAAACACAACTCCTAAAAACAACATTGAAACAAGTCTCCAGAACTGTATCCAGAAAAAGGTTAAGAATTGTCAGTTCTGCTGTGTTAGGAAAGAGCTATTTGCTGAGATCTCTTGTTTTTCTCGTTGGGGTAAGAAGGTCGTGAGAGTCTCAGAAATTGCTCAGGTTTTTCAAGAACAGTGAGAGAACCTCAGCCGTAGTAACCTGATATTACAATTTAGGGTGATAAATTAGCTGCTGCACCTGAGAGGTGATGCCCACGTACCTCTGTGGTCTGTAGCCTGGCCATGGTGTTTCACAAACGGCTTTAGTCAGTGTCTGAGCTGCGGGTGGAGGGTGTGGAGGGTGTTGGGGGGGCGGTGTGTATGGAGGGAGTGAGGGCAGCAGCAGGTGAGAAAAATCCCAGCAAGGGAGAACACATTCCTTAGAAATTAGTGACGGAGAAATCAGCAAGGGAAAGCAGTAGACTGCTTTGCCTAACGAAGCAGTGACTTTTCTAACGATTCGATCAAACTTAACAAAAAAGTAAATGCAGTACGTTCATAAGAGTTCGTGGTTGTAAACACCAGAAACCACACTTGACTTACCTTGAGCATGAAAGGGGCAGAGTGGGAAAGGCACTGGGTGGGGGAGAGGGACGGCCACACCCCGGAAGGCCGCGGAGCCTGGAAGACGGGAGTAGGAAACCCACCTTCCACTGCCACCTGGCTTTGTTCTTTCAGACCAGCTTCCCCCCTGTGGCGGAGTTACAGGGCTGTTTCAGGGATCACCGCTAGAAAAGAAAGGGCTCCCCCTCCAGGCGTGGCTCCCACGGCCTCGCGGAGCCCTCATGGAAGACAGTGCCTCGTACATGAAGATGAACCACAGTCCTGCCCCCGCGGCAGGAACAGAGAAGCCAGGGGTCCACGAGGAGTTTGCGTGGTCGAAATGGAGAAAGTGGGGGAGCTGCTATCAGAAGAAGCGATAAGCAGTACTAGGTAGACAAAAACGGGAGAGGTTCGACAAAGCCTGCGTAGCGGGGCAAATTCACCAAGGAGCAGGTCTGGGGCTTCGATGGGCCTCCAGGAAGGAAGAAAGAATCTGGATACCATTTGTTTCCGGAAACTGACATTCCATCAAATGTGAAGACAAAATGGAATTTGTTCAACACATGTTTATATGGTGTAAAATGAGCGGAGATTGTTTATTCCTGATTTTTGATCACTCTGTCTTTCCTGAAGACAGCACTGACGTTTTCTTCCTCTCTGTGATTGTGGATGCTCTTCTCGGTTTGGCTTAGCGATATCACTTCTGGAGGGTCCTTGAAAATGTTTAAAATATAAAGAGGTGTGTGCGTGCGTGTGTGCGTGTGTGTGTGCGTGTGTGTGTGTGCGTGTGTGCGTGTGTGTGTAGGCATGTATGAGAAAGCTCTTCTGTAAAATGAAAGATAAAGGGAGCTGAGTAACCTAATAGCGCAACAACTTTTAAAGGAAAAAAGTATAACTATTAAATTTGACTTATAACATTTATTTCTCCTGCATTATGAAAATGTTGAGTACATTAACCATAGTAGTTGGCCAATGATAGCAATTTCCAAATAATCCCTTGATAGCTGATAGCCCTGCCAACTATTTCTAGTTATTAAAATATTCCTCTTCTTATAGTATAAGTATATATTACTACATTTTTTCAGTTTATTTTTCCTCGTTCTTTGTA
The DNA here is from genome assembly GCF_000325575.1 of Pteropus alecto. Lineage (NCBI taxonomy): Eukaryota > Metazoa > Chordata > Mammalia > Chiroptera > Pteropodidae > Pteropus > Pteropus alecto. The sequence continues at coordinate 11,061,767 of NW_006431918.1, read as the reverse complement.
AACTGAAGTAACTTTTTTTACGGTTCTTCACATTTTTATTATTACAATAAATATGTATTACTTAGACCTACCAACTAAAATTGTATTTTTTTTTGTAGCAAATAACAAAATAGTATAGGTAGACACGCTTATAAGGAAAACTTATCGTCTCTGTTTGAGTTTCCCCCCCACCCCAGAGCAGACCCTAAGGTAAGGATGGTCTGGGGGTAGTTTATTTGGGAATCCCGGGAAGCCCACAGGGTGGAGTGGGAGAAGGGGGAGAAGAAAAAGAGAAAAGTCAAAAGGGTTGTTCATGAGCAGGTTACCACTTTGGGTAACTGGGGTTTGCTCCACTGGGGGTGTCCTGAGAAATCATGTAGAACATGTTCCAGAACTAATCCACTGATGGATGGAGAAGTCAGGGCATTTTTCTTCTGACTCTTGAGCCTCACAGTTAAAGGTTGACCCTGAAGGCCTTAGGCCCAGCACTCCAGGTTACGCCACCTGCAAGCAGAGAAGGGCCTCAGGCAGCAAAGCCCAGCGTTCGTTCGTAGGCTCCGGGTAGGAAGCGGCCACTGTGCAAGAAATGTTTGCTACAGCTGAGAGAAGGGCCTCAGGCAGCAAAGCCCAGCGTTCGTAGGCTCCGGGTAGGAAGCGGCCACTGTGCAAGAAATGTTTGCTACAGCCTCAGGGGAACTGAGAGGTGAACTGGGGACAGAGCAGGGTATCCAGAGTGACTGCCATGTTCCCTCCCTGCTGTCATCAGGTCTTTTCATGCCTACCTGGAGTTTACCCTGTTACTGACATTTCAAGGTTGTGACGATGCAATTTCCAAGAAACACTGACCGTGGCAGAATTAGTGGGACGAGCCACAGTCTTCACACTGCAGCTGGTCCCAAGGCCGTAATCTGTACTCTTTCCTGCCCCGTCTGTTCCAGACGTCCCTTACCCTTGGCCAGCACTTCTACTAGTCTAGGTCGCTTGCTCAGGAGAAGGACCAGGCCTTCATCTCCGAGCAGTCTGAGCCCTGGCTGCCTTGTCCTCCTCAGGCCCTTGTTGCTTGAATCACCCTTCCACTGTTATCGCCAGGCGTAGAAGCACCAAGGGGTGCCCCAGGGAACCCCTTGAGTTCCAGACATCTTTTTCCCTGCCCCTGTTATGTAGCAGCAGCTCCAGCTCTTCAAGATAGTCAGAGTTAATTATCTCCACCAGTACAGTAATTCTCATTTTTGCCTGCTGACCTCTTAACATGAGGAACCCAAAATCACCTGGTTGTCATCACTGGTTCAGATACAGTGGAACCATTGCTATATCCCTAGTGGGAATGTCCCCCTCTGTCCGCAGAGACCAAGGTCTCCATCAGGAAGAAACAAAGCTAAAAGGATTAAAACCACTGTTTCCACGAATAGGTCGCTGGGAATATGGCGAATGGGGCCAACCCTATTTGCATTATTTAATTACCATTCCTCCTGTCTGATCTCGGAAGCTAAGCAGAGTCGGGCCTGGTTAGTACTTGAATGGACGACCACCTAGGAAGACCAGGTGCTGTAGGCGTAAAAAATTTGAAAATTAGGGATTGTAAGCTGAGAAGGTCCTCGCAACCTATGAGGTCAACCAAAGGTTGCCTCGCCTAAAATAAATAAATAATTAATTGATTGAAAGAAATTACCATTCCTGTGTATTCTCGCTATTGGGGACACAACACATATAGTGACTATATGTAGCGATCATTGGTTTAATATATATGCCTCATCCTTGAAAAAGGTGACCCAGCCATGCAAAGTGTCACCCCTAAGCTGATGCCTTGGCTGAATCTTTAAGAGGCGGTTCATATACCCTCTCAGGTTCCCTCACAACCAACAGCTTCTAATAAATGGGTCAGAGTAATATTTTCAAGGGTACTATTTTTTTTGCCTCAACAATCCAAAATAGCTCACCAAGCACCCTGACCCTTTCTTAGTGGTAATAAATGCAATGCATCTTTTTAGATGGAATGTCCCAGATCCTTGGGCCCCTAAAACATTCCTTGATGTGGCAGGCCTTAGAATCTTTGTAGGGTTTATCTCTCATCCTCTGATAGGAAGCATTTTATTAAAGCAACCAGCATACTTGCTTCTTCTTAAAAGCCAAGCCCAGTTATCATGCTGTCATTAATATCACGGGCCAGTATGATGTTCTGCAGAATGTCAGGATGATGGAGGTCCCTGCAGATGATATTGTAACAGAAAAGTGGAGCAGTTAACCTATCCCTAAAATGCGGTGGTGAATGATGAATAGGACACATTCGCTAAAACAACAGCCTTTGGCATTTAGCAGGAGGCTATCGCTAAAGCAGTTTGCATTCGCAAGAGAAAGACAGCAGCGGACATCCACGATCAGCCCGCACATCTCACTTAAGCAACCAGCGTGCGTGCTCTTCCAGTGCCTTGACTTTCTTACAGCATGGTGGCCTCATGGTAGTCGGTGTTGCATGATGGCTCTGACCTACAAGGGCAAACATCTCCACGAACAAGGCAGAAGCTGCATCACCTTTTATAACTCAGCTTTGGAAATCAGACAACATCACTTCTATTCAACACTGTTGGACAAGCAAGTCAAGTCTCGCCCAGATTCAAGCAAGGTGACTAGACTCCAACTCTTGGTAGCGTAATGGCAAGGTTTTATTGTAGAAGAGCCATTGGAATGAGGGCTATCATTGCAGCCATCTTCAGGAAAAAAAAAAAAAAATCTATAACATTTCTCATAGCATAACTCAGGCTATGCTGAGACCTGTCCCTAGTTTTTGGGATCAAGGCCATGAGGGAGGTAAGGAAAGACCTGGAGGTAAACAAGCATAACCTGTGAGGCATCTGCTTCAGAGGAGAACTTTGCAAGTTTTCAAGGCAACGGAAAGCTGTCCTTGTCGACTAGGAGACTTCCGCTGGCCCATGGTTCAGAGAACTCTAGGCGTTCAAGGTTCTCTAGTACATCTGTCTACCCGCCTGCCCGCCTCCCGGGTCTCAGGGCCCACGTCCTCCCTCAGGGCTCTGACTTTTGCATAGGAGGGCTGCCTGGCCTGTACTTTTAATCATCTTTGCAGTTCTTTCACCCTTACGATTAACCCCCGGCCTGAGTTTTCAGAAGTCTGCCCTCTGGCTGCAGGAAATGGAGCTCTCCAAGGAGGCTGTCTGGCCTTTATTCCCATGTTCTGAATTGATGGTTGGATGGTATAAACCAATCATTCTCTTTCTTCATTGCTTCTGACCAGCGAATAAAAGCTTCTTTAATTCCCATGATTATTGTACCTCCATATCTTTCGACATAGCGCCATTGCACAATCCTAGTACACCACTGGTGAATGTTTTGACAAATGTGATCTACAAAGTGCCAGGGTTTATCACCACCCAACTTACCACCACCCATGGCATCTTTGTTGCCTCTGTAGCATTGAGAAAAATACCTCCTAGGGCTGTTTCCAGTACCTGTTGTCTTAGTTCGAGTTCCTCCCAAATCAGAGACGAAGGTCTTGGGTACAAGGAATTTATTTTGGAGAATATCCCTGGAAGCATAAGTGAGAGAATGTGGAAAGTGAGAGAGGAAAAGAAGAAAATCTGATCGATGAATGCGTTTCTCCTGTGAGCATCTTAGGCTCAGTCTCACTGAGGACATCTGAGGAACCCTGCAGAATGCCTCGTAACAGTCCCACCCCCTACGGGAAAGGTGGCTGCTAACCCACCGATTCTCATTCCTCATGTTGAATCCCAAGTGATTCCTTAGGTGAGGGCCGAGCGAGCTCTCGTGGTTCTGGAGGGAATGCTCAGTCAGAGGAGCGGAATGACACAGGTGCTTGAGTAGGACACTGTGAGCACACTTAGGAATGTTCCCTGCAGCTACATAAGAAAGTCAAGGTAGCAAGAGTGTCTGCTATACCTACTTTTTAGTAATTCACGTGAGATAATCAGCAAGACATCTCCGTTAAACAAGGTCAATTGAATGCATGCGTTTACCACACCTCCATTCGGAGGCCTCTCTAAAATGACAGAAATTTTTTTTTTTAATTTCATAAAACCCCAAAGATAAAAAGAACAGAAGAGGCAACAGCAGACAAAAGCTAGTGACAAAATGTTGGAAGACAGAAGGCAGATGAATGACTGGTAACAAAGTTAACCGCAGCAAGAATGTTCGCTCTGCTGTGGAAACCATCGACAAACAGGTGGACCCCCACTGTAAAACCCAGAGAGGCTCACGACCTGGAAGTAGATGCTACCTCTGTAGGAAGGGGTGCAGGTGGGGCCAAAGGAAGGAAACTGGAGCTGGACCGTCAGAGTCCCTCTCCTCTCCGGTGCAGGCAGGGCCAGCACTGTCACCAACCTAGCTGGCAACAGGTTTAATTTCCAGGGAAATGGAACCACGGAGTCTTGAGACTTAATGACAACAGGTCTGGTAGAGTCCGGGAGTAAGGCTGAAAAAGGAGGATTAAATAAAGTCTACCTACCACATACTGAATAGTGAGACCCCGATCCTCTTCTCCAGGTCACTGACAGCTGGATTTATGTTCCTTAGACAGGAGATTGGAATATTCACCTCTGATGAAACCAACTGGTTTGAGAAAAGACTAATAGACTTTGGAAGTCTCCCAGTGAAATGACCGGGCCCCTGACTGATGATCCTACAGTAAATAGTAGCGATTGACAGGCACTGCAAATATACACAGGGCTTTCAATCAGCTTTCTTTGTGTCTCATTCTTAAATATGAAGACGGTCAAATATCACCAGACCTGTGAGTCTCTAACATAAAATGTGGAGATTAAAATAAACAAATGAACAAAGTACCTTGCAATGAAAAGAACATTTATACAAACTTATTATTTATGACCTTAGAAATAAAAGATAATTTATTACATCAATAAAATAAGAACATGATGTGAAATTTTTTAAAAAGGAACATTTAGAGAATAAGAAATACTAAAAAAGTATTTGTTATCTGAAATTCAGATTTCGCATGGTAACTATATTTTATCTGGAAATCCTAATCTATGGGGCAGAGAAATTTAACATTTTATCTCCAGCGCAGATCTTTCTGCAAAACTACAGAAACGGATAACTTTACATCTCCACTTGGATGGCCAGTAGAAATTCCAAACTCAACATGACCCAGACTGTACTCCTGATATTCTCTCCCTCCGGATCTGCTCTACCCGTAGCTCCCCCATATCCCAGTTGATAGCAATTGCCTTCCTTCCAGTGGATCAGGACAAATACATGGGGCCACCATTTCCTTTTTCTCGTTCCCTGGCATCCCACATCCAATCAGTCAAAAGGTCCTGTTGCTTCGACCCCCAAAACTATCTAGATTCCAAGCATTTCTCACCAGCTTCGCTCCACTATTATCCTGGTGCAAGGCATCATCATTTCTTGCTTTCAATTGCCTCTCAGCTGG
>NW_006431918.1:11014668-11056323 GCF_000325575.1 Pteropus alecto | reverse complement strand
TCTTTCCCTGCTACAGTCTATTCTCATTACAGAAACCAAAGGGATTCTTTTAAAATGTAATTCAGATGTTCCTTTTCTGCTTAACCCTCTCCAATAGCTCACTCTCATGCAGAATAAAAGCCAAACTCTTTTCAATGGCCTGCAAGGTCTTACGTATTCTAGCCACTGCTCTGATGTCATTTCCTATTACCTTCCCCTTCATTTACACTCTTCGGGCCATTCTGGCCCCCAGGCTCTACCTGTTCACTCTAGGCATGTTCCCACCCGAGGGCCTCTGCCCGGAGGGCTCTTCACCTAGATGTTCACAGGGATAATTTCCTCACTTTTGTCAAGCCTTTGCTCAAACGTTACTTTCCTAGTGAAGCCCAAACCGATCACTGTATTTAAATTTGGGATTTGCCTTCTCTACATACCCTCATGACTCACGTGCCTTATTGTTTTATTTTTTTCCGTGGCACTTACTTTAACACAATGTAACTTATACATTGTGTTTTTAAATTATCATTTGTCTCTTCTCCCTCACTCTAGTCTTGAATGGTCAAGGGAAGCCAAGGAAAGTTTCTGCTCCTCCTTTATTTTTGTGAGCGGACTTGCCCAATGTCCCTTATGCCCACTTCCTTCTGAACGCACTTTCTTAATACTAATAAGGCCCTTGAATTTAGCTTAGCACTGCTCCCAGCAAGATAATGCACTTCATTCAAAGAAATAAGGTGTAAAGGGTTTTTCTCTCAGGTGAGTACTTTTCATCTCCAAGGACCTCAAGATTGGGTGACCTCCAACACATTTGACTTTGGCCAAACTATCATGATCGCCATAAACATTTCTTCACAGAAACTTGTATAAAACATGTTCCCCTGTAGAGTTTGCTTCCTAAATGCCTAACTACAGGGCATTTATTAATAAAGTATTTCTGCAAATTCAATATTATGAGACAATGCATTATATTGTGCATGGCACATGGTAGATACTTCATGACTATGTTTTAGACCCTCTCACATTCTCTCTTCCTTAACGTGTACTACTTATTGAATCTGACATCGTTCTCCTAAGAGCTCTTGGCTTAGCAGAGCTCAGGTGAGTTTAAAGCTATTACTCCATTAATTCAACTTATGAAGTAGACAGTTACCAACTGCTGTTAGCCTCATTTCGTGGAAGGGGAAATGGAGTTAAATGTAAGTCAAAGTGATTTGTACCTTTTATGTATCATTGTCCCAGGTTTTCGTTTCATCAGTTCTTGGTAGCTTAAAGCCAATATTTGGTTGCAGTTTCATGAGAGCCTTTAAGTGAAACTAGCTGTGAGAAATCAGCCTAGCAAAAATACTTTATATTTATTACACTTCCCTAGGACCCTTGAGTATTCTGCATCTCAGTACTCAAGAAATGAACAGTAAATTCTGAGGTCCATTTCATGCTGAGTGAAATGATTGAAGTCAACAGTCATTAAAGGTGATGAAAGTAATAAATTCTGCTCCATATTTCAACTGTTTTTCATCACTGCTTATGCTCATCAATCAGTAAATTAGAAGATAGTGCCTGTATTGATATTGCTATTTATTCAAATAATTTATTTAACCACTCTCATAGACTTTTAATATAGCAACAGGGAGATTTAAAAAAATTCCACCAAATTTATTTTTAAAAAAGATAAATATAAATCCAATCCAACATGTTAGCAGCCTCACAAATTACATTTCTAAGTACTCTAAATGAAAGCTATGAATATCAGTTCAATCAGTAGTCTCCAAACCTGTTTGCATCTGAATCATCTGGGTAGACGGAAAAAACAAAAATAAAAAAAAAAAGAGCGTGCACCCAATCCCTAAACATTCCAGATTCAATTAGTTTGAGTTAGTGGCTCAGAATTAGTATTTGAAAAACATCTCCTCACTGAATTAGTTGTAAGCCGGTTTGGGACTCACTGAGTTAAATAAATAGTCTATTAGGTTGAAAAGAGAGTCAACTTGAAACTTCTCACCAATTGGCCGCTTATTAGTGGACCCGAGGCAGACATACCAATTTCATTGGAAAGTCTTCATTCAGTATGTCAGACGAATAACTTAGCATGTTAGATTTCTTTTACAAACTGCTGACCTATGCCATGTAGGGTCAATGTGGCAACATTCATAAATACGCCTGAGAGAGGCTGTCTGAGACCCATCTCTGCTGATGTTGCTATCCCTCAGGTGTGTTCCCTACCTGCAAGTTCACGCGTGTCCAATTGTCGCTTCTCTTTCCTAATACTCATCTTCTCTCACCACCGCCTCTCATATCTCCCACCCCCAGCACCACCTTGCCCTAAAGTCTTCTCTTCCTTGGGAAGTATAAAGGATGTGTGAATTCATAGGCCTCAGTAAACAAAGAGCTCATGCAGGCCTCGGGTACTGATTTATTTTGATAGAGTCTTTTTAAATAATCACCCCACATAAGTTAATATTTTTCTTTGCTGTCTTACTCCCTAATCCTTTCCCTCTACTTAATTTGTACATTGAATCATTACTGTCTTCTGATAGCTATTCTGTATTTGTCATTATTAAATTCATTTTATTGATCTCATCCTTTACTCTAATTTTTCATGATTTTATGAATTTTAATTCAATTTCTTTTGTATCTGTGATCCCTCCAGCACCATAGCATCGTTATATATTTATTAATATGATCTCTACTCTACCTTCTAAGCTGCTATGATGAGGATGATGATGATGTGATGTTAATGAGACTATTTAAAAATATTGTGCCATGGCAGCATTTATTGGGGAAAAAAGTTTTACTGTGACAGTAAGCCGTTAATATTAATTTTTATGTTGAAAATTTTTTTTTTTTTTTACCGATTTGACATCCATTTACATCCGAGTTGCTTGATTCATGTGTCTCCAGTTTTCCTCTGAGTGTTATATGAAGGCAAATGCTTTAACACAGTGAAATAATACCACAAAATGCTCACTTTAACACTGTATTTCCTTTATGTACAGAGCTTCTGAGTTCATCAAATAGATAAATTCTCAACTTTTCTTCACCTCCACTAAAGGTAAAAACCAAATTCAAGGCAACATTAAAATAATAGAAAGCCTCTGACATGAAACTACAAAGCATAACATTTATAGGTAATTCTGATGCTACATCCTAAATTCATTCTCTGGAATCTAAATTCTAGTCAATGCAGGATTTTCAAATTTCCCCAAAGAGCTACTTATCATTGATACTCACTGTACATAAAAGAAGATAAATTAATGGATTAAGAGATAGATATCTCAGAGGTTTCTGGCAATTTCAGTCAACATATTATATGTCGACATAAAGATGAGAAACCTCAGTTGTGACATTCTGCACTTGTTCGTACCCTCTAGTCACAAATTGCAGCTCTTTCTAGAATCATGAAATTTCAGAACACTTGAGAAACATCATTAAGAAGGTTACTCTCCATTTCCGTACTAATAAACAGAAGGGTGAGAAGTGTTTATATATCCTGGGCTTTTAAGCCAAGAGATGCACCCACCCATCCCCAAGACTGTCGCAGTTCTGTCTGCACTGCTCTCTCCCCCATCACCTTGGAGCTGGCTTCCAAACCGAGCTTCGACATGACGACTAGTTTTCAGGCTGAAGGACTCATCATTGCCGCTTGCCCAGTTTAAACCTTTTAATTCTCAATAGCTTAAATTTTATAATTTAGACTCTCCCTCTAACTGAGCTTGTCAACTACTTCTAGAAATCACATTTCTGAGTCCAGCCCCTGAGGCATTTCATCTCAGCAGGGCCTGGGGTCTGGCACCCGGCTGTGTTTACTTTAGATCCTTCTGGAAAATACAGATGGCGTCCATGCAACCACAGCCTAATTGGCCTGAAATGAAAAATGTGGTTATTTCAAACCAACAAGTTTTGTCCGTTCAGCTGAACTAAGGTGCTACTCCTTGTGATTATATGGCTTTAAGACACCCTCTGCCATACCTGGGAATGTGACAAAATGGCATTTAATGGTATAGGTTTGATTTTTTTTTTTTTTAATAGAAAAGGCCTAAACTACCGTTGAACTAAAAGAGACTTCAAAAGTCCATTTGTTTAATGTTTTCAATTACGGAGAGACTATGTGACGCAGACTTCCAAACATGGCCTCTGGAATTCCTTCTAGTCTCATCAACTATTAGGGCAGGAGAAAGAGACCTCAAAGAACATATAATTGACTTCTCATTTAATAGAATAAAAAATATGAATCACAGACAAGATATGTAAAATTTCCAGAGCTTGAACTAGACCTCAGATTTCCAGTCTGGATCTAATTAATCTCTTTATTATTCTACTTGACCTGGGTGTGAAAATGTTTATACTGTTCCCAAAATTAGTAAAATGAGACCATGATGCATTAGTAACAATATACAAGCATTATAAGGAAAATAACTTAGCATATATTAGAAATCTCTAGAATGCTTTATGAATTGTATCCTATTGTGAAATAGGACCATAATATTTTAAAATTAGACAGAACACATCATCCTCTCCACTCCAGCTTGCATAAGGAGGCAGTGAACAGGGCATATACCTATATTAGCTTAGAGTTCATTAACCAGCTCCTGGTTTTAATTCTATCCAAAGAAATGACTATCAATAAACATTGCCTGTTGTGTTGCATTAAAATTGATTTAAAGTGATTTTGTAACATGTATTGGTTATTTGGAAAATATTGGTTTAATGAATTATGCAGATCTTCCAAATGTTGACATGCTTCACTATATGATATCAGAAACACATTCATTAATGTCACCAAAGAACTCATTTAAGAAAATCTTTAAGTATTGGGAAGCTGTCAGGCTAACAGTGGCAAATATAGATTTTCAAAAATTTTAATTTTTTTCTCAAAAGCTCAAATTTTGTCATTGGCAACAAAAACTTTCAGGTGTTGTCTTCAAGTAACAAGATCATTTCATTCATTTTAAAAAAGAAATGTCTACCAAATACATTAGTCCAAAAAACTGTAGTTTCTCTGAGAGTAATTTTTTTCAAGTAAAAACGGTGTTCTGTGAGAAAAGCAGCTAGTTCAGCTGCGTTCAAACAATCACTCTAGTACTTTTCCTTGAGACGTTCATTGTAGTGAGGGGTGCAGCGAAAATGATTTACGTATACTTCTCATTTCTTCATTTAGAATATGTTAAAAACCTGTATTCAAGGGTCCAGATTGAATAAAAATAATAATTTTTGATGCTTCGTCAAGGACGTTCTTAAGCGAAGCGGGCGTCTTCCCCCTGCGAGTGTGTGGCGGTGAAGAATGCGTGATGACCAGTGCGGTTTGGGGTCACTGCCTTGATTCGTGCTGAGTCACTGGCAGCTTCACCTGCCACTGCGTTCGCACCATGAATGCATATGCCAACACAGTGGAAGAGGCAAATGACGCTTTGGTATTATGATAAAAATAGTTTTGACCTCACAGGCCCCCCCCAAAGGTTCTTGGGGCCACCAGAAGTCCATAGTCCACAATGAGAGAACCATAGGGCTGTTAATGTATGCATGGGCCAAGCCAAAGGAGAGGCTTTTGAAGTCTCTATCATTCCAGAAGTAGGTGAAAATAAGACCCGTCATCTTAGTTTACACTCTTTTGTTATGATTCTACTAAAGAATAATCTGTCTCACTTTCTTGCAAAATCCTTTTCTAGCTGACTCTAGGTATAGGCTAAATAGGACTGTGAAAGCTGGAATATCTGGATACTTAGCACCTTGTGACCAAACTGGTTATTTTGACACTTTGACCTCTCAGATTATGGTAGGCTGGGTCATAAAGTGTCACTAAACTCATTTCAAGGAGCGAGGCTGGAGTGTCAGGAAAGGTTAATTGATTTGAGTTCCTCTAATGATCTGTGGCTATATTGGTTTAGATTTCAGAGATTCCAGGAGGTGCTAGCAGTAGTACCTCTCCCGACATCTAGCCTTCATGGGTTTTGGCCCCTTAATTAAAAGCTTTTAATGTACAGTGAAATAAGGAACAATCGTAAAGGTAGAGATGAGAATTTTATACAAGCTAGCTTGGGACGGCACCCCAGAAAGGATCGTGGTACTAGATCATGTTGGATCGATAATAGCAAGGAAGGCATTTGGTAAAAGTTCTATTTCCAATAAATAATGTATTAGAATAGGGTGCCATTTACACCCTCGTGTTCAGGGAGTTTTCTCACTGGCCATTTTGAGTATTTTAATTCATGAGTATTGGGAAACTTACTTTTTCCTCCAGAGAAAATATGTTAAAGTTGCTTTTGCAGACCACATCTGATAAAGACAAGGGTGAAAAAAAAAATCACAGTTTGAAAGAAAAAGTTAATTAGGTAACAAATAGAGTTAATCACAGTTTAAAATATCCCCAGTTAAAAATGTATGTTAAAAATTCTAACGAGACATGTCTGGTAGACAAATACCTATCGAGTGAAGAGGTTTGTTATTTTTATTTTAAAGGAATTAAATGCCTCTCACATATGTCATCATGCAGTGAAACTCCTGCATGTTTTGACTTGGGATATAATTCTAAGAATCAGAGTCTTTGGTCTGGCACAAGGTCAAAGTCATGGCCAGGCCAAGTGCTGATGAGGCTTGGAAGTCACGAGAAATATCTTCATTGCTGGTAGAGCGGAAATCTGTCCAAAATGGGAAACAACTTGGCGATATCAAAAATCTGAAGATGCACATACCTTAGGGCCCAGAAATTCCACTTCTGGAAACATTTCCTAGAGAAACTCTCTCATGAGCACAAGGGGATATGCAGAAAAAATAATAATTGCAGCATCATTTTTCTTGATTAATTTATTGGAGTGACATGGGTTAATAAAATTATATAGGTTTCAGGTGTACAGTTCAATAATACATCATCTGTATATTGCATTGTGTTCTCCACCCAAAGTGAAATCTCCTTCCATCATCATATATTTATCCTCTTTACTCTTATCTACCTCCCCCCTCATTATTTATAACAGCAACATTTGAAAAATCCAAACACCCACCAATATTGAAATGGAGAAATAAAGTATGGAATAATCAAACAACAAAATAGTAGATAAAAAGAATGAACTAGAGCTATATATTATAGATCTATTAACATGAATAAATCATACAAATATGTGAGTATAAATACCAAGCTACAAAAAGCATACAGCTGTCGTGATATCATTCATATAAGACGGTAAAATAAGCAGCATTTCTTCTAGCGGATAGATTCATAAGAATTAAAGATATATATGTAGATGAGAAGGATGCACCCAATTTCAGGATGATGGTTGATTTTAGAAAGGGAAGAAGGATGGAAATCAAATAGGTGACTTAAATTTTGTCTATAATATTTTATTCTTAAAGTAAAAGGATCAGAGGTACATTTGGCAAAATAGCATTTAGTAAATGGGTGGTGGGTATGTGGAAATATATTATATATAATATATTATATATTATTTCTATTTTTATGTTTACAATTTTCAAAATGAAATGACAAACAAAGAAATATTTAAGCAAAGGGTTTGAGAATTAGAGAGATCTAAGTCCCAGTTTAGTCCCCATTATTGACTATATGTAGGTCCATGGGCAAGTTATTTAATCTTACTGAAATGCCCCACCCATGTATGCCTACCTCAGTTGTGAGTATTGAGATGTCATGAAATGTAATGGAGCTTATATAAACTACTTGGCACACAGCACACAAAACAAATGCTAGCTCTCTTTCTTGCAAAGTACTGCTTGGTAATGTCAGTTCAATCTCCATGCCTTTGAGTAAATGAGAAACAGGCTCTGGGTGGTGACAAGGGTGCAGTGAGGCACATACTCATCCTATTTGCCTTGTCCTGGCCTTCCTCACCTTTAAAACCCCTACCTTGTCTCAGGTGTTTGAATGTGCATGTGCATATATGCGCACATAAGCTATAACTCACAAATGTTTTAGAGTAGAGGCTAAGCTTTTGGAGGGTGAGAAAGCTGTCTATTTAATTTAATGTAAGCATGAAGCTTCTCTTGACTTATGCACTCCAAAAAAATTATGTTACAGTAAAACTGGAAATCAGTTAAACTTTTCATGTTAAGAAAAGTGCTTGCTAGTTGAATTCTCTTGGTGTATGCATTCATTTTTATGTAGGCTTTCACAGCAATATAATGAGGACAGTTTTGTATGGTCAGCTTTCAATTATCCTTGCTATGGAGATATCAGAGCTCTCAGGCAAATCCAGAAATTTCATCTGAATCAATAGTTCCAATTTTTTTCAATTGCTATTTGAACTAGCAAAAAAGATAATAGATTCAAGCACCTACTCCTTTTTTGCTCTTTTTTTTCATGCTAGATAATTTATTAAAGAAAAATGTGAAAGTCAAAATATCAGCAACAATAAAGGTAAAAAAAAGTGACTGAACAATTAAAAGGTCTCTGTTACTTTGGAGATTTTGTAAAATGCCTCCTGAAAATCATGCTGACCAAAATGGTTGCCTTCAGTTCTGTGTTGTAAATCTCTAGACTGAATGAAGCTCAGAGCTTTTTATAACTAAGCTTCGTCCACAGAGGAGAAAGAGGTGGAGAGATTAGGTGGAAAGGAGGTTAGACCACTGAGGACTGCGGTGTATGTCGTGTGCTGCAAATGAACTTTCACAGGAACAACCACATATGCATGTGGGGCCCAGAAAGGAGATGTCAAAGTAAGGAACAGAAAGGCTTCTAATGGCACAGAAGACTCCCTAGTCTCTGAAAATGCCCTGCAATCTAACTCTAGGGGCGAAGCTCATTTTCACCTCACTACACAGATAGGTGACAGATTCTGGAGCATCAAAGTCCATATGTAGATAATACATAAAACTATTCAATGGGGTATCTTTCAAGACAATGGGAATAAAGAGAATGAAACCAGTAAGAATGAAAAAAGCTTATGCATGTGCAGAAGTTACCCAGAAGATCGAAACTGAGTAGCAAATAGATGTGATAAAAAGCCAAATATAGTTTAAAAAGTAAATCAATCAGAGCCTAATATATGTTGGGTAGTTTTCTGTGTTTATAAAGATAAGGCAACAGTAATAAGTATTGGAATAAAACCATGTATTTAGTGTAGAACCTAATCTTTCCATTAGTAGATACATCTGAGCAATATAGTTTTTGCGGTTCCGAGAATGAGCTTACTAAGTACGTAGAGAGAAAAAAAAAAGTACTGGACAGTTCCAAAGAGTTTCTTGAGTGTCATTGCTTTTGTTGGAAATGTAAAGTGGGCAAGCATCAAAAGTCCTTCTACTTATGTGTGAAATCAAAGATAAAATTATGAGATTTTTTTAGCTTTAAAGTTCTGTGATTCTATTAGCAATGAAGGGTGATACATGAGGAGGAAGAGCATAAAGAAATAATCTCTTTCCATGGATCGCTGTATCCTTTATCACTGTATTTGTATGCAATTAAACTCTTTAATTTGGGTAAAACACAATACTATTCCAAACGCTTTGCTCCAAATCTGAATAGAGTGCCTTTGATGTAAGCAGTGCAGGGCAGTTGTTTAAAAATGTGATTTGGAGATCAAGTTCTTGACCTAATATGGTCAAGGTCTATTTTGAACTCTTTTATTCAAAAGTAGCAACAATAGATTATAAAAGACAAGTTTACACTGTGAATGAGAAGTAGAAAAAGCTATTTGACTGATATTTAATTTCTTGTTCTTTAAGATTCAAGTATTTGGAGATTGAGTATTAAGATTATATTACTGCCTTGTGCAGAAAAATATTTCCACTCTATGTTATGGAATGATAAGCATCCAGAGAAGTCCATCACATGTTTTCATGGCACATTGATAGCTACTGGCTTGTGACCCATTAGTAGGTCAAGTTCATTGTCAGTAACCACCATATTATCCTAACCTCTCCTGCTGACCACAGAACAAATGAACCAGAAGATAAGGTTCTTTTCCAGGTCATTAAATTTTTCCATTTTAGTAAATTTATATCTTTTCTGATGAGGTAAAGTAGCATTAAGCGTTGTAATTTTGAGAGCTAAAGCAGAGGTGTTATAGCAAGGAGCCAGATGGCTGCCAACACAGTGGCAGTGTTATGGCGAGGTCCCCACTGTCCCAAGTCTATACTCATATTTTCAATTGGTTCCATTTGCACAATGAGGTTTTTTTTTTTTTTCCACATTGAAATTTGATTGACCTCAGGAGTAACAGCAAATAACCAAACTCACAAAGGACTGATGTAAAAACCAATATTCTAATTTCTTAATTATTGTGGCAAACATTACTATATCATGCACAGATTATTCATGCTCCATATTCAGGGGCCACTCTTTTAAAGACCTTTGGTTTCTGGAAAGTTGAGTGGATTTTACATTGATGCTTGCCGCATCAGCCAGGGTCCAATCAAGAGAGAGCAAAACCACACAGTAATTCGAACAAGGAACATTCAATATAAAGAATTATCAGCTATAGCAGAGAATTAGAGTTATAAGGAATTAGCTATATATAGCAGTAGCAGGTGTAAGGAGAAGCCGCCACCTCTAGCATTGAGACGGAGCACCCAAGGATGAAACAGATCTTGTGGGAAAGGGTACAACCATGGCTCAGTGGATTGCTTGCCAGTAGAACTTATTGGAAACCCACCTTTTGGGGTGTCAGGGAAGCCATCCACAGAGAGGTACCTCACCTTGGAACTGTGCCATCACTTGGGGAGGTATGGAAGGAGGCTGCTGGCCACTGGGTGCCGTTGGCTCTTGCATGCTATAGGAGCCTGGCAGTGGAGATGCCACACACAGCTAAGGAATCTGGAGAAGAGAACAGATCAGACACAGGAAGATAAACCTTTTCCTCCGCTGGTGTCCCCACTGTGCCCTCTGTTGGCATGCATAACATTATGCCAGGTGAAAAATGAAAAATATGTATGGGGTCCTGCTCCATTCTTGTAGAGTAGGTAATGAAGGGTGGATTTAGAACTGAGAGACAATAAACTGACAACTTGCCAAGTCAGTCAGGACGAAATTAGTTCATAGAAAAGGTAGACAGTTTTGAAAAAGATGTCATTCAAGCCAGTGAAACCCAAATAAACTCTCTCTGTCCTAAAGCAGAGCTTACCTCTCTATTCAAGGAAAATGTCTATGGTTCCAGATTCATAATTCTTGGGTAGTTTTGGATAAACGTGATCCAATTTTTGTCTTGTTTTCTAGGTTCTCTGATGACCATCTTCTTGCTGCTTGGGCAGGATTTAATACAATCAACCTAGTTTTAATTTTCTTAGATTTTTATCACTTTGATGACCTATCTCTGCTATATTATAATCCTATTACCTTGATTAATCTTGGGCGTTTCCTCATGTCTTCAGCCATATATTACAATTTTGGGGAGACAGCTATACATGGCTAACTTTTCTAGGCCAGAATTCTAGGCTAGAGATGACCTCAGTTCCAAGTTACAAACCGTCTCTCCCTGCAGCCTCCTTTATGTCTATAGAAGTAGCTCTAATTCTCTCCAACCAGACCTGAGAAAGGTAAAATCATTTAACTTTTTAGGCCAATAGTGTTTGATTTCATGAAGTACTAAAAAACTTAGTTGCTTTCCTAACGAGGTTTGCAAAGAGGAATTAATGAAATAAAAGGAACACATACTCAGAAAGATAGATATTCACTAGCTGTGTAACTTTAGGCATTCTCTGTGTCTTGTTTTTTTTTTTTTTTTCCCAGAAAGCAAAATATAGATACTAATAGCAGCCATTTTGTTGGGTTATTGTGAAAATCAGTTGATTAAATACATGCTAAAGCACTTATGCCAGTGCTCGGTACATAGTGAACACTTGTAAGTGATATATATGTACAATAACATTTTGAAATTAAAAGAAGGTACTGTACATGTTTATAACTAGGCTGTCTACTTCCATTGACTATGGTCACATGTGCGGTGTTTTCAAGCATAGTGGGAACTTGTGAAAATTTTCATCTGTTGGTTTCGGCCCAAAAAACCTGAGTGAAACACTGTCTCCAGTAGGTTTATGAACTGGGTCGCTTGGTGCAACATCCAGTGCCACTAGATGGCGCTGTAGAGCAACTAAGCTTTGTGCATGCTAAATGCGATTTTAAACATTATTTTTAAATTAGATTATTTTTATACAAAAACTTAACACGGGCACAGGTTGTTGTATGAACTGAAAATGGTGTGGGTCTGTGTATCAAGTTTTTTTTATCTCAAAAAGCTGGTGTGGTAAGTGTGAGAGACCTTGAGAGCAAGGAGACTAGGAGGAAGAGTAGGCATTTATGAAGATAATTGAACACAAAGGTCAGATTCAGTCACTAGCTGGGATCACTAAGTGATGATATAGAAAGTATAGTTCAAGGTCAAATTGCCAAAGCTAAACTGGCATCACCAAAATGAAAATATGACCTAAATAAACACTTCAAAAATAGGGCATTAAAAGAGTATGACTGGATAGCATTATTTATATGTGAGATTCCAACAATATACCTGATGCTTTACTGTCTAGTTCACGTAAACAATGCTAACTTGAAATTATGTTTTTTTCTAGTCTTACTTTTGGTTAGGATTTTCACTTTGTAAAGAGCACATTTTAAGGGATGTAAAGGATGATATAAAACATTGTGTTCAGGGTACAGTAGAACATTTTTGAGGAGGTGGTGACTGATGTAGTGAGGCATGAAGTCGAGCAAGATGGGAGTTGATTTTACGTACAGATGTTAAGGAAGGCTATAAAGAAAGAAGAGAAGATGCAGGCCATGTTTAGACATCTGACTCGTACTGTAGTGCAGTAAAACTAGTCGATTCAGCTCATTGCCTTCAATCTCCTCAATCGGCACAGCCCTGCCAATTTTTAAACCAGCTAGCAGAAAGCAAGAATGACTGGATGGCTGTGCTGCAATCCATTTATTGTACTACACAGAGCTATAGCTATATTCCTACTATGCCATAACGTCAAAACGGAGCAGATTGCACTTAACCTATAGATTGATGGGTTTTGATGGGGATTTAGATGAAGATAAGGGAAGTCAGCTGCTATGACTCAAACATTAGAAATGGTGGGAAAAGGAAACAACCTAACAGCTTTGAAATAAAAAAGAAATGGAGGTAAGAGATTTTCAAGGTCAAGAAATAAAGAGGCGATGCAAAGGAATTTAAAAGGAAATTATTCCCTGGCTTCAGGAAATTAACTGCTGAGTCTTTCCTTGTAAGTTGGAGCCTTAAAGTGTCAGAGATGACTATGGTGTGTTGAGAGGAACACCTGTCTTACTGTGTTTTAACTTAGGACACTTGTTGAAGCCTAAACATATAACATTTCAGTAATCCAGACCTTGGAACTCCAACTGGTTTTACTGTTATAATCTTTTCAGCCTCTACGAAGTTTTCCACAGCTGAGTATTAATACTTCATTATCTTCTGATAATTGGACTTTAAGTTTGAGTTAAAGAATTTCTACTTTAGATATCTTCTTAAAATTAACCGAGAGTGAACATGTATAGTTCTGGGTATAGCCTCTACGGTCAAGGTTCAAGGAATAATTTAGTTCACAACAACAAAAAAGGACAGTTACTGAGTATAATGATACAGAGGAAATGTTATTTCTGTTGCAGCTGGTATAAGAGCTCCATCTCTGAGGAGGTTTTCCTGAGCAGGGACTGTACCACTCGCCCCAGGGCCGAGGGGGTGGGGAGTGAGGTGGGGAGAGGAGGAGATGCTGGTGAGATGCTGGAAAGCAAAGTAGTGCTCATTTTAACCTCTTCTGTGGCTCATCAAATCTTCTGTCACATTACTCAACATGTGATATGCTTGGTGTGAATAGATCTGGGGTTTTTAGGGAAAATCCTGAAGAGATTGGGCCTTGTGTCTGGCTGGCTTGTTTGAACTCAGGAGTAGAAATAGAAGCAGGAACCATAAGCAAGGATGATGGTGAGAATTATAACCTTTACTTACAGCATTTATTTAAGTCTGACAACAGGTCATGCAACCAGAAAGTAGCAATCCCACCACACCAGACCTACCCTAACAAGAGAATAAAATTAAATAAACTCTCTTACTTTTGTACAATGAAATTAATGAACGTGGGAGTTTCTTCTTTTTAAAGGTTGACTAGTATTCCATTCTATAGGCATATAGCACATTTTCTTCATCCATTCATCTGTCAATGGACATTTGGGTTGTTTTTATATCTTGACGGTTGTGAATAATGCTGCCACACACACAGGAATGCTAATATTTCTTTGAGAGCAATATACAATGGCATGAATGAACCCTGAGGATGTTATGCTAAGTTTTATAAGCCAGTTACAGAAAGACTAAAACTGCATGATTCTGCTCACATGAGGTATCTAAAAAAGTCAAATTTATAGACTCAAAGAGTGAATGGCAGGGGGCAGGGGGCAGGGAGGAGGTAGGTGGGGAGTTGCTAACCAAGAGCACAAAGTGTCACAAGGAAGATAAATAAGATTTAGAGGTCTGCTGAACAACATTGAACCTGTAGTTGTTGGTCCTATATGGTATACTTAAAAATTTTTGAGGGTAGATCTTTCATTAGGTATTGTTACTACAATAAAATTTAAAAAAAAAAATTAATGAACACAGAGATTAGCGAGGCATTTCCTTTACCACAGCTCACTCCTCTCTAGGTTCATGCAAACCTTTGTTAGCTGGGAGCACTCTGTCCCTCGAAGGGTTGGGTAAATTGAATAACTGGAAAACCACCCCCTCAGCTTCCTTCTCCGTGAAATGGGAACTTAATAGGGCCTCCCCCATAAGATGTGGTGACAGTTAATATAAAGCTCTTAGACTGTTGCTTGTCATAGGATTGAATAGAGACCGTATGTTAGTTGTCACTATTATTTAAAAATTAATCAGGGAGCTGTTATTTAAGAAAGATAAGATTTCAGTTATAGTAGCTTCGCAAGTCCTAGAGCTCCGCTGCACAACTTGACGCCTGTATAACGGCACCGTGTCACGCACTTTCAAGTCTAAGAGGGTAAATCTCACGTTAAGTGTTCTCACCACAGCAAAAAAAAAAACAGGAAACAAAGGACACAAAGAAACTCATGGAGGCACTGGATATGGCTATTACCTTGTTTATGGTGATGGTATCATGGGTGTTGGCTTATGTTCAAACTTACCAAATTGTACATTAAAGATGTACAGTTCACTTGTATATGAATTATACCTCAGTAAAGCTGTGTACTAAAAAAAACCCTAGTCTAATATTCTCTGGCAGTAGTAACAGATGAAGAAAACATTAGCTTCGATGTTTAAACTTTCCTCAGTTTAAACTGTGCTTTACTACAAAGCCCCCAGCAAAACTAACAACTCTGGAGAAAACGTTGGTATTCTACGGTCCGCCTTCCAGCTGTAGGCACTGCGGCCAAGTGCCAAGCATTGAAATTTTCCAAGAAAGATGAAAACTGGAGCCAAAGCAGAAAGAAATCAGAAGGGGAAAAATAATCATTTTAATGACACCCAGTTACAGTTAAATAATATAGAACTAAAACTGAACATTTTTTTGGTTACACTCTCTGTGAGTAATGTTTGTACTTTGAAACTTTTAAAATATTTAAGACAAGAAGAAATGAAACGCATGGCAACCAGTTAAGGTCATACATTTAGGACAAAAATGATGAAATATTAAAATGAAAGAAATGAATGTTCTAACTGAAATACTGAGATTCCGCGGATATGAATTATTCAAAGTAGGAGACACATGTGACCTCCAATCTATTATATAACAGGGGGGAAAGGGTAGTAAAGATCAAGTGCAGAGCAATGCCAAGAAATAGGGAAGTGATGGCAGGCACCACTTAATAATATTCTAACTTTATGCTTAGATTCAAAGGAAGAGACTTCAAAGAAAGAAGAGGTATGGTTGGCTAGTATAAGATGGAGTAGGGAGTGTAGATCTGGAGGCTTGAAATAGTGTTTTTAGTCAGGACACTGAAGTGGTCAGGATAGACTAGGGTATGCTGCAGTAACAAACAACCCCAAACCTGAAGGCCTAAAACAACATGGTTTTATTTCTTGCTCACAGTGGATGTCTGCCACGAGTTGGTAAAGATCTCTGTTCATCATTCGCTTAGGGAGTGAGGTGGCTGATGGTACAGCTACCATCTTGAACTTTTCCAATCCCTGTTCTCAAGGAAAATGAGAGCCCAGAGTTTTGGATCATATGAAATCGAAGGTCTAGAATTGATATGTCACTTTTGCTTATGACTCCCTAGCTAAGACCACTTCAAGGGGGTCAGAAAGCATAGTCTTTCGTTGTTCCCAGACTGAGGAAGGAACAGCAAAGATTTGGAGGACTGTATATCAGTGATTTCCATGCAGCTCAACATGGCACTTACTGGGAAGAAAACCTGTTTTCTTGGTACGGCGCATCACACACCTTCTTTGTGAGAAAAACGGCTCCTGACCCCCACACTTAACATGAGCAGAACATTTGTGGCTAACATGTTCATAAACTCAGGATGACTTTAAGGAAAGGATTTCAGCTTTAATTTTAGTAACGATTGTAATAGAAATCCAATAGACTATGGGAACAGGTGAGGGCTGTAACTATCATCTAGCCTCAGGGACTTGAATTCAAACAGCTACAGGGTCAAGGCAGGTCATATGAATGAACGGTGAGGACCAGGAGTCATACAAGTGGGAGTGGTGGGGACAGGGTGACAGAGAGGACATGTCCTGGGTAAAAGGAGCAGCTGCTTCTCAGCATCCGCTACTTGTCATCATGATGGATTGTGAGGTGATCGTTGCTGGATTTTCTAATTTTTTAAGAGAGGCCAGAGCCACAGGTGATTTTGTTTTTTGTTGTTATTGTTGTTGTTAATATTAAATGTGAAGTTTTCTGATTTTTAAACATTGGTTTCAAATTTTAATATTTGATAACAACATTTGTAGTAGACAAAACAAGGCTGGAGCCTGTGGTCTACCATTTTGTGACAACTAATTTAGCCACCTTTTCTCCAACTGCACCCAGCCTGCTCTCCCCACTCCCACAAGAAGCTTCAGAATCCTTCGTTTGATGAAAATCAAACTCAGAAACCCCATCTGTAGCGTGGAGGACTGCTCTGATTGAAGCAGAATGAGGGCTGAACATTCAGCTCTTTTTCACTCTTCTCCCAGGACTGAAGCAGCAGTTTGAAAACCAGCAGATGAATGCAAACCTCTTCCGCAGGTGACAGACCAGTCAGAGCCTAACCCTCAGTCCAGTGCCCCTTCCAGAGTATCAGCAGTCGGTGCAGAGGATGCTCACCAAATGCGCTGACTGAAAATACCCATTGAAGCTCTCCATTTTTTTAGAGATTCATAGGGATTGACATTATTTTGATTGACAAAGTCATCACCACATTCACCATACAAAATGTGCCCTGGAAAGACTCCTGTGTAGGATGCTCTGCTGGCAACAGGTGAGGCTGATGGTGCAGACATTGCCTCTTCCACGAGCCGTCTTCTAAGGTGTGCGTTTCCATCTCGGCAGGCTCAGAGATGAACACCCGTGCTCTGATCTCCCCAGAAGGACTTTAATAAATTGGGAAAATAACATCTCGGGGAGCAATAGTGCAAGCGTTCTTTGTGCAGTGGGAGATGGAAAGTGTGGTTTGACAGAGTTGGTGGCAGGGGTGGGAAGGAGTTAGTGGAATCATTGATGAACGAGAGTTTGAATCATTTAATAAACATTATTACTTTGCAAAGAATTCCATGTATCTACATCCAGACTTTTCAGGGATGGATGGATAGATATACATATAAATATATATAATAAACATGCATATATATATATGTACTTACATATATATATATCATTTTCCAGTGAGTTTTATTTAAAAATAAAAGATATATGTTATTTTTAAAATTCACAGAAAAAAAGAAACCTCACTAATCATTTAATTCAAGTCAGCAAATTATATCTATGGGCCAAATTCGATCTGCTATCTGGTTTTGCACATAAAGTTTTATTGGAACAGTCAAGTTGATTCGCTTACATACTGTCAGTGACTTCATGCTATAACGGCAGAATTGAATAGTTGTGACACTGATTTTATGGCCCACACAGTCTAAATAATTACTGTCTAGCTCTTTACCAAAATGTTTGTATACTTCTATTTGATCCCACCAACCAAAGAGCATTATAATTATCATTTGGCATATTTCCTTCTAATTTTTTCTAAGTACACACATATATTGGAAAAAAATAAAATTATATTTTATATAGCGCCCTCCAATACAACTGCCTGTAAAGAATGGAAATATTCTATATCTGCACTGTCCAATATGGTAGCTTTGAATACTTGAAATGTGCCTTCTACAACTGAGGAACTCAATTTTTAATTTTATTTAATTATAATTAATTAAAAATTAGATGGCCACGTGTGACTAATAGAAACCATAATAAACAGAAGTTCCTTGAAACATTTTTATTTGCTTAATATTTCATGATCATTTTTTCAAATAATTAAATATTCTTCATAGAACCCCTTCCTGCAACTGCATAATATTACAATGTACGGATGTGTCAGTTTACTTAATGAAGCCCCTATCATCGACTCTTAATTTCTAGTTCTTCACTATTATAATACAGTTCTGTGATGAAATATTCATCACAGAATATTTTGTATTCTGTGCATACAAACATCTGCACATAGACGTAGGATAAACTTTTAGATGCAGAGCTGCTATATCCATAAATATTGTTCAGCTCCTTGAAACATACCATCAAATTGCCAGCTAGTGAGATCCTTCCACTTTACGTGCTTGATTGCAATATAGGAGAATGCCTGCTCCCCATAATCTTCTCCACGTATTTTAAAGAATTGTCTTGAAATGCCCTCTTCCTTGCCTGTTCCATCAGACAAGGAAGTGACTCTTTGGATGTCCAAGGAATACATGAGTAGGACACCTTATGAGGACCCAGTGTGCTGAGAGAGGTGGCAGAGAGCAAAAATGGAGCGTTTTCTGCTGAAGTTTTCTGCACAATCAAGGCTTCGGGCCACTTGATTAATTTGGGTAATCACTACCTATTTTAGTGCTGCGGACTAAATCCTTACGCTGCAGCAGACCTTGACATTGAAATATTCTTGCTTGGGGGTGATTAAGACTTAAATGAACTTGTACATGGAAAAGTGAAATAGGTATGCAAATGGGGAGGAAGGAACTAGTTTCCACCTTTGCTCCACCTCCCATCCTGCAGGGTGGAAATTTTAAGGACTAGGCAACAGAGAAATAGAAGGATGGAGGGATAAGGAAGTTAGAGGTAAGTCAGAGGCTCAGACACCGCTGCAAGTTGTGTAAACAAAGGTAAGAGGTTGTGAATCAGAGCAGGGGCTTCTGGTCAGAGAAACATGGGATTGAATTTTACTCAGCCATCTCATCATGTAACCTGAGTAAGCGACTTTATCTCTTGGAGCCTCAATTTTCTCATGAGGATAATAATAGCACTTTATGTCTAAGGATTATTAAAAATAATCTATATGAAAAATTCAGCACAGGGCCAGACTCATTTATAGCACCTACAAGGACAAGCGAGGGCCATCAGCGGGGTGGGGTCATCTTTCTCTCACGCCTAAAGCCACGGGCTGCCTTCTCCTGGGTTTTGTTCCCCCAGCTCCACTGGAAACATACTCACCATCCGCCAGGTCCCCTCATCTGGGTTCCTAATGCAGGTATAGCATACGTGTTGCTCAAAGAGGAAAGGCACCTCTTGAAATGCGCTTTCCTCAGGTGTTCCTGAAAGTCCAAGCACCTATCTTTAGGATGGCCTGGGCTATGCACTGCCCTCAAGATTCAAGGGCGGGGGTGGCTGTCCCTTTCCCTGTCTTAATAATTACTTTCTTCCCAGTAATTATTAGGAGTCACGTCAGACTTGCTTGAACCTGCCTATGCATTTAGACATTTCCCCTGCAATGTTCGTTGTTTGTCTTTAAAATGTACCAGTTTGTTTGTTTGTTTGTTTCGTGATATAGGGAGTCTCACCCCTCCCACCCAATACCCACAATACAAGCAGCACTGTTGCACAACATAGAGAGCACACACTCTTCCGTTCGTGGGCAGCTATATTCCTCTCTTGCCCTTGTAGCTCTTTCCCCACCTCCTTTACAACAAAGGCCAAAAGTCACTGGGAAAACGCCCGAAGAGAGTCAGGAACCTGCATGACAGAAATCAGAAAATGCGAGTGGGAATCTCACCTGGATCTTTAAGATAGCCGCCATGGAGCTCAGACCTCACGGTAAGGACACAGTTGGCCTTATAGCTGAGATGCAGACAGTCTAAGTCAACCATTCATAAATTGGTTTAGTTCAGACTCCCTTGAGAAATTGTAATGTCTGTCACATCTTGGGCATTTTGTGGGTTCCGAATCATTTAAAAAAAAAAACAGAATGTCGAGAGTATTCTGAATAGAGACGTTTACACCATCCATTTTAACTGGCATGTTGACATTCATGTTGCTAGAGAAGTAGCTTTGGGAATTATTTTCTGAATACAAGTTAACGATGGAAAACACCAACTCCATAGCACGGTGTGGTGCAAAACTATATAGGAACCCTGTGTTTGTGCATGCACTGTGTGTTAGTCTTCGTTAATAAATTGGTGTTGGGCAACACAATTAAAACTCACTTCATTGGAAGTACACATTACAAAAGGATTTTTTTCCCCCCAAATGGTGTTTCAGGACAGTATGTTTTTATCCAAAATATATTGAAACACACAACAATGAAATCCTACAGCCCTTCACTCTTTTCTAGTACTCAGTAGGTTAGAGGCTCCATGGGAGACACAAAATAATGCACCCCAGACCCCACTTTCAGGTTATTTACAGCCTATTAAGAAAATATTTTTCCCAATAACAGAGGCAATTAAAATATAGCCAGTTCCCCTATTTGTTGTCAAAAATAGAAAACCCTACTTTCTTGGAACACATTATTATTGGCTTAAAATATGTATAAACAAATACCAGGATGGTAAACTTAATTTAAGGTATCATGGAAATAGAAGTCCTTTGTTTATAGCGAACCACAAGCTGAGTCAAAGAAAGTTTGGATGACTTACCTAGGGTCACACAGCTATTTATTGGCTCAGATGGCACCAGAAATCAGTTTTTTGACTCTCACATGGTGACTTGTTTGTACGCTGAGAGTAATAGCCTAGGTTTTGGTCGGGCTTTTGCTGGCCCTAAAATTCTCTCATTCTCTGAGGACTCTGTGACCATGTTGCCACACCCCTGTCATCTTTTTAATCAATAAAGATCACTCTGTCATACAAAATTAATTGTTTCATTAAGATGGAGAAAGTGCCATATTTAATCATTAAAAATGACATAATGCTTTATTCATTTTAGAGAAACTTTTATATTTAAATTTTTAATATAGAGAGATTTTAGAGAACTGCCTAACAAGGAAAAGAAACTGGTCTATTACTATGTGCTATGTCATCACCCAGGAGCTTGGAGCATGTCACTGAGCATATAGCAAACTGTACTGCTGCTTCCTTGCTCTGAACCACGTGTAGAAACTGGTCCCTTTCACTCTGCCATTCTAGATGTTTCTAGGACTTCATTCCTTTCATTTGGAGTGATGTTTTATACTGAGAATTTGATATCGACATTGTCACCCACCAAAAAGTTGTTCTCTAAGTGCTTCCTGCAAATGCAAGGCAAAGTGAACACTTTTAAATCAGTGCATGGGACTTTGTTAGCTTTTGCTATGTGTCCGGCCTTACGCTAGGCTTGTGAGGGGAAAAAAGAAAGTTTGTGCCTGTTTTTATCATATGTGGCCAGTTGCTTTTGCCTCAGCCTGCCTCTCAGTCCCTGTATGCTGTCTTCCTAAGTCAATAATTGTATTAGAAGACAGCAGTAATAGTAATAAAATGTGACATTTGTATAGATAGTACTCTGAAACTTTGTTTCAATGCACTTTCCCACACAGTATCTCAACAACCCTAAGGGAGGCAGGAAAAAAATATCATTATGAGAAACTTGAGGTTCAGAAAATATGACCTGCCTGACATTTGACAGAAGGCAGACCCCGGATTGAAGGCCAGGCCTTTGGAAGCTTGGTCCGGGGCCATTCCTCTATGACAAGGAAGGACATAAAAAGAGATGGCTCAGCCTCAAGCCACCTCCAGGCATGGGAAATATTTCTGCTTCCCTCACCCTGACGACTGGAGGAGAGGACCTCTGCCTTTTGGGTGTCCCTGGCTGCTGATGTCTTATCCGACATGGGACATAGCCACATTGTACCCTACTACATCCTTGTACTTCCTCTGGCTCTGTTCTGTCCTTTTGGCCCTTTGACAGATCAATCATGAGATATCTGACTCCCCCTATTTTTATTTTTGAATAAACTGAAGGAAATGGTTAGAAAACTTTGGACTACAAGTTTTTGAGCCTGACCCCTCATTCTCAGTCCCAAGCTTTGCCTACACTTCTGAAAAGATCTCACTGGAATAGAAAAAATATCATTAGCTTTTCTTGGGCACCTAAAGTGCTGGGCATTCTGCTAAGCACATCGGATGTTCTTAACATTCCAATGATGTTGGCGAAGGCTGCAGGGGTTAAAACCCAGGCGGTCTAACTCCAGAACCCACTCTCCCCGATACTACACAGACAGTCTCCAGCTTATGATGGTTCGATTTACAACTTTTCTGACTTCAGGATGGCGTGAAAGTGATACGTGTTCAATAGTAACCCTACTTCGAATTTTGAATTTTGACCTTTTCCCAAGCTAGTGAACTGCAGTACGATACTCTCGCGATGCTGGGCAGTGGCGGTGAGTGCAGCCCCTAATCAGCCACACTATCAAGAGGTTGAACAAGCAATGCTCTGCAGTGAATTCATCATGTCAGATGCTTTTGCCCAACTGTGAGCTAATGTTAAGTGTTCTGAGCACGTTAAGGCAAGCTAAGCTAAGCTGTAATGTTCGGTAGATTGGGTGTATTAAATGCATCTTTGACTTACAATACTTCCAACTTACAGTGGGTTTACTGGGATACAGCGCCATTGTAAGTCGAGGAGCATCTGTACTCGCAAGTTTTGTGTAACACTAGCTTTTAGACATCTCTTTAAAATTACAGGATTCTGGATTTTTTTCTCCTGCTGTGGCATAAACACAAACTAAGAACATAACTAATGAACAGCTGCAATTGATATTTTCATCTTAATTGGGGATTAAATATCAAAGAAATTGTTCTATTTAGCATGATTTATGATGTCTTAACTTTTCCAGTAGTTCATTTCAAACAGATTTCTTTTAAAAATAGTAGGAGAAAACAGTACCATAGTAGCTTTTAAAAGTATATGTGGGAAATTAACAGCAAATATTAAAAAGATCACTAGCATTTATTTTTAACCCCCCAGAACAACAACATGGGCAAATGTAACTATTAGCATTTATTTTTAACCCCCCAGAACAACAACATGGGCAAATGTAACTATTTTTTCTTTTGTCTTTGCTGTACTTTTCTCTCTGAAAATAACCCACTAATATGGACATACAAAAAGGAAATTTAGGTATCTCAAGACAAATTATGCCAAGTTTTTTTTAAAGAAACAATTTTATCAAGACAAGTTTACATATAAAAAAAATCTACCAAATGAATATATTAGGGGAATATAGTCATTAGTCATATTTGTATTATGCAATAATTTATCCATGAACAGTTTGTATTTCATATTCATCTTACGGTATTTCGTCCCTGACACTGGGCGTACTCGGGCAGAGCTGAATGAATACACATCAGCCTGGAACGTTCCAGAAGGGATTTTGCAGTGGGTAGGAAATTGGGTTAGTCTGGACTACAGGTCTCTTCTAATTTAGAGAGCCTATAATTTCCAACTTAGACAACTGAAATAAGGTCAATATTCTCACGGACCTCATTTCACAGTGAAATAGAAAGCCCTCGCAGTAGGAATCAGGAGGGACCGTGTGGGCTCTGGAGTCAGGCTTTCTGCTGTTGTCATTTGACTCCACCACTTACTGGCTGTGAGACCCTGGGCAAGCTCCTTCCTCGTCAGAGCTTCACGTTCCTCATCTGTAAAATGGGGATCATAATAATTCCTGCCTCATAATGTTGTGAGAAGTAAACGAGCGAATATAAGTGCTTAGAATGGGCCCTGGCACATGGGAAATGTTCTGTAATCTTAGTTATGCTATTATTGTCTACGAACAATGGGGCTAGGTGGTTCATTTCGGCTGAAAAGTCTTATCTGGTCCTTCTTATAGCCTCCAACATGAAACAAACTGAAGTCCATTCAGAGTTTAATAAGTCGAGTTATTTTATTTATCTCAGACATTATCTTGTCTGAAGTAAAGGAAATAAGGAAAAGAAGGGGAGAAGTAAAATGAGATATTTTATTTAAAGGAAACAGAGAAATGTCTGATGTTCAGGGAAAGAAATGAAAATTTCATGTGTGTCATGGGGGTAAAGATATTGGGAATAATGATAGGATAGGAGGAAAGAGAAAGTTTGTAGTACATATTCTCATTAAACACACACACACACACACACACACACACACACCTCTTAACAAACAAATTTGGGATTACTGGTCTCTCTCTACCTTAAGGTTTCCACTTTAGCACAAGTTTCCAGTTCTCATATTGACCTACGGCTTCACATTTTCGGTCAAGTCCATAATCTGTGGGATGCTGTGGAAGCAAAGACAGAGCTGCCCCGTGGTGCTCAGCCTAGAAAGCGAAGCCAGAAAGCAAATACCCATGGTTTTCATTCAGTGTGGGAAGTACTGTGATCAACTTCCGTGTAGGATACTATGGGACCTCTCAGATGGCCGCCTGACCCATCTTAGAGAGACAGGGAAGATGTCCAGGAGGGGAAAGCTTAGTTAGACTTGAAGCAGCTATCAGCTACTTTACAACAATCCTCAGGCTGATGAAGAACGTAAGCCAAACAAACAAAACAAAGCAAAACAAAATCCCAAGAAAAGAGGGCTTGCAAAATGTTTTCATTCCCGCCGTCGACTTTGAAATCTGACAGACCGGGTTCTGCTACTTAGTTACGTGACTTTGGGCAAGTTACTTAACTCTTTGAACTTATGTTTGGTCACCTTGATGGAGCCCACCTAGAGATGGAGCCTCTAGCTCCCTGGGTTGTTTTAGAAATCAGGAGACAATGTATGAAAAGCTCCTAGCCCTATGCCTGACACAGGAACATGAACAGACTTATTCTGAATATTGATGGCATTAAATCACTCATACTAAAATATAATAAAAGAGGAAGTAATGATTTGTGGAATTTAGAGTAAGAAATAATGTCAAGGAAAGCCAAAAGTCACACAATTAGCTCAGAGTCAAGGCTCATATGTTCATTCTTGCCAGGACCACTAACTCAGAGCCTGGACAGAGACAGCTGGCTGAATTGCCACGTTCCAATGATATGCCCTGTTTGGCATCTCACCTTTGTCTATTTCTCTCCTGTTTTACTACAAAGCCCAGCCCAAACTAAAAATTTAGGACAATCATGAAGATCCGCCCTCTCAATAACTATGGCATTTAAAATGTTCACGAATGTTAAATGGAAAATATTGATTTGATTTCTTTCATGAGCACCATCTGTAATTTCACCTTAACATAAAGATGAAGCCAAACAGGGGCCAGGAAATTTGTTTTATAATAATGGCTTCCATTAATCATAGCCCCGCTGTGACCCGGGGACTCTCCATATGCTGTTCCTAATGCACATTGCCACTTACAAGATGGTTTTCTCCTTGTTTACGAACGGAGAACCCGGGGCACAATGGGTGACTTAACAAAAAAAGTCCCCCTGCTCCTGTATGGAAGCCATCAGAAGGCAGAGCTGTCTGACTGCAGAGCTGCTGTCTTCATCAGGGAAAAGAGGTGCCACGTCCCCAGGAGTCAAGGGAAGTCCTTTCTTCCTCTTCTGCCCCTGCAATATTGGCACCACGATATTGTAACGTCATGAACTGTCCTGGTAAGTCAGAAATTTTCCCAGAGAAGGGGTGAGAAAGGACCACTCAAAACACGAAAGAGAAGACTCATCAGCATTCTCCAGGAGGCCAGCGGCGTTGAGAACATGATCCTGGGTGGGGCTGAGCCAACTTAGTTACGTTGGATCTCTGCAGCCTCTTTGAAAAGAGAAAGAGTTTGCTGGTTATGAGGAGGTGTTTTCACTTCTTGGGTAGAGTAGAGCACTTTTTTTTTTAAAGTGGATTTTTTTTTTGGAGATGTTGTTGTTATTTATTTGTAGAGGTAAAAAACAAATTCACCATCTTAACCATTTTTAAGTGTACAGTTGTGCAACGTATTTCTAGAACGTATTCATCTTGCAAAATGGGAACTCCACGCCCATTGAATGGCTCCCCACTTTCCCCACTAGCCCAGCCCCTCGCATCCACCATCCCACGTTCTCTCTCCATGGGTTTGACTTCTCCAGATACCGCATAAAAGTGGAATCACACAGTATTTGTCTTCTTGTGACTGGTTTGTTTCATTTAGCATAATGTCCTCAAGGTTCATCCACGTTATAAGGTATAACAGGATTTCCTTCTTTTCAAAGTCTTAATAATATCCCACTGTATGTATATACCATATTTTTCTTCTCCACTCATGTTGACGGATCTCTGCATTGCTTCTCTTGGCTATTGTGAAAGATGCTGCAATAAACATGTGTGTGCAAATATCTTTTTAAGATCCTATTTCCAATTCATTTGGATGTTCATGAGTGGGATTGTGGGATTGCTGGATCATACAGAAGTTCTTTTTTTTTTTTTTTTTTACCTTTTTTGAGGAAACTCCATACTGTTTTCCATAGTGGTTGCACCAGCTTACATTCCCACCAACAATGCCCAAGTTTTTTCTCTACATCCTCCAGAGACTTTGGTTTGAATCCTGTCTCTGCCACTTAATAATTGTGTCATTTACCTCTAATCCTCATCTACTCTTCTGCTTTGTGAAATTAGTAGTATCTTCTTACCTCTAAAAAGGAGAGCATAATCCTTACCTCCTAGGATGGTTGTGAGGATTAAATGTGAATGAAGTCTGGCATGTAGGAAATGTTCCCCAAAGTTATCAATTACATTATTTTTATGTTATTATTTTAATTAGCTACATTATAGCATTCTTATATAAAGTGCCTGGATGTAGTAGATGATCACTAAATGGCAGCTATTATTATAAACAGGCAACATTTTTGTATTAGCACTGGTCTGCTGGCGGAATTAAGGGGGATGGAATGAAGAGAAATCGTAAATCCACATTCAAACAGAAAAACAAAAACCACGATAAAAAAGGCAGAACCAGAAGGAAGCGAATCTTATCCTGAGTCAACCAACTTGTTACCAGAATTTAATTATCAGAAATTTCAACATTGTAAATTTGGCCTTTAGAGATTTTTTAAATTACATCTTTCACTGTTTTCTTTTGTTTTTTTTTTTTATCAAAGTCCATTTGAAGTTTCCTGTCTCCTCTGGGCCAAGGAAGAAAGTGAAAGAGATTTAAATTTCTATTCCTTTGTGAGAGAAATAAAAAATATAAAAATAAACAGCCTATCTAGGGCCAGGTTCTTAACTCCATTCACCTCGGAAGAATTTCTCCGTCATTTCCTCTGCCTTTTTGGGTGGTGCTTTGTCTATGTCTAGGGCAGGGGACATGGGGATCATATGCTGCAGAGATGATTAGGTAAGTACTTAGAGAAAGGGGAAACGTTCAAGGGAGAGAGTCAGAGAGGCGACTTGGCAGTTAGTTATCCTCTCCCACTTGGAGCTGTTTGTCCCTAAAATCTACCTACTTGTTCACTTGGTGATTTTTTTTCTTTTTCTTTTTGGTCCTATCATAGATTTCAGGGGAGCTCAATTCATTATATGGCCAAATGCCCAACTACTGCTTCAGGAGCGAGGATATCAAGTTTTTAATTTCCTCTTTCTATGGTATGACTCTTCTCTATTTGCATACTCCCAACATTCTTCATTGTCTACAGAACTATATTTAAAATGCCTTGTGGGGGAAGGCGAGAGCAATTACAAGGTCAAATATCAAAGGAAAAGTCTTTATGGAACAAAAGATCTCCCTCCCACCCCCCATTTAATATTATCAAAAATATTTTTGGAATATGACTGGAGAATGGATTCTCGGATTCTAGGTGAAAAAGGAGGAGAACACACATTTAAATTAAGGAGACTTTGTCCTCATGTCGGTGGGGAGTAGTATTCCAGGGCTTCCTCTAGGTCCTACCCAAAGAGTTAATCACAGCAATCCAACACTCATGAGGGGATTGCCAAGATTAATGACAAAATTAAATAGTGGAAGTATATAATGTAATTTTTGGTTTGACTAGAGTAGAACATGGATGGATCTTAGAGAGTGGTAGATTATTGCAAACTAAATCAAATGATTACAATAATTGCAGTTTCTACTCCAGATGTAGTCTCCTTATTGGAGGAAATTATTAGAGCCTATGTGTGCAGGTTCTGCTTTAGTTTATTCTTTTTTTCTCAGGGATTGGCAGACTTTTTCTGTACAAGGCCAGATGGTATACATTATAGACTTTCAGATCATATGGCCTTTGTTACAACTATTCAAACCTACCCTTGTAGCATGAAAGCAACCATAGACCATACATGCAACAAATGGCCATGGCTGTGTTCCAGTAAAATTTTATTTACAAAAATAGGCAGTAAGCACATCTAATGCCCAGATCTTGGTTTCTAATATAAATCACCAATAATAAGAACTAGGGTTCCTTGGAGAAATGTCTGATTCTAGAATTGGGGCAAGAAATTGGGGCAAGATGGGCCATAAAGTAAAAAGTACTCAAAAAAAAAAAAAATTGATTGGGGTATGTCAAAGGAGCCAATTATAAGAGCTCCCAATGGCCAAAGCTGGAACAAGTCGAGCAACAAATACTACAAAATAAAGTAGTATTGAATTATGACTCAAAGTGCAAGGTAAATATCTATGAGCCTATACTGATGCAAATAATAAATGGGGAGAAGAGACAAAACTCTTATGCAGAAGAATATCAAATAAAGCATGTAGATACCCCATCTTAAAGAAGGTGAAGAATAACCCATTTTTTAAAAAAGTATGGGCTGTGCACAGTGGCTGCTTTCTAAAGAGAGCAGTATAGAAAGGTAGAAAAAAGTAACATTATAATAGAAAAACTGACAAACACTGCTTCAGTCAGGTGATTGAAGTTAACATTAGTGGACATAAATCAGGGTGATAATATGTACCCTTGATATGATGTGATGAAAATGACACCTTACATCTATAACATTCTTTCCCCAAATCTATAATCCCTTATCACGAGAAAGTCATCAAATTCCAATAGAAAGACCTTCTACAATATCCCTGACCACTACTCCTTAAAACCGTCAAGGTCATCAAAAAACAAGAAAAGTTTGATAAACTGTCGCAGCCATGAGCAACCTAAGGAAATATGACATTCAAATGTAATGGGGGTATTCTGGATGGGATCCTGGAATAGATATATAAAAGGTAAAATTTAAGGAAGTCCTAATAAACTATAGACTTTATTTAGTAATAGTATATCATATTGGTTAATTAACTATAATGAATCTACTATATAATATAAGAAATTACCAATAGGATAAACCATAGGAGATGGCAGAGTTATATGGGAGCTCTCTGTACTATCTGCTTAATTTTTCTGTAGATCTAAAACTATTCTAAACAATAACCTGTTCATAAAATTTAAAAAGGTGATAAGCCTGATATAACCTTCAGATTCTATTTTGTTGACACCTGTTTCTTGCCATGAGAAAACAGTGTGTTTGCTTTTATCTGGTAGGAAAAGTAGGACACCTTTATTCTTTTGCCTCATGGCTATGTTGATTTTCAGGCTGTTTGCCACAATACAGTACACAAGTGCCTTGACTGTCGCTCATCCCATAGCACATCATGGTGGTCTCCCAGATCGATGACATCGTGCTGACAGGAGTTAAAGAGCAGATGCTGAGAAGTATCCTAGACGCCTTGATAAGGTATATGTCTGCAAGAGGGAAGGAAATACATATATTCCATGAAATGAGAGGGAGGGTCTCACCACTTCAATGAAGTTTCTTTCTAGGAGTCGTAGCGTCCAGGGCATATTAGAATGTCCTCTTCAAAGAGAGTGACAGGTTGGCACATATTGTAGCTCCTGCTTATCGAAACAAGTACAGTCTGGAGATCTTTAAATTTTATTGCATTTGACTGTGTTACTCTGACCCATTAAAAGGTGACCTGGAGAATGGCTAGACTCTTATAGGATGTAAGAAATACAGAATACTTTGTTATCTCAGATAACAGGGTTTATTGTAAGATTACAAAGGAAAAGTAAGAAAATCCAGAAAAAGTCAAAATAATTCAAGCTAAGCCCCCAGAGAACTAAAACATGATTGCTATTTAGGATGCAACGAAATCTCTCACAGTATGTGTGGTCACTTAACGGTTATCTCCAGCAGTCAGCCATGCTCCTGATTCGGGTCTTCCGCTCCGCTTATTTTTTTTCTACAACTAATTCTCTACTTTCTCTTGGCTTCTGTTTTTGCGCCTGTTACTTCTACAATTGACTATTTATATAACTATTTTAAATCTCTTCTGTTGATCTCAAAATTTCTGTTTACTCAGAGCTTCAAACCTATACAGACAGATCTTTCAGAAGAGGCTATGGTTGTGGCAGATGCACTGAAGCTTCTCAGAATGGGGACATCGAAACCAGTAGGCAGCTTTCCTGGCCTGTCCAGGCAATTTACTTTGCCATTTTGACTGAGAACCACAACATTTAACAACTAGAGAATTAATGGGGTGGGTGGGGGGACACAACTTTGAATTATTTTGAGTTGGCAGATAAACCAGAAAGTTTTGATTGAGAGGAAGGTAGTTTGGGAGACTGTCACTCATTAGCATACTTCCTGTTCCCTTTTCTCTGCTTATTTCTGTAAGGTTTTCCTCACAGTGGGCACTCTTGGTTTCTGGCTGGGAATATGAGTGGGGTTGCAGAGCCAAAGAATACAGTGGCTCGTAATGCCACAAATAGTCTGCCACTGGTGGCCACCACACTGAGAGAATGTTCTAGAATTAGAGTTTAGCGTGATATGTTGTCAGTTCTTAACTGGGTGGCATACAACGATCAACTACTTGCTGGTCTCTTTTTATTTTAAATTAACCTGAACTTGACTGCTAAGTTTTTGCTCATGGAAACCAGCTCAGAGAAACCCGGAGCACAGCTGGTTTGACTTTTGCGTCCCAGCAGTCAGGCGGCAGGTCCCCTCGGCCTCTCTCTGGCACAGGCTACCGAACTCCACAAGGTGCAAATGATGGAAGAACATCAGGTGTAGTTTCTCTCCGGCTGCCTGTCACAGCTGGCTGCCATCCATCCTTGGACCCATCTCTCTTGAATTCTGTGAAATTCCCTCCTTATTTATTCAACGTGAAAAGAAGAAAACCTCTATTCTCCTGTTGAGTTTTTTTCTGGGGAGAATGGGTGTTGTCTTTTCAGTAACAAATGGTTTTCACTGCCGTTTCCCATTAAACTCGCAAACACTCTTTACCTGTCACGCGCTTGTTGCTGTCATTTCATACTAGTGTGAAGAAAATGTTGGATGGAGTCTCCCTTCAATCACCCCTCACAGTAGCACTTATTTTGTTTGCAATTTTGAAACAAAAGATCTATGGAATATAAAATGTAAACTCCCCAGACAAGAGGTTCTCAAACAATCATGAGTTACTGTATTTAGTGTTGAACTTGTAATTCAGAGAGAGAAAGACTGGCTGAAGTGCAGAATACTTCAGAGACTTAAAAATCATATCTCCAAAAAACAAGCATTTATTTAAGATTTTTTAAATGAAAATAGCATCATAACAAGATCAATTCAAGTTAATGTGTAAGAAAAATATCCACCTATGCACTGTATGTAGCTTCCACACCCAATTTCATTTTGCTACAAGGAAGTGTAAATTCTACTGGGCAAGCTCACAAAAAGCCTGTCATATTATTCATCACCCTAGAAGGAGGTCACAGAACAGCAAAGTAATGTCACTAACAAGAAGTGGTTATCTGTGGTAGATAGCAATTCTTACCCTGTCATGGATTTATCTTATTACTGACAGCAAATTTGGCTGGCATCGACCAGAACTGGTGCTTTCCCCTGCCCCATACCAAAGCTTGAACGTGAGATAGGTTTATACCACACTCAATGTCAGTTTCATATTTCCTCCACTCCAAGTCACATCCTTCTTCTGATCTGAATTATTAAAAAGGATGTTTACAACATAGACATTTTTTTCTATGCTTTGATATAGACTGGTTGGTAAGGACTATTGTGCAATGCCAACCACACTTGTATGAGGAGACAGCAACTACTTTAATATGATTAAAGGTAGCAATATTTATACAATAAATGAAGTTTACCACTGGCCACCAGACATTTCTTTGTGGCTGGCTAACTGTCTTTTTCAGGGAAGTGCCACATCAATCAGTACAGGAGTTTGCTGGACTCACAAATTACCCTCTAAAGAGTTGGCTTTCTATTTTTCTAGTTCTGTTATTTCTGTCATCTTTTAAAGATATGTTGCTGTATCATAAAGCTTAATGTGACTTGTTTCTTTGAAGTTACTTCAGGGATAAGATATTGATGAAAATCTGGGATGTGTACAGAGGCGGTAAGCAATGAAGTTTGCATGAGTAGTTGGGCTTAGGGTATGCAAATCAGCAGAGAGTGGGTTGTGCTCTCTCAGTGAGCAAGTGCTTGGTTGAAAGCTGCCGAGATGGGAAACCTGCTTGGGTCAGTGGAGGGACTGGTGAGGCAGAGACAGTTTATAACGATATAGTATCATTTAATTGATGGCAATCTCCTAACTAGCCTGGGATTTACTCATTCAATAAGTAGTTGTTGAGCACTTACTATGTGGTGGGTATACAAAGTGTTACAGAGATTTGGTGAATGAATAAATGAGTCAGTGAAGTGAGAATTTTATTTCCAGGGACCCAGGACTATTGAAATACCCAGAAGAGGAATGATGAAATCACTATCACATTTTTACAAGATGGCTTGATATCCCTGAAGAGAAGTTTTGTGTATTAGGTAAAGAAAGACTTTCTTCAAGTGGGGTCAAAGGTAGAACTTAAGAAAATCTTAGAAATTGTGGCATGAAAGAGTCTATATTGGACTGTGTGGATCTGGATGCCATATATGGAGGGAACTTTGGGAAGGTTTTGACAGTTCCTCCAGGTATAAGGAATATCAAGATAACTTAAGGTTTCATTAGATAAGAAGCCATAGTATTTTATTTTAAAAATTATTTTCTCTGTAAGCTGGGCTAGACAAGTTAGTCTTTATGTGCTATCACTGTCAAGAAGTATGAAGGGCTTGAGATGGCAGGGTTTGGCCTGCCAGTTTCACAGATGCTGGCAGAAGACAGGAGTCTCCCAGGTCAGAGACGAAGAACTTTATCACCCTCAGCGCAGCAATAAGCATGAGCATCAGCATACTGTGTCCATTGTCCTTGCTCCCAAGTCCTATGGGAGTGATGCAGATGGGCCCAGATAGATGCCTGAACATGCAGCGGCTGTATTACAGGATAAGAACCCTGCCTGAGCTGCGGGAACTTGAATCTTTGATATTAAGCAGTACGCATGCTTCATCTTTGCTCCAGAGGGAGACATTACCTTTATTGTCCAAGGCTGTAAGCAAACCTACCCTTTGCTCTGAGAGGAGAAATATCTTTATTTTTTGAGACCATTTGCTATACAAACATCCTTGAAAAGATAGTCTGAAATTAAGGGCGGTTAGTGTCTGTTTTCAAGACAGGCAGGGATGCAATAGATCAGTAGACATTTGTTTCTAAGTAATATCCATCCTTCCTTTTATACTCTCCTGGCTTCTGGAGAATTTCCTCTTCAGTATGCCACTCTATTGGCTATTCTGAGTTATCTGACTGTCAGAGGCTGGGGCTAAATCCACTGAATCTGTCTCATAGAGCATTTATTAGGCTGCTATGAAACTACTACACTTAAAGCTATTAACAGGGTCCCAAGCCTCAGGATGTGGGCAACCTACAGTGTCATCTTCAGCCATGCCCCCAAGAGTTCCAGGCCAACTAGCTTAACAAATCTCATAAACAACCACAGTCTACCTTAGAAAGCCAGGTGGCTTTCTCTTGAAGTTTCAGCACTGATCTTTCTACTTGGCCATGGCATTACTCCAGGTACAGCAGAGTATATTAGTGATTGTATAGATTTCTTCTTGACCCATAGGAGAACTTTGGGAAGTTCTAGGACAATTCTATCACCCATAACAAGCCTGACCAGTGAGTTGAGACTGACTTAAATGCCTTCCAGGGCCTGGGTGGTATGACTGATCACTTCCGCTAAAGGACACATTTATACTATCTTTTCTAGTTGGATCAGTCCTATCTCCTGTCATAGTGATAATTACTTGCAAAGTGTACATAAATAATGAGATATCTATCTGGGAAGTAACCCTGAGTAACCAATAACACCTCATTTTGGAGAGCTCTCCACAGTCCTTTGAAGGCTACATGATCTACTCACGGTGTTTTCTTAACCACTTGAAGGCTTCTGTGACATCCTGCCCCTCAAAGTACAAGTTACCACATTTTTGAGAGAGAGACAAGTTAATTCCTGACTTCCACACAAAAAGTACAGTCCTGGAGGTATACATAGTGCCCTGGAAAGTAAGTCATGGGGACGCTTGAGTTGGACCTACATCAGTCAGGGGCACAGGTTGATAATGCTTCTGATGTGGCCTCCTAGCCAATTGGCAAACTTTAGACATCCTGATTTCATTCAAATAACTGAGTCTCATCCTTGTTTTTGGAGAAAAGACTTCCATGTCTGTATCTATAGACATATAGGTAATCATGTTGAAGAATTCTCCACCTAGCAGTCTTTTGTCGAGAATTTGGTCTAGAATATATTTAAATTTTATCAAGTGCTTTTGAGCATCTGTGTAGATAATTACATAGCTTTTTTTCTTATATGCAGTGATATGAGAAATTTAAATATTTTTAAGTATTGCAATATTCTTATGTTCCTGAAACAAACCCATTTAGTCGTGGTGTATTATTATTTCAATATGCTGCTGAATTCTGTTTACTAATATTTTATTTATGATATTTTTATTGATACTGATAAGTGAATGTGGTCTTTAGTTTTCTCCTATGTGCAATCTTTGTCAGCCTTTGTTCTGTTATGCTCATTTCATTTAATGAACAAGGTCTGTATATAGTGTTTGGAATTTATTAAAGTTTTCTTCATGGCATGCTACATAATAAACTTAAAAAATATTCAGTAGGGATTTGGAAAGAATGTGTAATTTTGCGTATTGGATGGCTCGTTAATTGTGTGTGATTTAAATTCTCTGTAATGTTTCCCTTCCTGCCTCTGCCCCTATCCCCTTCCTCTGAAGACAGCCAATGTCAACAGCTTCTTGTGCATATTCTCCCAAAAAGTTATTTATGTATTTAATATTATATATATGAATATCCTTTTGAATATAACAAATTAAATTGTTTTATAACCTGTGTTATTTTAATTTAATATAATTTGGAGACATATACAGCCATATGTATAGATGTATCTTATTCTGAATAATTCTTTCTTTTTTTTTAAAGGATGTCTAAAATAATCTCCCCCCCCCACCAAGTAGTTAGATTTATTTTAAATATATTTTGTGTTTCACATCTAGTTTTCTTGCATAATGATCAGAGAATGTGGTTGTATATAATATCAGGAATTTATTGAGATTTTCTTCATGGCCTGATACATAATAAAATTTTTAATGTTCCATGGGGATTTGGAAAGAATGTGTAGTTTTGTATGTTGGCTTGCTTCTTAATTGTTTGTGATTCAAATTCTCTATAATGTTGTAGATTCTGACTACCAAGCCTGCCAAAGTTTTGGAGGTATGGGTCCCCCATTGTAATTGTGGTTTTGACAATTCTCCTTACATTTCTAACTTTTTGGGTTTTATATACATTTTGATCACAGTTCTTTGGTATAAAATAGTTCTTGGCTCTTTTCCTTCTTCGTGTATTGTATTTTTTAAATCAATACGAAAATATCTCACATTACACTAATGATTTCTGCATTAAAATCTATAGTTTTGATAAATACTTTTTACGTGCCATTTAGTTTACACTTAGCTGATATATCTGTCTATATTTTTTATGTCCAACCAGTGACAGTTTCCTCTGAGTATGTTTCACTGAAATAACATGTAGCTGGATAAAACAGAGATAAGAAGTCTAT
The DNA here is from genome assembly GCF_000325575.1 of Pteropus alecto. Classification (NCBI taxonomy): domain Eukaryota; kingdom Metazoa; phylum Chordata; class Mammalia; order Chiroptera; family Pteropodidae; genus Pteropus; species Pteropus alecto. The sequence continues at coordinate 11,020,138 of NW_006431918.1, read as the reverse complement.
AGGGTGTGTAATGAAATTTTTTTGGTCTCCCAGACCCAGATCTAAATGTTGGCTCCACTATTTACTGGCCATGTGACCTTATGCAAATTATCTAACTTCTCCAAGCCTCAGTTTCCTCACCTGGAAAATGGAACAATAGATTCATATTAGTTATGACTCCAGATTGTAATAAAAAGGCAATTCAAATAAAGTTATATACAAAAGTAAACTTCTGTGGTATCTCATAGGAAGCAATGAAAACCAAACCACGAGAAAAGGCAGGGCCACCTCTGTGCTTCATTCACTTCTTTTCTGAAGCAGCCTCTCCTCGTGCCTCTGTTATTTCCAGTCAGAGACCCTGTCTATCTTATTCGTAAATTTTTTTCTCATGCCACATTTTATTTGTTTATTGTCTGCCTTGATGTTACAATGTAAGTTTTATGAGGGCAGTGGCCTCTTTGGTCTTCTTTTCTGCTCTATCTCTTGTGCCTCGCCAGTGTGTGGCGCATAGTAGGTACTCAATTAAACACATCTGTAGAATGAAAACATATGAACTGGACCAGCATGGTGAAGTGTTGAGAGAGAGCGTTATGGGTCAAATTGTGTGTGTCTCCCAAAAATGATGCGTTGAAGTCCTAACGTGTGGTACCTCAGAATGAGACCTTACTTGATAAGGGTCCTTGCAGATGTAGTAAGTTAAAATGAGGTCATCAGGGTGAGCCTTAATCCAATATGACTGGTGTCTTTGTAAAAGTAGAAAATTTGGACACAAACGCAAGCACAGATGGTGAGACCTAGGCGAATTCCAGGTGATGACTGGAGGTACGCTGCCACAAGCCAAGGAGGTACGTCTGGGGCCACCAAAGCTGGAAGAGACAAGGAAGAATCCCTCCCCTACAGGCTTCAGAAGGAGCACAGCCCCTTCGATACCCTGATTTTGCACTTCTAGCTTACACAACTGTGACAATAGATTTATGCTGTTCCAAGCTACGTAGTTTGCGGTACTTTGTTAAGGCAGCTCTAGGAATCCAGTGTAGGGAGGAACCAAAGACTCGCTCTAAGAATACCGGCTGGTATATACTTACAAGGCTCACTGCAGCCCCCGCTAGCTGCTGGCCTGGGCTGCTACCAGTCAAGACATGTTCAGGAAACGCAAAGATGAAACTGCAGGAAATGGACACGGTGAATCCTGAGGCACGTACCTGAAAACACAGTGCTGATCACTGAGAAGTGAGTTCGGCGTTATGGAGAATGGGGCCTTTGGGGGAAAGGGAATCGTTTTTTACTCTGCACAGAATTGGTAGTTGAGTGTCTCAGAAGTCAGAATCGTGAAGGAAAACACTCGAAAGTGAATGAGTAATCAATCATGTGCCGCCCCGTCTCGAAAGTAGAAATCATGAAAGGGAAAGGTGGGCACCTCCACCATTTCGCAGCAGTGTTTGGAATGTCGGAAGTAATCGTGGGATTAGATTTTTAAAGGCGATTAGGAAGCATAAATTAACGAATTACACGAGGAAAACTGAAGCAGAAAGTGATCTGCTTCCCTCCTCTGAACTTGAATTAGCCGCAAAGAGAAAATGCTTAAAAAATTCACATGTCACTCCCACCAAGCTGGAACTTCTCAAAGCTCCTTATGAATAGTGCTATTTGTGTGGAGAAGTACTCAGAGATAGTCAGTTTAGAAAGTTGATTGGACTGATCAAAATTTATGTGATTTGAAGCCAAGCCCAGGAAATATCCACATGTATAAGTCATTCTAAGGGGCACCACTGGGAATTATGGACACAAGTTTCTATGCAAGAAGCTTAGAAGACATTAGAAGCAGAACCATAAAACTCAAACGATTTTGCTTGCCTTTTGGTAAATGCAGTCCAATCTACGTATTTTTTCCTGTTCTTTCAGTATCATCTCCAAGGATAACAAAAAGAGTTTTCTTTTGGCTTTTGTTTCTGAATTCAATGCTTCCCATTGGTTTCAAGTGAATAATCGGGCCTTGTGGTAAAAGCTAAATAATCTATTTTTAATCATTTCAATTTAGCGGAAACTAAGAAGCTTTTGGTTTCTTTTCCACTACCCTAGCCTAATTTTGTTCCTTTTAGGTTGACTTTGAAAAAATACTATACCAAAAAAAAAAAAGAGTAAGGAGAAACTAAAAGTGAGTCAAACATGATCACATTTATTTTAACCGCTATGTAATTTTTCATTTTGACTTTATGACTTAGATATTAGAAAAACATGAAGCACTTTTATAATCAGGAAGGGAGAGATGATGTAAAAATTGGGCTCGGAGCAATGGCTTCTTCTATTCCTGCCCTGCACTGACGTTCAATTGCTAGTGAAATGGAGTCAGTTCAAAAGCCGAAGGAGGCTGAACTGACAGGCCTATATTCTGGTACGTTGTCAATTGATTCAAATAGTGATGTAACGATTCAGAGTGAGTCTTTAAAGTCTTCAGACAGGTACATTTTTGAAGTTGAACCAAAACTTCTTTATAGTTAACTTTGGTAAATATATTATGCTAGGACAAACGGCTATATCAGGGTACAAATTTCATCTTCACCAGTGATCTGTGTAGTTGTCACTTACTAGGTCCTGTGTCTTGATGATCCAATATCTCTGTTATTGTTTGAGTCCTTCACCTTAATTTTCTCCTGGGCTGTTTATCACCAGATTGTTTGAAGGTCATTGCCAGCCACAGAGCAAAACAGGGAGTAGTCTGCTAGTGTACATTCGGAACCCACTCCAAAATCTTTCTATTCTAATATTGTCATTTCTCTTTTCTACACTAATTGGGTTGTTAGGAGCAGTTTTTATGATGGAGGGACTCTTCTGTACCAAATATGCAGTTGATAAGTGGATACAGGTTGATGGATATGGTCTTGATGACCGGCCTGCTGGACGTACTTGCCAAGGAACTGGTCGATCCCATGGGGTGGCTGTACCGTCAAGGACAAACAGGAAAAGTCACTCCCCAGCTAGGGAAAGGTTATCTGCATCCACCCTCAGCAGTCTCCACTGTTAATCAATTAACCTGGGGACCCTACCACACTGTGTCATGGATTTCTGTTTGCCCAAAGTACTCAGCTAAAAAGTTACTCTAATCAAGGAACTACTTGGATGAAAAACCTTCTTGTACCCCAGTTGGCAGATACTAGCTATTTATTTTGCAAGCCAGTAACCTTGCCCCTTTCTGCTCCTCCTCAGGCCCATACCTTTCCTGTTTTTTCAGCTATTTGGTGCATTAAAAAAAAAAAAATCCAACTCTGAGCTGTAGCAATGACATTGATATCATTTTCTCCCTGTCCCTGGCACAAGAACTCAGCATAACTGACGTTTTGCTATTTCTGGGCTGAAATCCTTCTCCAACCAGACCCGATGTGCATACTGGTTCTTTAGCATGTCTGCACTCATACCCATCAATTAGTATGGCGGGATGCCCACTTAAACAAGGTACAGAGCCAATTTCAACAAGGCAACGTGCCAGTCCAATCCTGGCTCAGACAGGGACTGGAGCAAGTGGCACAGCATGTCCATGAAGATTCTTCCTGGTGGACAGTATGGCCAGAGTAGGACCTCATGTTTCGCTCCAGGGAACTCTCACCGTGGAATTCTTTAATCACCGTGCATTATGTTCACTTCATGTTTTCTCTTATTAGAGAAGAAGTGAACATTATTATATCTGTGGCTTCGAGATTCTTCTGTTAAAGGGAAAAATTCTGTTGTATGAGCAGAAGATACAAATGTGGGTGTTACAAAGCAAAGAAGGGCACCATCAGAAGAATAGGGCCATCCTTCCCTCCCTCTCTCCCCCGCCCCGCCCCCACCCCTCGGGGCTGAGAACAGCCCTGACAGTCAGCAAAGCCCAATCACAGACACACAGCAAAGCCCTCTCTATGTGCTGGTATTAGGACTTAGAAAAGGTGGCTCTGATGGTCGTAGAGAAGAGAGAAACACTATAGGAAAATAACCACAACGTTCCCCTTTCCCAAGAAGTTCCCCCTTCAGCGCACGGATACAGGCCTCCAATGAATGAAGAAGCTAAAGGAAGAGAAGGAGTGGGAATAGACGAGGAATGGGATGAGGAAGAGAGCCGCTCGCTAGTTTAAATAACGTGTAAATAAAAAAGAGCTGTGAAGCTTGTCCTAACACCCTCCCTTCCTCCCAAAGAAAGACAAAAAAGCCAGCTCATTTAAGAATTGTCTTCAAGGTAGAATAAAATTTTTCCATAGTAAGGCGAGATCAGGTAAGCACCCTGGAGCTGTCTGGGTGCAGGAAAACAAGGATCATAATACTAATAGTGTTTTCTCTTTTAGTGGGTAGGTTTCCTTTATATATTTTTTATTTAACTGTATTTTCACATTTTTCCTGAAATAAATGCTTGAGTCCTCTTTTTAATACGGAAAAAGTACAAAAGTAACAACTTCATTTTGGAAAAATAAGATAGCCAAGTGCAAAAACAAAGCAAACTATAGCTAAACGAGTTTGGGAGACACGGACAAAGTTTACTAGGCTTTTTCGACAAGTAAAGGCATGAAAATAAAAAGAAAGATTGGCAAGGAGGAGAAATGGCTGAGGAAATGCAAGAACACTTCCTAGAGCCTGTTCTGTTGCTATGTTCTGTCATAGAGCAGAGATAATGAAGCCCTCATCCCAGGGATGAATGAAAATTGTGGACTTATGGCAGCTGACCTCGCTCAGGAGAGTTTTCTAAACTCAGTAAATATTAGTCAGCACAGACCCTGTGTGTTGGGAGATGTCAGAGCCACAGCTGTGGGTGCCGCTGCTGCTCCAGGCCCCCGATGTGTGCTGCGCTCTGGGACCCTGAGTCAATCGTCTGCTGGGGCCCCGAGGACAGGCCGACATAAGCTGGTTGTGACATACTCAGGTATTTTGCCTGTGGTTGTTAAACACAGGCATTATTAAAAACTAAATTACATACACTTGCAATAAAATATATTACATTAAAAACAAAAGCAATAAATACTCAAAACTCATCAGTTCTTAATTATTTTGCTATGGTCTATGTTCTTAAGTTTATTTGCACCTGTTATATCTGAAGAGTGAAAGTATTATGAAAGGTGTGGTACTTTCTATCATTTCCCAGTTCTGTGGTTAATAACACCCCATTGGTTGCTTGAAATTGGCCATGGTGGGGATGTTCATACCATGAAAATCAGCAAGTTCTACAAATGCGGGCTTCGATTTCTTTCTTTCCAGAGAGGTGGTTGTTGAAATTTATCAGTACACCACTACCTGAAATCCACAGAAGTCAAGCTTCCACGTTCTGTAATAAAGGGGGCAGCGTCTTTCACACCCCCTCACACCTACTGGCTGTATCTCCCCAAAGCAGAGGTTCACGTTGGACTTCCGAAGTCTCAAAAAGGTTGTGAGAAGTTGTGAAAAAGGCCCTTTCACTCTTTTGTCTCTCTGCGGGACTCAAACGGAAGTGTGATGTTGGAATGGGATGTAGAGGGAGAAGGACACCAGACCG
>NW_006431918.1:11013466-11014630 GCF_000325575.1 Pteropus alecto | reverse complement strand
CACCTTGCGCCTAACTCGCCTCTCGCTGCCGTCCTTCCCCGGGAGGCTCCTCAAACCCTCGAGTTCACACACTGCGGCCACCCATCCTGAAGTCCCACTTAGCCTCAGAGCTCCCGAGACTAGAGTGAAGCGAAGGTCAGGCCACAGTGACCCCAGTGGGAACAGAAAAGAAACGAAACGAAACAGGGCACATCTGAGCAAGAAGGAGGAAATGACAACATTTTGTACCTCATTAGTTAAAGGTGATGAAAGAGAAATGGAGTCAGAAAATTCAGTTGAAATTGTTTGACCCCACTGGGTTCAGTACTAGGAACTATCAGGATTGCAGAGAAGAATAAATTCTACCAGGAACTCATACTTGAGGAGTACAATGTTCCACTTTTCATCCTAAGTACAAGGGGTGACAATAATCGAAGTGTAGAGGTGATGATATTGGTTTGAAATACTTCTCAAAGATTGAAATTCTTCTCAAAGAAAGTTAATACTATAGGGAGAGTTAAGTGTCCATTCGATTCGATGGTGTTTTTTTGCTCCTTACCTTGACCCCTGTAGGGCATCAGACAGTTGGATAGTGCTGATCATGACTTCTTTGAAATATTCTCTTACTCGGTTTCTGTATCTGTCAGGGTGAGAGAGAAAAAGAGAGATTCGTTTTAAGGTATGGGTTCACTGGATTGTGGGGGCTGGCAAATCTGAAATTTGTAAGGCAGGCCACAGGCTGGACACTCAGGCAGGATTTCTGCATTACATTCTGGAGGCAGAATTTCTTCAACAGGGAACCTCAGCCTTTGCTCTTAAGGCCTTTGACAGACTGAACGAGGCCTATCCATACCATCAAAGGTGATCTGCTTTACTTAAAAGCGACTGATTGTAAATGTTAAGCACATCTGCAGAATACCTTCGCTGCAACACGTAGACTAGTGTTGACCAAACAACTGGACAGTTGAGCTTAGCCAAGTTGACACATAAAATTAACCATCACATCTCACAAAAAAATTATTATAATTGAAAGCTACACAATCCCTATTCTTGAGGGGTGGTAGGAAAGACAAGTAGGAAACACAGAACAATGGAGCAAAAGCTAGACTCTAGAGGCATGAAGAAAATTCCATGGAAGGGTAGAGTTTTGGGTGGGGGCCATCTAGAAAAACTTCACGAGAAAGT
>NW_006431918.1:11002989-11011552 GCF_000325575.1 Pteropus alecto | reverse complement strand
GCCCCTTGCGCCTAACTCGCCTCTCGCTGCCGTCCTTCCCCGGGAGGCTCCTCAAACCCTCGAGTTCACACACTGCGGCCACCCATCCTGAAGTCCCGCTTAGCCTCAGAGCTCCCGAGACTAGAGTGAAGCGAAGATCAGGCCACAGTGACCCCAGTGGGAACAGAAAAGAAACGAAACGAAACAGGGCACATCTGAGCAAGAAGGAGGAAATGACAACATTTTGTACCTCATTAGTTAAAGGTGATGAAAGAGAAATGGAGTCAGAAAATTCAGTTGAAATTGTTTGACCCCACTGGGTTCTAGGAAAGGAACTATCAGGATTGCAGAGAAGAATAAATTCTACCAGGAACTCATACTTGAGGAGTACAATGTTCCACTTTTCATCCTAAGTACAAGACAATAATCGAATCGAAGTGTAGAGGTGATGATATTGGTTTGAAATACTTCTCAAAGATTGAAATTCTTCTCAAAGAAAGTTAATACTATAGGGAGAGTTAAGTGTCCATTCGATTCGATGGTGTTTTTTTGCTCCTTACCTTGACCCCTGTAGGGCATCAGACAGTTGGATAGTGCTGATCATGACTTCTTTGAAATATTCTCTTACTCGGTTTCTGTATCTGTCAGGGTGAGAGAGAAAAAGAGAGATTCGTTTTAAGGTATGGGTTCACTGGATTGTGGGGGCTGGCAAATCTGAAATTTGTAAGGCAGGCCACAGGCTGGACACTCAGGCAGGATTTCTGCATTACATTCTGGAGGCAGAATTTCTTCAACAGGGAACCTCAGCCTTTGCTCTTAAGGCCTTTGACAGACTGAACGAGGCCTATCCATACCATCAAAGGTGATCTGCTTTACTTAAAAGCGACTGATTGTAAATGTTAAGCACATCTGCAGAATACCTTCGCTGCAACACGTAGACTAGTGTTGACCAAACAACTGGACAGTTGAGCTTAGCCAAGTTGACACGTAAAATTAACCATCACATCTTCCGAACAGGGCCTCCCTTTTGTTTGTTAGGATTCTTTCCCACAAGTCTCTTTCCCGATTCTTATTCTGCTGGATACCACTTAAATGTTCATATTCTCCAGCATACTTCTATGTTCGGGGTACAGTTTTTAAGGGTTAAAATTTTTTTAATAAATATATAAATGGACATAAATCTATCAAGAGCACATACTACACCTAAGTAAATTGTGAAACTTAAGACACGATTTTATTTGTTACGAGGCAGTATAACAACAGCAAAGTTTTCAACGGGATAAAAAATTAAAATAAGAAAAAATCAAAGTAAGAGAACCATACCTAGATTCTCCAAAGTTTCGTTTTCAGCACTTTTTTCTTCCCACTCAACATTATTTCTTTGGGGATCTCATCCATGTCCAGCCACCAACACACCAATGTCTCCAAAATTATATTTCATGCAATACTAGGTCCCGTGTTCAAATAAGTTTGAGAAATGCCAAGTATATATCTCTAATTCTTTTAAATTTGCAGTACACATCACCAAACTAAAGGGTTTGTGAAGTCCTGCAACAATAGCAAAATATTGCCTTAAATCTATATTCTGAGCCCAAACCTTCTCTTCAGTTTCAGAATGGTGTTTGCAACTGCTTACTGTATATTATACTTAGCCCTCCTGTGGCGATTCAAACTTACTGTGATCAAGACTGACATCATTTGCCTTACCCAAACCTTCTGTTCTTATGTCCCTTTTCCTCCTAAAATCCTTACCCCTTTCCATAGTCAGTACTTTAGTTGTCAAAAAAAAAAAAAAAAAAGACCCAGGATGCCCTGAAAATTCTTTCCCCTCCTTTCCCCATTTATCAGTTTACTGACTTACCTCTGTTAAATCTACCATCTCAGAATGTCTCACATGCTCCCTCCTCTCTACCCACATAGCTCTGCTGCCATTTTTCCTTTATCTGCTATGATAACTTCCTCACTGCTTTTGCTGCCTCCAGAAGGATGGTCTTAAAACACAGACCGATGACATTACCCTCACGCTCACTGCCGGTGGGTGGCTCCGTGTTGATGCCAGGTTACGTCACGACTCTCATCTTGGATGGTGTTGCACGTTTAATTTAAGATGAAGGGCTGAAGTTTTCTTAGTTCTTCTTGAGTGATTTTTTTTTTTTTTTAAATCCTCTACCTTCCTTATAGATACAAATATGTCTCCTTTGGTTTTGAAAGGGCGTCGACAGCATTAGAGTGAGTTTTGGGAAGCAGAAAAGTAGGGGGCATTGTTGATGTGTAGGTGTTTTTTTTCTTTTTTCTTTTTTTTTCTAGTCATTTGTTTTTGACCACAGAAAATTGAGAGCTGAGTATGGAGGGAATCACTAGATCAAATAGTCTGACTCAGGTTCTTGATTGACTTGGGAAATGGAATACTCAGCATCATAACCACATGGAACTTCCCTACAGATCAGAAAATTTCCGGCTGCTCTTTAAAAAAAATAACGTTTTGAAAAATTCTAATGATCTAAGATGTTGCAATATGGAAAAAAGCAGGTTTCAGCTTAAAAGTTTCACCTTTACATACTCAAGTGGTGAAACATATATTTTTCTATACAAAAAAAAAAACACACAAAAATTCTGGGAGAATATACCCCAAACTCTTAAAAGAGTTGATCCCTAGGAAGGGTAAATTGGTCGTTTTCATATTCTTCTATCTGCTTAATTGTGTTTTCCAACATGTCTACAATGAATATGAATTATTTTTTGTAAGAAAAAAGTGTGGTTTTAAAAAATTCTTTAAAATCTTGGCAGCTTATTAGACTGACCATTCCTAGTCGACTTATGTCCAAAATGACCTCAATTTACCTCTTTTCCATGTCTCTCAGTTTTGTTTTGCTTCCAGAAAAACAGCACGTCAGTTTAAAATAGTCAATAGCGTATTCTCAGTGCCCATCCGTGTGGTCTGGCGTTTAATATGTTTTCCAGGAGAAGGTAGTAAGCACAACCCAATCGTGATGACAGCCCTTCTGAGAAACTCTAGCTCCTATGTTGGAAAGTTTCAAAAATTGCAAACTGGTTTAATCTCAAAATATATAAAGATGCATACTGAGATGCATAAAAAGTAATTTAAAGACCTCTTATCTAAGCTAAGCTTGCTATTTATTTGGATTTGTCGGTATACCAATCCATTCTAATGTCCTAGATATTTTATCAGTTCTGATTTTATCAATCGATGGATTTTTTTACTCCTCCCACCCCCCATCAGTGGTCTTACTATGGTTGAAATGCTTAATGATAAACTTTCTCATTGTTTTCAAATAGATTTCAAGTTTAAGTACCTAAAATGTTAGTTTTTCTTTACCTTACTTGGAGTAGGTAGGTTACATGTCTTATTCATTTTCACGTTTTTTATTTAAGAAGTACTTTCCTTTTCAAATATCCTTAAATAAAAATAATTCTGAATATATTATACATGGCTTTTAAGGTTTTATCTTCACCTTTTAAGGTTTTATATTCAGATAAAAGCATTTAAGGATATTTGCCACTTAGTAATGTTCCTTTTGCCTTAAAATGAATCAAGTTGTTATAATACGGAGTCTAATATCTGAGAGAAAAAAAGCATACATATTTAATTTAATTAGGGTGAATATCTCATTTCATTATTTTAAAAATAAATTTAACAGATTTAAAAATGCATGCTTTAAAATTTTCTGAAATGTCGTAAAGTCTTTTCTCCTCTAAAAGAAGAGTCACAATACAGAACTCACTTCTCCATATAGCATAACGCCCTTACACTTAATGTAGTCCTCTGACATAGGATAATTTAGTGTCCCAATGATTGATAAAAGTGGTGGTTTAAAAAAAATGCAATGCAGAGAAATGTGGGGTTTGTTCTCAGAAGCAGTGCTATCCAACAGAATGTTCTGCAATGATGGACAAGTTCTGTATCTATGCCATTCGATACTGTAGCCACCAGCCCCTGTGACTATCATTTACAAAGTGGCTAGTGTAACTGGGGAGCTGAATTTTAAATTTTATTTAATCTTAATGAATTCAAATTTAAATAGTCACATGTGGCTAGTAGCTACAGTATTGAACTGTGCAGCTCTAGAGTTATAGTTGGTTGAATTATATTCAGATAAAAGCATTTAAGGATATTTGCCACTTAGTAATGTTCCTTTTGCCTTAAGAAAATCAATGTTGGGACTTGCTTGATTTCCCAAAAAGAGTAAATTAGCTGTTTTCATTACCTCTTTACTTTCAGTTCTTCCCTGGCAGATGGCAGGAAACGAGAGCTCCATCTATGTCTCCTGAGAACACAATGGCTGGCATTTCACTCCATCCCAGCAATTGTGTAGCTGAGCCCTTGGGGCCCTTCTGATGAGCCTCGGACTGATTAAAAAATGAACTCTTTCATTTTCTACTGATAGGAGAATGATGAGCCAACAACAAAACTTTTATTTTTATTTATGCTAAAGAGTATTTACTAGTAATTTACTAATAATTATTAGGGCTTACTTTTGTGGATCTAGGGGGTGATAATTAATTATATTTCTGTCTCATCTATATTAGCTAGGGTCCCAATAAGAAACAAGAGGCACAGTCAAACTTGTAATAAGGAGAGTTTTTAAAAAAGAACACTTTTCCAAAGTGCGGCTATAGTAAAGGAAGCTTGCACGGGATGGAACAGCATCCCAGGGTTAGCAACAGAGGTGAGCTTCTAGATCATATAGGGCAGGGGAGGAGGAAGTTTCTGGAACCATTTGAGAGCTGCTGTAGGAGAAGATTACTCTATAGAAGCTGTACTCTTTGTTAAAGGGACATAGCCAACCCTGGGAACCTCACTCTCACCTCATCTGCTGATCTCTTGGTGCTTCCTATTGGCTAAATCAACCGGAAGCTAGAAAACTGGGGAACCTATAGATCCGGCGCATAAAGGCAGCCTGCGGAGCTCAGACAGGTGGACAAACATGAGTAGGTGATCTGGAAGGGCGACAGAAAATATTCAACTACCCCTTCCTAGCTTGGAGCCAATTGGGAGAACCACAAGAGACATTACATGAATATTTTTAAAAATCTATTTTATTACTCATGAAGGCTGATTTGAATGACAAAGCTTAGTTGTGTGCATTAGACCCAATTTATACATCTCCCCAGATTCACCTGCTCTCAGGGGAGCGCCCTAAAATCGCCACTACAACCTAAGTTAACTAGCACCAATTTCTAACACCGCTAGCCATCTGACTCCCCCCTGGTTCAGAGCTGGCCTAGAATGACCCAACGCGCCCACTACTACAGGAGCTACCACAGTTTTAGCCCCCAGGCCTCAAGGCTCTGGATCTTCCCACCTACTTCTGATCTCAGAGGAAGAGCTGTGCAGGGAATCATGGAGAATATGGCTCCCCAGCAGCTGCCTGGGAGGAAGGGGGCTTAGTGACACAAACCGGAATGGCAGGGGTTGCCAACTCAAGTGGTAGACTTCTACAATGAAAGACAAGAGACAACGTGGGAGTGAGGAACCAGCAGATGAATTCTTTCTTCTCCTCCTCAGACTTTGGTGGTTTTTCCAAACATCCTATTTGGAAATTGAAATGTTCAAACTACTGATTCTGTTTTCTTGTGAAACTATGGCAACTCAGTAATGCACCATCTCGTATTGCCTGTCCTTCTTTCCCTGCCTGTAGACTGTAGTGGATTAAAACTGGCTGCAAAGTCTTTGCTATTCTTCCCCTTGAATCTGACCTGGCCTTGGGGACTCACTTGAGTAACAGAATGTCATGAAGTAAGAGTCTTGCATTTTCCAGGCTAGGTCATAAGAAGCCTTGCAACTTCTGCCAGGTTCTCTGGGAATGCTTTTTCGTGGGATGCTGTTACTGAGTCGCAATGCTGAGAGAAGCCCAGACCACGTGGACAGTCCATGTATCAATAGCCCCACCTGCACTCCCAGCCAAGAGCAGCATCAATTATTAGTGATCCCAGACAAGGGGCCACACGTACGTGCAAAAGCCATGTTGATAGTGGATCCTCTATCCCAGCCACCACAGCTAATGCCACACGGATCAGAGATGAACCCCTCAGTCCAGTTTGTCCTAAATTCTTGACTCGTGAAATCGAGGGCAAAACAAAATGGTTATTTGAAGCCGCTATGTTCTCATTGGCATTCTCGGGTCCTTCCTCAAGGGGATCCAGCATCTCCTTCAGTCCACGGGCTCTGGGTTTGTTAACTGGCTCAGATCTGGAAACTCAATGATGGGGTGCAATTTTCCATCTTGGAAGGCAATGAGAGCCTTCTGCTCAACAGCTCTTGAGTTTTTAAATTATTCAAATCAAGCATCACCCTAGTCAGTGTCCCATTGCCATAGAGCTGTGAAAGCAGGTACTCTCATTCCAGTTGCCCTGCTATTGTACCCCTTTCCACTAAAACTTGGCATGCAGGCTTTATTTCAGGTTCTGTTTTCCAGGCAACTTAAGCTGAAACAATGTGCAACAACAATGGATTTCCAAATACTTATTCTACTAGAATAAAATTTACCTATTGGCAAATGGTGGAAGTGGAAAAATATGGTATTGCCGACTAAGACAGTGGCATGGTGGAGAGGTACAAGGCAGAGGAAGAAGTGGTGTTGCCAGAGACACTTAATTCCTTCTCCCAAACTCACCAACCTATTTATTTCTCCTCCCATTTGGAAATGTGAGCAGGGAGCAGTAATGGCCAAGGAGCTATTCTATTATGTTACCTCAAGGACAGGCGAGGTCAGGAGAATATAATATCTTTCCACCATGGTGACTAATGCTTGGCATTTCCAATTTTTCTAATTGACCCACAGGTCTTAGATACTCTATTATGTCTTTTTCACTATTTTTCCTTTTTGTGTTTCAGTTTTAGAAGTTTCAATTGACACATCTTTAAGCTCACTGATTCTTTCCTTGGCTGTGTTCAGTCTATTGCTAAGCTTATCAAAAGCATTCTTCATATCTGTTACAGTGTTTTTGATGTGTAACATTCCTTTTTGATTCTTTCTTAGACCTTCTATCTCTCTGCTTACATTACCCATTTGTTCCTGAATGTTGTTCACTTTTTTCAATAGCTGCCTTAGCATGTAAATCATACTTGTTTTAAATTCCTGGTCTGATAATTCTGAAGTCTGGGCCATATCTGAATTCAGACCTGCCATATCTGAGTGTAATTTTTTTGTTGAAAAGAGGACATGATGTACTGAATAAAAAGCACTGAAATAAATAGACCCCTTTTGGTATAAAGTTTTATGTTTGTCTAGGAGTTAAGCTATGTTTACTTTTGCTGTAGCTGTAGGTGTCAGAAGCTAAAATTTTCTCTAGTGGCCTTCTTTGTGTTCCTTCTTTTGTTGTTGGCTTTCCCCTGAGACTTCTTCTTAAATAAAATCTGAAAGGTGCAGTTATTTCAGTTATAATACTGTTATTATACAGGAGCCCTACTGATGTGTCGTTAAGATGTGGGAGAGGGAGAAGTATTCAGTAGTCCTATGATTGGGTCTCAGTATTTAATGAGCCCATACCCCTGGGCTGTGACTTTCACAAATGCTTCTCAGTGTCTTCCCCTCCCTCTTAGATGAGACGAGAAGGGTAGAGGTAGTTGGAGTTGCGGGTTTCCCCCGCTAGATTAGGCTCTGATATAACCCATGTTGGTTAGGCTTTTGTAAAATATTTTCCTTGAGGGCAGGCCTTATCAAGAAAAACAGGGAGCTCTTATCTATTTCAAAATACTTACTTTTGGACTCCCCATGCCGGAAGCACAAGAGGAATTTTCTCCAATCTTCACTATGGAAATCTGTAGATCTCCTGGTGGTAAAACTCAGAAACGTGTGGAGGCCTCCTGCATAAGCCTGGGTTCCCCTGGCTATTCATACTGAGTCTCCAGCAGTTCATTAATTTAGTTTAGGTTTTCCAACCTTTGCACTGGTTTCTGTAGAGGTTTCTGCTCTGGCAAGCTGTGATTCTGGCTCCACATGTCTGTCTCTTCCACTTTTGGAGCAGATATTTGCCCTGTGACCTTGATTCTCTGATGGATCTAAGAACAGTTGTTGGTTTTCAGTTTGTTTAATTCCTTCTTTTTGTTTTGTAGATAGATGTGATGACTTCCAAGCTCTTTACCTGTGAGACTGGAAACCGAAGGTCCAGACTTTCTTTTGCTTGTCATTTATAAACAATATTAATATATTAATAGAGTTTAATGAAAGTTCGGAGTCAATATTTTACAAACAAGACTGTCTACCATGCCTCAAAATATTGTACAATTCTTGTAGTGAGTTGTATAAACATATACAGATGATAGAAAACAGAAAATAGAGTTAATAAGGGAGAAAGATATGGTGTGTAGACTATGAAGTCTTATGCTCTGTCTGAGTGAGCCATGGTCCAAATTTAAAAGCCCTTATAGTATACCGTGACCTTCTCACCTATGTTCTAAGACTATTGTTTGGTTCCCACACCTCTACCGAATCAGAAATCTTACCCACTACCAATCATCACACTTAAGACTCAAGAAACAACAACAAAAGATGCTCTAGTCTTAGGCACAGTCTTGAACATTATACCAAAATTTTAAATATGTCCTTATTTCCTCTCCCAC
>NW_006431918.1:11000805-11002961 GCF_000325575.1 Pteropus alecto | reverse complement strand
TTAGAACAGAGGGAAGAGGTGGCCTAAGAAATCTATCTTTTCTCTTTCCTCTTGGCCTTCACCTGACTCATTTCAATCCTCTAGGTCTAAAGGTACCTCCAAGTCTTGCTAAGAAAGAGAAGGGAAACTGTCCTTCCAAAGGTTCATCCTCTCATCCTTGACAAGTGGGAGGCATGGCATCACTCTCTGGTGGGCCATCAGGGTCACTGTGTACATAGAATCAATGTATTCTAGGCATCAATGCGGCTACTTATTAAAATTGCACATGCCTGGGCCCCTGTCCAAATTTACCAGACCAGAATTTATGCATTAATGATACATTCCCCAGATTTTCTGTCCACATCAAAAATTGAGAGCCACTAGGTTAGAGTAGCATTGGGCTGGGAGGGCAGGCAGGAAGTGTAGTAGTTACTATTAAGATGTGAATATAGTTTTGTACCCATTTTTACATCAAGTTCATTAGGCAAGGGTGACTAGCCCATAATCCTATGGCCACTTGTAGTCTTTTAGAGCTTGAAATATGATCCTTTGAACGACCTTGAAGAAAAACCATTTCCATTACAAACTGTATACATAAGGTAATTTTATATATTCAGAAGTATTACCAATGAGATTTTAATGCAAGACACATGACCAACATGTATATTTATCTGATTTTAATAATAATAGTAGTAAGGGATAACATTTATTGAGTATTTACCCATGTTTTCGACTTGGTGGTAAGTGGTTTTCATTGATTAGCTCATTTCATTGATTGACTAATTCTTATAGAAATCATGTATAATAGCTTACATGATTATTCTCATTTTACCTATGATGAAACTATGGCCTAAAGAAATTAGATAACTTTTCCAGATCATGTAACTTGTAAGTGGCAGAGTAGAACACAGCCCACTCAGAACCACTGTTTCACTGCAGTAAAATTAATTAGATAATAACATATTAAAAAATATTATAGTCCTTTGCGATATTGGTCAATTCTGACCCCTGCCTTTGCTGTTTGGCTCCTTTACGTGATAAATCTCTGACACTTAATTTTGAGTGTGTAATGGCTAAATGTGCCTACGTTTAATTAAAGAGAAATACATTTAATTGTGCTGGCACATTTTAAATGCTTGGCTATCGTCTGAGCTAGCAAAACCTTCTAAGTTCTTAAGTTAACCCTTGTACTTCCAGAAATTTTGCTGAACAAATGAAAGTTTATTTGAATAGTGAGAGCCCACTCAGGTTTTGAGTATTAGGGTTTTCTTTGAAAACGGCACACCAGCCTCATTTTCCAATGATGTGGAGAGTGCTTTTTGGGTTTTTATGGGAAATGCTTTTCCCGGGTACATGGGATTTAGCAGTGTAGTAATTCTCAGATTATTTGATGAAAATCCTTCCTGTTCAGTCAGGAGTGGGTACCAGTTTTAATTGGGGGCTTAGGATAGGACATTTGAATTTGAGCCTCTGAGAATTTAAAACTCTTTTCAAAACCAGAATCAATATTTTCCACACAAAATGCTAAACGTTTAAGGCCTCACTTGTGAATAAAAGACCCCAAATTCTCAGCATTTGCTTACTGTCATTTCCCCAGGCACAATAATCACACATCCTGCTAATGATGACTAGCTGTCAATATCAGTTTCAAGTTCTGAGTCCTATTCAAGGGATAAAGAAGAGGAAGAAGATGGTCAACGGGCAATCCAGCTTTCATCTGAGCACTCCCTGGAGGATTTTCATTACCCTGTCAGTGTCACGCCTTGCCGTTTTCCTTCTCAAGGTCAGCTCTGTCTAGATGGTTCCTGGCTTCAACTTCCTGCAGCTATACACAGCCACTATAGGCTTGTGACCTCACTTAGTGCCCTTCAACCTGAGTTGGGAGAGTCCCCTCTTCTCTGTCTTGTTTGTGACCTTTCTCTAGGTGAGAAGGTCTCTTCTGCAGCAGCCAGGTCGGCCTTGTTATGGTGATTGCACTGCAGAGAGCTGCTTCCCCCTTGTTAGGAGTGACATCACTGTACATTAAAGACATCATATCTCCTTTCATATTAAAATGCCTGTCAGCTCTCCTGCTCAAAAGTTGTAAATCTGCCAGAGTAGCCTGAGCTGAGGGAGTTTTTATTATGAAAATATGAAGATAAGCACTCTGTTTTACTGTCAAAGGAAAAGAGGTAGGC
>NW_006431918.1:10975701-11000782 GCF_000325575.1 Pteropus alecto | reverse complement strand
CTGAGTGTGATATAAGCAAATTTTGAAAAGATAACTCTTTTTTTAAAAAAAAAAATTTAAAAATGGAAACTTAAAAAGCAGGCTGGCACAGTTCTAATAGGAAATACAGCTGGAGTGAGGTTTATTAATGCATGCATTTCACACTTGCTCTGGTAGTAAATCGCTAGACATTTTCAATAATTTTAGCCTTTCATTTTTAATTGTCCAGTCTAAGAAGTGACACAAGAACACTGAGCCCACAATTCGCCTTTAAATCGTGTTGGATTTAAACTTTTTCTTAACATTTTTAAAGACTATCACCAAATCCTGACTTGTTAGTAGAGCTTGTTTGGTTGCCTATCTCATCCATACACACGATAAGTAAGGTGAGTTTACGCGTTCTACTTAATGTAAAGTAGGAGTTCATGCTACCTAACCACATAAAAATATAGGAAAATCATTGAGGGGCCTATAACTCTCCCCATAACCAATTGCTTTGGGAAGTCTTCAAGCTTTCAAACTAACCCTTTCCAGGCACAGAAACATTTAGATTTTCTGGAATTTCTTACAACCAAAGACCTAAATTAAATCCTTGAAGCAGCTGGATTCAAGGAGTGCTTGTGATCAGCTGTCTGGGATGTGAACCAGTTATTCGCAATTCAGTTTTCAGGTCTATCTCAGAAGTTCGTTCGTACTTGGTAGTTTATATACTGTTATCTCTCTCTGCAGAAGTGACCACCAAGGTCACTGTGGGGTTATTCAGGGCATCCCATTTAGTAGAAGAGGTAGCACAGCTCCGTTTGACAGCCAGCTCAGCCTGTGGATTCACACAGACTCAGAGAACTCAGCTTCTTGATGCTGACAAATCAAGAACTTTTCATGGGATAGAATTAACTCCTTTTTCACTCATAAAAGGCTAACATAAATATCTCTATATTTCTTCCTCTGACAAATGAATAGAAATGGCATAATGCTGCTTCTCTTACTTCTGACACGATGCTGGAGACTGTGCATTATAACTTCCCACGATAAACTGTGAAATAATTTTAAGGACCATATTTATCTGTAATTCAGTAAATTTAAGCCATCTGACTTGTGGCTTTCAGTGGTTTATTCAAATAAGAAAAGCCACACTCCACAAGCCCAGGAAAGGCCTAGATCTGAGATAAACTATCCAATTACCATGAGCAAAACAGCAAAACACCTCCAGAGGTGTCTGGCGCGCAGACATCCCTCTGTACCTCTGTTTGACGGTGCTCTGTGCAGTACGTCACAGCTCCAGCTTTGCTTCCAGGAGCCAACTTCATGGCTCCTTCAGCAGAGGAGAAGTCTAGGAGAGGTTAGTCCACCGTGTTTGCAAATATTACCTAGAAATAAAACTAGCTCTAGAGCCTTTTGTGCCAAAGAATCCACTTTGACAATGTTGAAGGATAAGGAATTTGGGGCACTCAACTATCTAGTGAGGCGAAGCGATATTTTATCAGCAGAAAATTCTCATGGGAAAGTGTGGCTCTTTCTCCCATCACACCCCTCCTAGAAAATGTAGGTCGTGTTACAAAAGTTAACGACTTAAAACTAACTTCAGTGTGATGGCAGCTGGGACCCTTGAGAACAAAAGAGCAGTTCAGATTTCATCACCTGGAAAATTACCTGGGGGGAGTCTGGGCCGGGTGGAATCACAATTCAAAATTTCATTCTAAGTACCAGATCCATTGAGCATTTAAGGGAATCCCTGACTTAAGATCCTGCTGTCAAAGGTCTTTTGAGGGTTTCACAGAGTTCGGCTTGGGGCTGGGCTGCTTTTCTTTCTAGCTGTGCTTCAGACACTCTGTACTGACTGTGGAAGATGATGTTGGTTGCTGGATCCTTCTGAAGTCACAATGACACTCTCACATCAAATGTACCAGTACCTGAGCCACTCTGTGCCGTAAGTGGGCACTAGAGTTGTTTTGAAGTCCTCAGGCCACATGGGACCATTTAGCACGGAGAGGAAGTGGAGACTTACCAACCAGAGTCCCTAACCTACACAGTGTTCTCAACTCCACTAGCTTAAAATCAATGACAAGCTTTATAAAGCAAACAATAAGAAACCCAACATCCCCAAGGCCACAGAGGAGTGACTTAATCACTCAGAGCCCATTTCTTTCTGGGGACTTTCATTCTTTACCCACAGCCAAGAAGTAAATAGGATTGAAACCTCTAGCTGTCACTACTTGGCCCTCCAAGCATCTCCCTAAATCTGCCTTGTTTAGTAAATAAAATCTCAGCTGAAAGGAGACAGGCCACTGCAGCGGGCATCGCAGCATGGGGAGGAGGTCAAGTAGCCTTTGTCCTTCTGTTCCCAGCCCTCTGTTGCTGGCCTGCTGCCAGAGGCAAACCCCTGACTGAGTATCAGTGACGCCATAGAGAAACCGCAGCATCAGTGCAGCTAGCAGCATTGAATCTAATTCATGCATATAATAAAACACAGTTTTGTAATAAGGATAATTTCTTAGAAGCAGAAAAAGTATATCTTTACCTTTTAGTTGAAATTCTGCAGACAGCTTTTAAAAAGCTGGGACATTGAGGCCAGGGTCCCAGGCTCAATGTATATAAAGGCTACTCAGCTCACTTGAATCCAGAGCCATAAACTGTATCTCCATCCTATACATATCCTCTGCCAATGTGCCGTTTCATAAGCATGTTTTATTAATCAGAAGTGTGGGTTGTTGATAAACAAGAATGAATCCTCACACACTTTATCAGCTCTATATGAAGTATGAATTTTAAAGCATGTTTTATGGGTTGAAGAAATTTTTAGTTATGCGGTAGATTGTATTTTTCAAAGAGGGCAGTGACAAGTTCTCCCATCCCATGCTTTCTTACAACGTGACCTTGACGTTCTTCCCACTGAGAAGTAGGGTCTATGCTCCCCTTGAAAGTAGAGGTGCTTTGTGACTGAATATGGCTGACGTGACTTGATGTGACTCCTGAGGCTGGGTCATGAACACCTTCTGCCTCGTTTGCCGGAACACTCACTCAGAAGTCTTTAACTTCCCTGTAAGTTGTCTGCTTCCTGAGGCTGCCATGCTGTGAAGAAGCCCAACTAGCCCATGCAGAGAGACCACATGGAGTGGCCCCATGACCACACAGAGAGAGGGGGATGCCTAGCTAACCCTGAGCTACGTAAGCACACTATAGTTCTAGCTCTAGCCACCATGTCACTGCAATCTTGAGAGACACCCTGTGCCAGAAACACCAAGTCTGGCCCGTATCATCACCCATGGACACTGTGACAGATAACAAAATGACCATTATTTAAATAATGAGGTTTGGGCGATTATGAAACAATAGATAACTAGAAAGGAGTTAGTTATTTTGCCCACAACTCCCACAAGGATTTATATCTGTGCAATTTAAGAGAAATTAAGGTGGTTACAGATTGTGGACTCGAGGTCACCGGCCTAGGTTCAAACCCCAGATCTTGGGCAAATTACTTTTCTGAGTCCCAATCAACTCATTTACAACTGTAGTAACTTCACGGGGTTTGTGCGAGAATTAAATTCATTTATATTCATAACATGCATAGAACAGTACGAGGCAAACAGGAAGTGTCAGCAGGAGAATCCCAGGTTGTGTGGGGCCTGAAGCATGTA
Organism: Pteropus alecto; assembly: GCF_000325575.1. Taxonomy (NCBI): domain Eukaryota; kingdom Metazoa; phylum Chordata; class Mammalia; order Chiroptera; family Pteropodidae; genus Pteropus; species Pteropus alecto. The sequence goes on along the minus strand of NW_006431918.1, from coordinate 10,997,168 downwards.
CAATGAGGCGCCTCCTAAACACAAATATCTAAAATTACGAACACTAGAAACACTCAAGGGTAGGCACATGCTAGGCGCTAGGAACATAACAGTAACTCGCCAGTCTCCCTGTCTTCCAGCAGCTTACACTACACATGAAGGCAGAAAAATAAACAGATGTTTACAAACTAGTCAAATGATTTCTGAACACAGCTACCGTTGGGGACTCTCTTTTATTCTGAAAGGCGTATAAATCAGCCTTCTTGGAGAAAACTAATGCAATACTTATAGCAAAATATTCTTTAAAATGTGCAAATCATTGAAAATAGTGGTTCTGCATTAGGGGATTTATCTAAGAAAATTCTCAGTAAGTAGCAAGAAAATACACACACTTATTTAAATATATGTTGTTATTATGGCAAAGAATTTAAAATACATCGTTGTTAAATAATGAGGGATTAACTAAATTCTGGCTGAGTATTATGCTGCTATTAAAATGATTTTATATTCATTGACATGTAAAGATCTTTACTAGGTATAATTAAATGAGAAAAAAGATTGTACGACAGTGAGTATCATACTGAGCAAGATGTGAGAGACAGAGTTGAAAGTGCCATGGAGAGCTCTGGGCTTGCATGCTGTTTTGTTCTGAGAAGTGAAATAACAGGCAAATGTTGAGGTTTTTTTCTCCTTTTTTTAAATCTGTAATTTCCAGTTTATAAAAAACATGTTTCTTGTGTGATAAATATAAATAAAATTTTAAAAAAGAATGACTACCTCTCACTCAGGGCTTGCCTTGTTCCTTAAGAGTAATAAACCTGTCTCATTAAATGTCCATATTTGCTTTAACTTTTTGGTCCATCTTCAATAAAAACACATATTTAATAAACTATCAGTTTTTCCAGACTTGGAATAACTTCCACCTTAGATTTGTTGTTATAGTAGGTGAAGTGCAAGTTCGTTACCCAGGATGACATGAGCTGGGGGACCCACACCCTTCCCGGAAGACCTCCTGTCCTTCCAAATCTGAATTCGTGGGTGGAGAGTAACTATGTTCTAAAGTATGAGATAAAACGCTAACAACACTGATAGAAAATAAGACGTCACCTCTGTGGTTCAATTGGATCGATTTTCTTGGAAATGATCAGGCATGGTCACCTCAAATGTCTTTGGGTCCCTCACCTTCATAACGGCCGACACAATTCTGTTTGTCTTGTGGGGGTGGAGGGAGGGGATGGAAGACTTTCATTTTTCAGGGATAATGGTAAGAGGTCCAAATCTTTTGATTTATAAATGTTTAGAACGTTCATATTAAATAAAGTATATTCCATGCCAACCTCATGTCCTTCCTTTACCACCACGACTCTCCTTTTTTTCTGCAAACATTTGCTGTTTGAATGAGATGGACAGAGTCTAAGATAGTCCTCTCTTGGCCCTGTACAACAGGAAGGCTAGTCAATAAGGCTGCTCTGTATCTTTGGGTAAGCAGGCATCTCTCCCGCTTGTCTGGGAAGGTCATCATACCTATAAAATATCTGCCCTACGTCCCCACACCTGGTATGAATACCAACATTTCATGGTAAGAGATTTATGACTTTAGGCTGTTAAGGAATTCAACCATATTAAAATGCACATAGACAACATCACATATTGGATCTACTATTATCACCTTATCAGACATGTGTCTATGAGGTCTTTGTCATGATGACATTAATTGAAAAACTGGGAAAGAGGCTGAGAGCACATAACTATCATGGGGAACATTTAGAGGGCAGAAGTGCAAAGGCCAGAGCCAAGGCTCAGTTAGCTGGGGGGCACTTTGGTGAGAATTTCACTGTTGTCAGGGGGTGGCCTGTGAGAGTAGGAAGGAGGAGCACCTTGACAAGGAAACTCTGAGAAGTCATCAAAGACAACTACCTTCTTCAAACAGCTCTTCCTATTGGCCAGACTTACTATCCACATGGGAGGCTGAAGGCACCATCCCAGAGCTTACTTTCCTCCTCCAGGAGGCAAAGCTGACCCCTTCCTCACACTTCTTCTCTATAGAAACATTACTTCTAGCGGGTCTTGTAGTTGATGTTCTTCTTGTTCTGTGCCACTATATCTGACTTGCCGCCCTGTCCCTCTCAGACTGAGGGGTAGGTGACCTATGGTGGCATATCTAGTGATTGCTACAGTAGTAATGCTCTTTGCAAATCCCTGTCAGACGCACATAGTCAGCTTCAGTATTGGCATCAATCTCGCAAATGGTCAGAGGAAAATAAGCCCTGCCCCAGTTTTTTTAAGAAGCTCTTCCCAGGCAAGAAGTTTCACTCTTTCGAACATGGCACTTTGTACAGGCTTGTGGGAAATTAGTGGCCTCACACTTTGTCAAATATTACCACCAAGTTAGGCGAGCACTCTTGGGCCGATGGAGAGCCACCGGTGGTTTAGGAATGAAGGAACTTCGAAGATGGGAAAAGGCCATGCACAGCACTTTGCCAAGATTTCCTCTGCTCCAGCCAGTGAAGACCAATAAAATACTATTTTTTAAAATACACGTACCCCAAGAACACAAAAGTCATCTTTCTTTCTATTTTGAAGGAACGATCAATTTTTTCTACTACAGAGTTCCTCCAGAATCTCTTTTCCTCTTGATTTTGAATCTTATAAGTGTACGATTGAATTTTGCTCATAATAAATTTTACTAGAAAAGCCTCTAACTTATTTGGGTTGGGGAGTTGGAATCCAGAAGACTCCAGTTTTCCTTCATGTGTAGTTAGAGAGTAACTTAGGGGCTGAACTTGTGGTGTGTTTTTGTTTAGTTAAGAAAGTGAAAAATAAGCTTCAAGGAAGGTATTGAGATCTTTGAATGGAAATGGATGTAAAATCAGATTTAAACAGCAAGACCAGTCTTAGGCACTTAGTAATCATTGGCAGAGAAATATTTATTTATTAGTTGTGTGAATGAGGTTCAGGGAATAAGGCTGAAGAAGTGCCAGGATTCTGATTTAGAGTCCACATCAAGAAACTTCATTTTATTTAAGATTTTCTTTAATATTTATTCTAGCTGTGGTACTCAGGGGGTCTCATCCTGGGACCAACTGAGAATTCATCCATTTAGTCATTTATTCATTAATTTATATTTAGGAGCACCTTTTCTTTGCCAGGCACTGAACAAAGACACAAAAGTTTATTAAAGGGGAACAAATTATCATTTAGACACACTGTTAAGATGGATCCTAACCCAGCAAATGCCTACATTCGTTATTCAGTACCTTACCTACCAGAAACTGTAACATTCATCCAGGCTAAACTGAGGCTGTGTTTGTCCTTCCCACATTTTGTGTCCCCTGCAACCTGTTTGTCTCAATTCTTCGGCATAAATCAGAAGGCCTTGCTTCTCTTTCTAATAAAGGTAGCTAGGATTCTTCTCAATCGAGTTTGTAGAGAAGACCCTCAAGACAAGAGGGTATTTTTCTTTCTTCTATTTAAAATTTATGAAGACGACTGCCAGTTTCCCCAGTTCTTTTGGGATAGATCTAAAAAAAGGACAAGTTATGTTTTCAAGACAGTCGATTACTCTCTATGTGTGGTGACCGTCTAGAAATGTGGCCAGACATTGCTGCAGGTTTTGTTACTGCAAAAACAGCTATAGTCTTTGCTCCTGAGTTTTAGGTAATTACGGACGTGTTTCTTACTGCAATGGCTTTGATGGCTGCAAAGACATCCATTTCTTCTGATATCAGAGACAGAAAAAGCAAACTACTTAAGAAAAATGAAACTGAGATAAAAGAGCCTAGGCTAAATATTGGTAACTTTCAGCTGCATTACGTTTACTAATCCAGAACTGGGAAAAAAGAGCTTCTAATGCTGACAGTTACAGAGTAGTATCATTTGGTCTTAAATTTTTACATTCTCCCTGAACGAAGGCCTAAGATTCTGGAGTTGTTCTGGAACTTGACCCTGCTAGTTTATAATATGCTTCATTTCAACTATACTACAGTGCTGGCAAAAGAAATCTTTATGCCAAAAATGCATATGGATTTGATAACCCACCCTGGAAAATCAAGGACATCTGGTTTTTTTTTTTTTTACTCTAAACCTTTTGTTGGAAAGTCTAAACATAATGCGCTGGGCCAATTTATTAATATTTTGGAATGAATATAGTTATGATATGTCATAAGAGAAATGGATTGTGGTTTTGTAGTTGAAAAAAATCAAAATTTTCACATTATCGGTTAAAATCACATTAGAAGAACCATTTTGAAAATCACATTTATTTTAAATAAATGTGGTAGCAGGTATTCCAGCAGAGAAAATCTTTGAAATATGTAGAAATGGATTTTTAAGAGTTGAAAGAACCACATACCTTGGAAATCATTTTCTGTATCTAAAATATTCCTAGATTTTGATATACTCCATCTTTATTTGAACTGGCCGTAAAGTTTTAATTAGTTTCACTGAGGTAGAATTAGCTGCATCGAAGTGGACACACTCCAGTACGAGCTGAACAGCAGCCTATGTACCACGGATTTCCAACATAAACCATAATTCAAAAACGCCAACACAACTCTTTTCTTTGCAGCTGGGTAACCATTTATGTTGAAGGTGAAGATGTTAATATGGAAATTTCGTGAGCTAGGAAAGAGGATGAATGCTATCATTTTAATTTATGACCTTTCATATAAGGCCAAACGTAAAGGCAACTTCAATTGTTTTATATCTCAGGGCCAGCACATAGCAGATGTATGAAATTTGGAGTGTTAGACATAAACTTTTATTACCAAATTATAAATAATTTCTCCCACTTATAATGTTCACCTTTCAAGTTCGTCTTGATTAAAATACAAGGGCAGCATCACACCGACTTCCCTGAATTTTACAGCTGAGAGAGGTTTTCTAGAGTTCACAGTCGAGCATAAAGAATCACAGCGTTTGATAGACTCTCCTCAAAGGAGCTCAGACCCTGCACCCATGGCTTTTGAAATCCAAGTTATACCAAAATGATGGCCAATGAAATCTGAGCATTTATTTAAACATCTTGAACATTATATCTGGAACCAAATGCACATCATGTAGAACATGTCCCATCTTGTGGTAAAAATAAAAGGCACACTGCCTTTCCCGAGAAATTTATCCATCAGTCAAAAGCTTCTATTACTTTTCAGAAGATAACATAGATGTTGGCCCTGCGCTCAGAGTATGCGAGGGAGGAAACAAATACACACACACAAACACACACAGTGTTATTTAATGGTATCATTTACAAGTACACGAGGGAGGAAACAAATACACACACACAAACACAAACAGTGTTATTTAATTGTATCATTTAATTGTATCATTTACAAGTGAAGACAGTTTGGTCGTTTCTTACAAAACTAAACATACTCTCATTATACAATTCAGTAACTGCACTTCCTGGTATTTACCCAAAGAGTTGAAAACTCAACTCTTTTACCATGGGTTGAAAACTTACGTCCACACAAAAACCTGCACACAGATTTTTATAGCAGCTTAGTCCATAACTGCCAAAACTTGGAAGCAACCAAGATGTCCTTCAGCAAGGTGAATAGATAAATAAACTGTGGTACATCTAGACAATGGACTATTATCCAGGGTTAAAAAGAAATGAGTTATAAAGCCATGAAAAGACATGGATGACACTTAAATACATATTACTAAGTGAAAAAAAAGTCCATCTGAAAAGGCTACATACTATACGATTCCAACTTTATGATATTCTGGAAAAAGCAAAACCATGGAGACAGTAAAAAGATCAGTGTTTGCCAGAAATGAGTGGGGAGAGGGAGAGATGAATAGGGAGAACACAGATGGTTTTTAAGGTAATGAAAATACTCTGTATGATACTGTAATGATGAATACGTGTCATTAAATGTTTGTCAAAACCCATAGAACGTACAACACCAAGAGTGAATCCTGATATAAACCATGGACTTTGGGTGATAATGATGTGTCAATGTAGGGTCATCAATTTTAACAATTAAACTAAACTAATAAACTATGTAAGCTAAACTAAATCTTCTCAAATTATTTTTATAACTTATGATAATTATTTTTATGCCCTTAATAAATTACTGTTTGTATTTAGGGTTCTGAAGACTAGTTCTTGGTGGACTAGTATTCACAAAGTCTTGCATATGTTTTCTTTGTAAAATTAAAGATGCTAAAAAAAAAACAAACCCTGTGAAATATGAAAAGATGCTTTGTGAGTGAGTAAAAGCCTATTACAAACTGCTGAGGGGATTCTGGGCACAACCACATTTTGATAAACTCATTGGCTTTGAAGTAATCGTGGTGCCACCCCATTTGCTGAGTTGGGTCCTTCCAGATCCATGTCCCCTGGAAGGCTGCAGCTGCCTCTGCAGATGAACCACACCCTCGAAACTCCTCATTGCCCCTTGGCCACCACACCAGTCTCAACGACTCTGCCAGGGCTCTGTGGTAAAAGGAAAAGAGACATGTCTGAATAATTGAGACAACCCATGAGGAATGTGGTACAATTTGATGTCTTTTGTGAAGAAAGGTTTTAGGGACAGTGTTTTATATCCTATTATATTCGTTCTTTGCAGCTAATTATTTTAATTTGAATACTTATTTTTTGTTTACATTATATTTTATACTGTAAGAACTTCAAATATAGCTTTTCAATAAATCCATAATGCTTCATCTTTACCCAAAGTGAGTTTTATATTAGGATATACTGAAAGTCTTTTCTAATAAATCGCATCCAGTTGTTCTCTGTCCACCATATTGAAGGTTCATTTCTTTAGCTAGGAGAGGCCTTCAAGAGGGGGAACTCATTTTTTTGTCTTAGTAAAAAATTCTACATCTTAGATTCTATAACACTTAGCATTAAGAATTTGTTTAAAGCTATTATCACTGTTTAGTGTTACAAATTATATAGAATTAATGTTTTCAGTTGATAAGGGCATGTGTATAGGGATAAAAAAAGTCTTGTTTTTTTTCTTCTCCCTTTCCATTAATATTAAGAATATTGAGTATGCCAATCATAATTGAAAAATTAAAGAGAGAATATTGAGAATTCATGCAAAATTCCAAACCAAGTTCCCATAGCAGCACTTAAATAATGCCTGCACACCATTTCCAATTAAAATTAGTTTGTAGTGTGACACAATTTATGCCATTAAAATACAGAATTACTTTAGCGTTTTAATTCTTCTTGTGTCAATTAACGTTGCCACGGAAACAAATTCTTACCAACAAAGACTTCGTCTTCACACACTTAATCAAAATCTGAAGGTGGATTTAAATGTTTGAGGCTGCTTGTTTTATTTACTTGCATTAAATTATTCAAGGGCACATTTCTGGGTATATACAGTCATTACTTTAGCAGTAAATTCTAGTTTCCTATGACTTTAAGCTATTTCTTAGTTCTGCCCCAAAGAAACCCGGACTAAGGATCACTTCCTGCATTTCATTTTATGTTTTTCTTGGGGCGGGGAGGGGGTTGCTTTCTGTTAAAGGAGAGCGCACCAGCACTTTCCGTTTAACTCCAAAGCACCAACTTTGCCTTTAGGCAAACCAGGATGCTTGGATTTGCGCGCCCCGGCAAGGGCGGGGCTTTTTGGTCGGGCGAGCCGCCGTAGCCAGGGAAGCGATGATTGGCTGGGATACAAAAGTGCCCCTGCCTCGGCGGTTTCGGTTTCGGTTTCATCCCGTTCGTCCGCGGAGGCCGGGCTTGGGGTTACCTAGAGTGGGGATACCGAATCCCCGCCACCAGGTGAGTCGGAGGCCGCGCGGGCCGTTGGAGGCCCCAGCGTTCCGTCGCCCCGGGCTGAGTTTGCGGAGCAGCAGCCCCGGGAGGGAGCGCCGATCCCGGAGCCTGCGGGTGGGCGGCCCCCGCGCATTGCCGCGCTCACGGTCTCTTTGGGCCCCTGGAATTGCGGGGAGACCGGTGGTCGTGGGCGCCGGGATCCCTGAGCCCGGCCCTTGAGCCCCGCTCCCCGCCGGGCGCTTAGACCGCGTGGTGGGAAACGGCCCCGCCGAGTTGGCTTCGGAGCGCGTGCCTGGTGGAGTTCCGCAGGGAACCCCGACATTAGCCTGGGGATTCGGCGGGAAAGCGGACCCTGAGCACAGGGCCAGGCTTCGCGCGGTTTCCAGGGCTGCAGGAAATCGCCGGACTAGCAGCAGTCCTGGTGGTTGCGCCAGACCCCCAGGAATTAAGAGCTGGACTAGCCCACCTTACCGAGGCGTCGGGTCGGGAATGTCCACAATCGTCTGGCGTTGAGTCCTATCACCAGGGCTTGTGTGCAGGGGTGTGCGCGCGCGTTCATAGCAGGTATTTTTGTTCAGCGTGTCTGGGATTAGGGTGATATAGATAAGGTTGATCGTGATCTAGTGTGCCCCCGTAGTAATACAAGACAATTGGAGAAAAATTGAAAATATGTTTAGTGGAGAAAATCATATTTACTGAAACCTTTCACCAACAATTTCTGTATTTTATTCTTGCATGTGCTAATTTCTCCCTGAGCTAAGATCACCTATTTTTCCACTTAACAGTATATCTGATTTTCTAGTTTCATTTAAAAACATGCTAAATATCTTTAATTTTGTATCGTTCGATTGACTACCTGTTCCTTCATTGTGTAGGTCTCATAAATTACTCAGCCATTTCCCAACTGCGGAGCATTTAGGGTATTTGTGAATTCTTGCTTAATTTTAGTTTCTCAGATAGTGCTTCGATACTTTTTTTTTTTAATCTTTATTTCACATTATTTACTTGGACAGATTTTGAGAAGTGAAATTATTAGAATAGCACTGTAGGTCTGTTTAGGTCTTCATACATACACATTGCTGGCTCGTTTTCCAGAACAGTTTTAGTAGTTTACATCATTTTTGTTAGGACTGTGCCTATTTCACCAAAAGTAGTGATACATTTCCAATATACTAACCAGCAAAGTTGAGCCTCTCTTTGGAATTTTTTTTTTTTATGGTGATGTCTGGCAATTCCAGTTGCTTGAATTTTGTGAAGGAGTCTTCAGGAGGTTGTGTTAGTGTGTGTTTGTGTTTGCCTGCTGACTATTAGATCACTTAAGTGATCACCTAGCAAATTGCCTTATTTTGCAGATGAGGAACCTGGGGCATTGAGAGATGAGTTATCCCAGGCACACAGCTAGTAAGTAGCAGAGCTGGGATTAGAACTCATGTGTCCCACCTCCCAAGTGTTGATGCTGCATTCGGTAGTCTATCACTAAACTGTGGCATAGTCGATATTAGAATTTAAAAAGATGTTTCCATCACTTGGATTATTCTGTCTTTTTCGAATTGTACCAAGTAACAGATATTTTAATCATCTAAGGAATCTCTGACCTTGAAAAATGGGGAATTGACTATTTTCCAGGACTAGAAATCCATTTAAAATAACAAGCTCTTCAAGATTTTTGGACAGTTGTTTTCAAATTTTATAAATGTTGGAATAAAATATCTAATAAGTTATCTATATTCTGTCATCTGGTTAGAACTTAGCTGTTTGTTCTCATTTGTTACACCTTAAAGATTTTTTTTAAAAAAATGTCAGTTGATATTTTGGGCCAGATATTTTGTTATGGAGGGCTATCCTATGCTTTGTAGAAGGATAAGCAATATCCTTGGCCTCTATCTACAAGAACCAGTATCACCACATCCTCATACAGGACAATCCAAAATGTCTCCAGATGTTTCCAAATGTCTCTGAGGGTAGGGGGCAACATCTCCCTGGTCAGGAACCACTTGCTTATAGGGATTATTTCGGGAACTTTATGTAAATTCCAGTGCCCCTTGCCTAGAGAGTCTGACTAGGGGTAAGCTTCAGGAATCTGCATTTTATCAAGCATCTGTTGATTTGGATGCATCTGGTTCTTGGACAATATGGACACATTTGTTTTCTCCGTCTTTCTTTCAGTGGTCAGTAGTAGAGATGTTACTATGTGATAGCTGCTTAAATGCATGGATGATACTAGTCGCTGCCCATAGTTGGGAAAAGACAGAGGTTTTTCTTGGCACTGCCCTTAAATGCCTCTTCCCAGGCTTGGCCAATATGCTTGAGTAACAGGGATACCAGATGAGTAAGACATTTTCCCTGTCCCTGAGAAGCTTAGAAACTACTGTGGGACTTAGCACACGCAAGAATAAAATACAGAAATTGTTGGTGAAAGGTTTCAGGAAACACGATTTTCTCCACTAAGACTGGTCAGCTGGAAAGGAGGGAGATATTTAGAGAGCTGTTCTCAGGTCAGATGCCCTCTTAGACACTGATGTATTGGGCTAAAGCTGGTTTTACTTGGGTTGTAATGTTATGTTTCATAGCAGTTTTTTGCTTTTCAAATTTTTATACCCTAAACTGTAAATACTCGAAGAAGAAATGAAAGTTCACAGGTAAACATTTCCAAGAAACAATGATTTGCATGTCTTCTGCTCAGTGACAGAACTCAAAATCACGTCAGATGTATTTCTTTTCATTTGACCATTATATTTCTTCACAGGCTGGTTTACAGTACTTCATGACATTAGGTATCACTCCCCCTCCTCCCCCAGTGCTACCCTCCAACTGGATCTCCCACTGTCTGGCCATTCCCCAGGTTTAACAGGAGAACCTTGACATTCAAAAGGGCAGCTATGTCTTTGAAAGGGTTCCAGCTTTGTGATGAAGCCTTAGTGCTGCTCACCACCTCACAGGTTGACTGCATGAATTGCTCGTGACTCTAATACTTGGCACATAATTGGATGAATAAAATTGGGTTTTTCTCCCCCATTCTTTTACTAAAGAAAATCTCTGCAGGGCAGTTTGCAGATGTTCTCATACTGGATCTCTCAAAAGCATCTGACAGAAAATACACTGCCTTTGACTTAATAGCCATGTATGAAAATAGGTCATTTAAAACAAGCCTGAGTAGGAGTCAGGGGATGGACAGGAGGCATAGAGCTTTAAGTTTGAAGGAAGAATTTTATCAAGGTGACCTTGCAGAAAAGACGCTTTTTTTCTCTCATATGTTTATGGTTCAAGAGGCTTTTCTCTTCAGAAATGGTCAGAACTGTTCCTTCTGCCTTATCCAATTTAAAAGATGAAAACTTAAAATAATGTGAGCCAGGTGATGGGAAAAATTGTGATGTCGAGAGCAATTTACTCGTACAAAATGGATTTATGGGCCAGTCATTAAATAACAGAGTACCAAGAAAGGCTAATGAAGATAAATGTAAAAGATATGGTCTCCCAAAGTGAAGGATAAAATGTGTTTGAAGCAACATCCTCTTTCCAAATAACTTTTAAAATATATTTTTTCAGGAGATTTAGCAGAATATAGATGCTCTAAAGAATAAATGAGAAGCTTGATATTAGTCTCTCTTTTCATGTGGCTTAATAGTCTTTTGAGGGAGAAAAGACTTGTATAAAAAAAAGTAGAGAATATAGAAGAGTGAGGTATATCAAATAGAACCACATGTGAAACTTTATGATGCCAAAACAAAGTGAGATGGCCCATCTCCACTCTAAAGTAGAATGCAGAACTCATGCAAGTCTCTGCCTTAAATCCTCCTACGTCCCTATCACCATCACAGTAGTTCCCATACTTGCCAGCTTATGAGTCTTTGAGGCTTGTGCAAACGGATTCCTGGGTCCCTACCCTAGATCTCCTGAATCAGACTCTCTAAATGATGCAAACGATTTGTGTTTGGGAAATTGACCTAGCGGCTCAAGCCCAGGCTCTTTGAGCCTGACTTGCCATGCTCCTCAGGAATATGGCTCTGATCCCTTCTGTGGCTGCAGCTTGTCCTCCTTGCCAGTGTAGAGTTTCTTGAACCCAAACACTGACCAGTGCCTTTGCTAAGATTTCTGGTGGACTCCTTTTCATATTCAGCTCAGGTGTCACCTCCAGAAATCCTTTCATCTGCCAAGCCTGGGCTAAGTGAGTCTCTCTGCATAATTCTATCCCAGGACATAAATTTTTTTTTTTTTAAATCTCCATTTTTTTTTTTTTTTGCCTTTGGAGTGTAAACTCTGAGAGCCCAAGGCCATGTCATATTGGTGTTACATCCTCAGTCTATGTGCCTGACACTTAGGTGCTGATGAAAGTTCAAAGTGTTGAATACCTTCAAAAAGAAATCATTGTTAATTGGAATAAAGATGAGGCTTAATGGCAGATGTGTGATCTTTGATGAGTTTAGAAGAAGAATATATGTACTTTTTAAAAAGATGAGGAAAGATAATAGTAATAACATTTTAGAAATAACTAACACCATCAGTTAACTAATAGTCTAGGTTTGTGTTTTTCTGTCATTAACTTTGACTTTGCCCAAGATAGCTAATATCGCTGTGAACTAGATTTTCAGATCATGATGCATCTCTTTTTCTTTTTTAAACATAGAATAAGCAGCTAGTTTGATCTCATTCTTGTACATGAAGAACTGGCATGATGGGATTTAGCATCTGATAGGAAATGAACCTGACTTGAGTTGAGGCTGCATCAGGTCTTCAGGGTTAATAGTCTCTCTAGAGCCATTCAGCCACAAAAACAGCACATGTTCAGGACATAAATAAGGCAGTTTATAGATGAATGGGAAGATTTGTTTTTACTAAACTCATTAAAGGTACTGAATCTGTTACAGTATTTACTTTGTAATTGTTTTCCTTGTGCTCACAACAGTGTAAATAAAATTATTGTGTGGTCTGAGTCCTGAATGAATGATTGTCCAGATTACTAGTTGTAATTTCAGTTATCTGTTGAGACTGTAACTAAAAAATACTGGCAGTTCAGTGGAAAAATTAAATTAAAATTTGCTGAGCAAAATAATCAGTTGATCACATTAAAAAAATTTTTTAAGCCTTGGAGAGATGGAATGAATGGGAATAGTTCAAATAACAGCCCTAAATTCAAGAACAGTTTTTGAAACTTGTATTTTCTGTTACTTTGGTTGTTGACTTTTCTTGGTTAAAAAAAATCATTTAACTTGAATTATAAGCACTTTTGTTTACTCACGCCCTTTAAACAGGCATTTGGTTCTGGATCCCAAGTTAAAGGTCAGAGCCTGTGAATACACATTTTTTAATTTCCTTGAAAATATGTGTGTACAAACATATTTATTGAACAAATGAAAAGCCAGTAATCTAGCATTCTAACTTACCCAAACTGCTGAGCATGCAAAGTCACTTTGAGAAAATCTCCAGTGTTCCTAAACCTCGAATTTAGATCATCGAGTGGGTGGACGTGGACTAAAATAAGCATTGCTATTTTCGAAAGAATGTTTAATGGACATTTTGATTGAGCGGGGGTCTCTGTAAACATCATCTTCTGTGGTGACGCCGTGTCATACGGTTGTTGTGAGGACTGATGAGATAATGCATGGAAAACACTTCGCTTAGTATCTGGTTCATGGTACTGGAAACACGTTAGCTGCCAGGTAGTGGAATAATGTTAAGTCCTCCTACGTGCTCCTTTGGCACTTGATTTCCTATAAGTATGTTAAGGGCATCAGGGCTCTTTTGTTGAATAATTAACTTTTGTCTTTACCTTTATTGCTCCTTTTCAGATTTCTGATCAGGATTGTTAAAATGAGTCTGCGGAAGCAAACCCCCAGTGACTTCTTAAAGCAAATCATTGGACGTCCAGTTGTGGTAAAATTAAATTCTGGAGTGGATTACCGAGGTAATATTCTCATGCTTCATCCTCCCTGGTGTAATTAAACGAGTAAATGTGACTTACTGGTTTTTATTAATCTTGTAAACATATATACCCAGTAGATCAGACACCATTGATTGTCCACAATTTTTATGCCAATTTTTTCGGCCTCTGAGATGGTACCTTTCAGAGAGACAACTCTTACACGAGTGTGCACTTCTGACTTCTGGTGCGATTTGTGTGGCTACTGTCTCCTGTCTCTGCTTTGAGATCGTGTGTGCCTAAGCTCCCTGGTAATAATAGCCAGAGATACCCATTCACCTAAGCGTGAACAGGTGGATACTGAAGATCACCTTGGCACAGCAGCACCTGTGTCTGCAGAAATATTCAAGATTGCAAGCAGCTATTTAGGTAGTATCATTTTACAGCACGAACTTCTCACTCACGCAATATGTGGGTTATCCAGAGACACCTTTCTATTCTTTTGGAGAATACATTTTTTAAGGCCATGACTCTAACGAAGTTAACTTTGTGGGAGGAGTGGTTTCAAATTCCATTTTCTTTTTAATTACTGAATTCCTAATCTTCCAAAATTGAAATATGTTAAATTACCTGGAATATTTTACAGGTACAGATAACTAATTCATTAGCAGTTTTATAGCCTTTTCTTGGTCTTGGTCTCTTTTTTGAATAATGATGATATCTCAAGCTTTTTCTTCTTTCCTCACATGCAAACTTAATTTCGCTGAGAGTTTACTATGTGTCCAGCGTATTAATCACTTTAACTCTCATTTTATCTTCACGTAAACCCTCTGAGGTCTCTTTCGATTACCCTACCTCATTAGGGAGGAAGTCGGACCTGAACATAGGCTCGGCTCTGAAGCCTGTCGGGAAGTCTCTGCTGTTTGTGTCCTGCTGCAGTTTCTTGACATTAATAATATCTCCAGTTGAGTTTGATTTTTATAGCGGAACTAATGGATTTGTACTGAATACTGAGGTATCATGAGGTCTCTGTGTCCCGCTTCTCACCCATGAGCCTCTGATGAACCTGAGGAGGTAACAGTTCGAGAGATTTGAGTATATTCACTTTTGATTAGGGTGGGAACATTGACTTTGATATCTTCTCAATACCAACTTCACTGAGGAGATAACCATCCTGACCTTTTTTCTTACTGTTTAGGGAAAAGTTTTCTATTTATAAAGATAATAGATGTGTTTTTCTTTTCCTTTCCTTTTCTTTTTTTTTTTTTTTTTGGAAATTTCAAAGCAAATATGGATAAAAGTAGACTCTAGAAAAAAGCAAAATCTCCCCAAAATTCTACCATGCAGAGATAATCAGCCTTACTAATTTGGACCTGTCTCCATATAAGCACAATTTTATATAAATGGGATCAACTGTGTATGATGCACCCTCATTTTTTTTTTTTTTTCCATTAAAAAACATATATTCTCTTCTGACAGTATGAAGTCTTTATTGCCTGCATGGGAGTTCCTCGTGTGGATGTACCACGGTTTTGTTTTTGTTTTTAACCAGTTCCCTACGAATGGACATTTAGGTGTTTACCAGTTTTTTGCTATTATCAACAACTTGCTCCTTTGGCATGTATCTTGAGCACTTGTCCAAGTTTCTCTTTAGAATAAATTCCCTGGGCAAAGATTCCTGAGTCAGAGCGTGTCAGACGGCTCTCCATCAGGGCAGATGTGTTCGTGCTTCCCTACATTCTCACCACCCCTTTTTTAGCCCTTGTTTTCAACTTTTCCATTCTAATTGGCAACAAGTAATATCTCATTTATGTTTCTTTGTTTACTAGTGAGGTTGAGCAACCTTCTCGTGAGTAGCAATCATAATTTTTCTCCTTTTATGAATGTCGTTCATGGCTTCTGTACTACTAAAGCAAATGTTGTATGCCATTGAGAGCATTACTGTAAAGAATGCTCTTATTTTGTAGCTTTATAATGAAAAACCCAGCTCTCTTTAAGTTTGAAGAAAACTTAATGTTTTCTGTTATTCCTAGTAGTTTATCCCTTAGAGAAGAGAAGGGGTTATAATTACAACCTCCTGGAACCTTTTTCTTAAAAAAAAAAACAAAAACCTTTGCTATGAGAATAGATATTTTAATTAGAAGTGAGCATTTCGTTTTGAAATGCTTTTGATGAATTTTGAAACAGATTTGCATATATCTCCTAAGTTTCTTGCTCATTTGTGATTGTGGTTTAATCGTAAAATTAATACAGCAGGAAATAAACTCTAAGGTTGTATCTTAAGCTTTCTTTTGATAAGAAATAATTGTTATTCACAGTCCATTCCGATTCTTTGAAAGTTTATTGTTTTTAGCAGAATTCTCTTAGATTAGTGTCTTGTGCTATCATCACACACACACACACACACACGCACACACACACACACACACACTATTTTGAAAAGAAACTCTTGTGTAGAGGATAAGGGGGCAGAGGCAGAGAGTGAGGAGCATATTTACAAAGCTGAAGCTAAGTGAAGCTATTGACTTGGTTATGAGAATCAAATTTGTTGTATTTGCTTTTACTTAAGTCTTTTTTCCTTAAAAATACCACTTTACTTTAGAGACTCAGTGAGAGGCTTATATATTTTTTCATCTTTTGAAATATCAGGTCAAATTTTGCAAAATTTTTACCACCTTAATACAATTAAAAAGATTCCCCTCAAATATTTTCCTTGAAAGCTCCCTAGAATGTTTTTGGCCATTTTTCTATATTAGTCTGGATCTGAAAAAATTATAACTGTAACAAGACAGGGATGTGTGATAATGCAATATGTTGCCTCGTATTCTCAAGCTGCTCGTCGCTGTGACTCACAGCTTTAAGATGTTCTTTCAGGAGCACCTGCTGTCTCCTCTTCTATTATTTTAACAGATTGTGGAGACTTCCTCTTAACCCTGGAGCACATTCATCTGCTGCAGTAGATGTTGTAAAAGAATGAAATAAATCTGCCAGACCCGTATTTCACTTAGTGGCTAAATAAGAAATCCACTGGTAGTGAGGAGTCTTGGCTCGTGGTCACTTGTTCTTGCATAATTGCCCACTCCGGTGTTTTGCTTTCAAAGAATGGTATTTTATTTGGAATATTTTTATTATGTTACTTTTGAGGAGGCTTTAAAAGTTGCCGTTGTAATCACACATGCTATGAGAAAAGTGACAGTTCATTGTTTTTCCTGCTGGCAGTCGAGTGCATGACTGCTTTCATGCTATATGCTTCTTAGCCTATATTCAGATGGGCATAGAGTAAAGACTTTTTTCATGCATTCGTCTATTGAGTTTCATTTACAATGTGAATTTTTATATTAAGCATGTAAGAGCTAATGAATAAAGAGGTTGTCAGCGCTAAGGTAAACCCAGTGATTTTCAACTCTTATTTGCTTTGTATATCTTCTCTTTGACGCCCTCTGTCTCCAGGGGTCCTGGCTTGCCTGGATGGCTACATGAATATAGCCTTGGAGCAGACAGAAGAATATGTAAATGGACAACTGAAGAATAAGTATGGGGACGCATTTATCCGAGGAAACAATGGTAGTATTCCTTCCCTCTACAGTTGAACAGCATCTGAAATAAGGCTTCTTGTTTATAATTGGGATCACCAGTGGGAGGTTTTATATCTCAGATCTTCAACATGACCAGTTATTTTTTAGCTGCTTTGTGGAATTTTGAGACTAGAAATTCCTCTCCTCTCGTCCTTTTACTGTTGAGGAACTGAGGGGCACGGCTGTACTCTGCTCTTCTGAACATGCTTTATTATATTCCCCCAACACTGCCTCTCACACTGGAAGCTGGAGCTGTAGAGTGGCCAAAATGTCTCTGCTGTCTTTGGTTTGTGTCTTTTACCACTTTGCTTGTCCTATTTGTCCTTTCTCTGTTAAGTATTCATATGCTTTTTGTGGCAATTATATCCTTTAGTTTGGCAAAAATGACAAAATAGGAACTATGGTTCTGAAGTTGCTCAGCTTTTTAACAGCTGATATATTGCTGTGATTATTATGGCTACTTTTTAAGTACCTTGTTTAAAAACATTATCAGTAAAGTCTTATTTGAATTTTTCAGTGGAAAAGGGGAAGACATCAAAACTGTGGGAATTATCCCTTGACCCCTCCCCACTTTTTGGTCTCATTCCCCAAATGGAGCTCTGGGAATCTTGAGTTTGGACTTTACTGAAGTGCATGCTTTAGGTTCGGTGTCTTCTTCAGCCCCCTTAATGTCGAACCTCTGCTGTGAACTGAATTTCCTCACTTAACGTAGGCCTTCTGTCTCCTGTTCTTACAGTACCGTATTTCTTCACGTCCTATCTTTGTATATATCTCTCATTTGCTTTCTGGTTCTTCTAACATGTAGAATTTCTCTTCCTACTTTTTATATTGTCCTTACTTGACTTTTTCCATTTACTAAGAAATGTTAAGATTTTTCCCCATCTCAAGATTGCTGATAGCAAGTCAGTCGCAGGGTCTCTGAGTAGCGAGCGATAGGGTAGATCCTGTCACTTGCATGGGACATCTGGAACTTGTCCAACTTCCCACGAGTGTTTTTACTATCGTTCTGATGCTTTCCTCACGTAAGTCTTGCCTGGGTGTAATCAGTGATAGTCACCTGCAGATTCCCAGACCCACACCCTTGCTCCTAAAGAGAGTCCTGACTGACTCGGTTAATCTGTGCTACTTCTCTTATCAGACATCGCTTAATGTTCACTTTGAAAACACCTGTTCACTTCGGCATGCGGCGTAGAGGGAAGGGACACCTCTAGTGAAAGCTTGCCTGGTGGCTCAGTCATCACATTTCATCTTACTCTTACGTAGCACGTATCCTAACAAGTTCACTTTGGGTGGCCACAGGAAGACTAACTAAGCAAAACTTTGGATAACAACAAAAGTTGGTACTTCAACAGGGAACTCAGAATAAGGACTTCAGTATTTTTTTAAAAAATTAATAAACTCAGCTCTCGTTTATCCTGTTGCAATTTAAAAAGTAAACAGCAAATTTAGAGTTTATATTGTGGATGAAAATGTGTTATTTATTTGTACCCTGAAGTCTAGCCTGGCAGATTTATTCATTACTACAAGCATAATTGTATCTATAATTATAAAACATTCTTAGATTCCCGTAACTTTCATACGGGCAGTTTGCAGTTAGTCAGTTGCATAGCTAAGACTAGAACACACTCCTATAAGACATCAAACCCAGGTCTAGATTTGTAAAATTAGCCTTAGAGTAGTTCCAGAATTTATGGTGTAGTAGGAAAATTCCTTTAAAATTTGCAGAGTTGTCAGGCCAAAATCTGTTTGCTTTTAAAACTTTCAGTTATGATACTTAACATTTTTTTTCAATTTCTTTTTTTTTCAGTGTTGTATATAAGCACACAGAAGAGAAGGATGTGAAGACACCAACAGTACAATACCTCTCATACTTGGATATATTTTTTTATGAGATTTTTTTTGGTTCTTTTTGATATAATGTTCTATTTCATAATAGTTGGTGACTTTTCACTGACATAAGATAAATGTATAAAATTGTGGATTTAATTGTAAAGAATTCTTTCATATTTAAGTTTCAGCCATTTTCTTTAACCTCTGTCAGTGTGCAGAATGCAAAAAGAATAAAAAAAAGAAAAAAATCTGTTTCTCCCCACATGGTTTCTAGTGTAAGTTTCAAGCAATATCATTGGATTTGATTGCTTTATTTATTTGAATGACTAAAATGATGCACATGATGACAATTAAAATATTTTAGAGCTGTCCTCCTCTATTCTCTTCTATCTGTCTTACAAAATACTTGAGTGAAAATGTTCTGCAAAGGCATCCAGTTTCATTCTGAGGCTAAAAAGGGGCCACGAGGTCAGAAGTTCAGCCTCTGATTTGATCACTTAGATAGAAAATAGAACGGTGGCACTTCCACAAAAGGAGCGGGAATCCGAACTGGTTTGGGGGAGAAATTCTAAAGGTCCCCAATATGCCAGTTAGGTGAAAATGTTCCCTTTAAGCCAAGTCTGTCAGTCATCTTGCATGTCCTTGGACGCAGTTAGGTTGGTTAGATCTTGCTTCCTTTTGGCGGGCATTGGCGTCAGTGTCGTCTCGGTTAATGAACACATTAGGAGAGGAGCCACCCCTGCACCTCTTGTCTGGAAGTCATTCAGATTAAAGCAAAGACTAGAGTTTGTAAACTTGTTCAGGCTTCAGTTTGGAAACCGTGACTGGGTAAGAATTTCTCTTCACTCTCACTTAGGGAGGGGCGTTTGGGAAGCCTCTCTCTCAAATCCGAGCTGTGTCTGAGTGTGACGTCCGGGAACAGAGCACCAAGCATTTACGTTGCTTGGCACAAGCCGGCCCCTCTGTGTTATGTGACTCCTGCTGAGAGGGTTTTCACAATTTATTAATGAGATTTCCACAACCCTGCTTCATTCTCTGAACAGTTTTCACTGTCTCTAGGAACAACAAATATATCTGGGCACTGTGGCTGAATGAACACCAGACAACTGTGTGACCGTTGTATCGGCCTGCGTCTTCCCACCCTCCCCGGTCTAAACAGCATTTCTGTTCCAGGAGCCAGTGGTATGGTTTTAAACAATTGCCCGATTGAAGGAGGGAGGAAGGGGCTAGAGCTGGCTCTGCAGAGGTATGTGTGGCACTTTGTCTCGCCTTGTTTTGAAGATCACAGAGTAATTCGAAACAATTATTTTTTTAATTAATAACTCAAAAAAGGTGAACAAACATTTCACAAGGTTTAACTTTGTGTACACCAAAAATAAAACGATGCTGTGCTTCAATAATTTATCACTTCTTGACAGGGGCTTGAAAAGGGTCCGCTCTGTAAGTACAAATCAGCAATTAGCTCCTTTATAAATGACTTCTTTTAAGGAGAAAATAGATGTCCCTCCAAGTGGAGCATACGTGTTCTCATTTCCTAGAATACGTGGGGCTGCCAGGTTGCCATGTCCCTTCATTTACTTACATCAACTGCTTCTCAAAGCAATTCCGTTATTATCTCCCCCAGTCTGCAGCCTCCTATTTGTGCTCTCTCCTTCCCCAGCCTCGCCTTCGGTATGTCTTTATTTTCCCCTTGCCATCTCTCTATTTTAATAGCCGTGCGGTGGAGTAGTGTTTTCAACCATGGAACTACTTTTAATCAAGATCGACTTTGGGAAATGCTGCCATTTTTATGGTAATAAAGGACCGTATTATGCACTGCACCAACGCAAGCTGTCCCCTGTGTATACATAGCCTCACATAGTAGAACCGGGAAACAAAGTGTAAATGCTGAAATTACTTTTTTCTCGACTGTAGTCTCCTGGAGGTCAGTGAATGATTTCCAGTTGCATTGTAGCAAAGTCATTTGTTCTAGGTTGAAGAATTTTTCACTTGAGTAAATACATTTTCCCTGTCTCTGCCCCCAAGTCCTGGCTGCCATGCTCTTTCTCTTGGGCTGTGACAAAACAGAACGTTTAGTGAGAAACAGAAATTGCGCTTGATTTTTTTTTAGACTATTTGACTTCATGTTCTGTTTTGGTCTTCTGAGCTATTCTTTGGCTAATCTTCCAACAAGTTGAATTGATTCTGACTTCGAAACTGTTTATCCCAAAACAGAGCTGTTGACGAGTACAAATACAGATGGCAGACATGTGGTATGATTTTCCTGTTCTCATCTTAGCATTCAGTAAGGGAATGTTACTGAGATTTGGTTTACATCTTAAGCTTTTTTATTCAGGGCAGTGTGGAGTGCATGCTGGGACTGCTTAATTATGTGACAAATAATAAGTGTTTAAGAGATTGCCTTAAGGTCTGAAAACTCTGGCAGCATTGACTTGGTGTGTACGGTTTATCGCCCTGGAGGCTATAATAATATATAAGAATAGAA
>NW_006431918.1:10972832-10975666 GCF_000325575.1 Pteropus alecto | reverse complement strand
GGGGGCGGGGCGGGGAATTGTCTGGTAATCACACAGACTCACGAGTGACCTCAGCTCAGCATTCCAGGCAGAAGGGCCAGTCCGTTCCCTGATTGTGGACCGACACTGACCTTTGTCCTTAGAGCAAATGATCCTCAGAGTATTGGCTAGCTCTTCTATTCAGAGGCAAATCCCAGCCCATTCTGTGGCCAGGGCTATTCTTTACAGCCAAAGTGCATTAACCATTCTTCTCTTCACAAAAAGAAATTGTTGGTGAAAGGAAGACACAGTTTTTGTCTCTGGTGACCTTTTTTCTGGAGGCCCTATACTCAGCAGCCTGGCTCTGACTGCCTTTGCTAAGATTACCCTGTAGTTGAGCTAGACTCCACCCTGACAGTTGCAGGGTTGGTCCTGACCTCGCTGGGCTCTGCATATCCACTGCTTTTATTCCAATAGCTGCTGCCTGTTTGTGACCTTGAGTGTCTCCATTGTCGACTGACCAGCTTTGTTTTGACTCACCGTTGGAATCCAGTTTGCCAGAGTGCAGACGAGACTGGAAGTGGACAGGCAAGAGTGGTACATGCCAACTGACAGGACAGTGGAGGTGACCATAACCGATGACTGCCCTGCTCCTCTCTTAGCCTGCTCCCCTTGTTTGGGAGATGGGGGTGGTGGCCAAGTAGTAGGAATTTGAGAAAGTGGCAGCAGAAGTCAATTTGGCATGTAATGAATGATGACGAGGCAGGCACTGTGCTAGGCCTTGTGAGGGATTGAAAAGTAAACACGGCCCTGTGCATGCTGTCCATACTGAGTCTGTAGATGTGTTAGCAGGACCTGATCTTCGAGTTTGGCAGAGGCCTGCTTCACACCCTTTTCTGAGTTCTGACGTGAGCACAGGTGCGGAGGTTTCTAAGATGACTTCCCCATGCTGGGAGAGCAGCCCAGGACTCACATGGCATCATCCTCCGCCTTGGTTTCATTAGCCAACCAGGCTAATCCTCGCAGTCCCCCTTTGTGGTCACTGAACAAGGTGGACCCCCTTTCCAGGTGCGAAAACCTTGAAGCAGAGTAGTTCAGTGACTTGCCCTGGGTCACCTGGGGTTTCGCTGTGACTAGAATTAGTTCCCACTGCTGTTCGATCACGCCCTTAACTGCTGAGCTCCGTTGATTCCTTCAACGTGCTTTTAACCAGGCCATCAGTTTTCTCTTCATCCTCCCAGTAGTTGAAATGAGATGGTCCCAAGGTGTGCACACAGCCTGCCGTCTGCATTCAGAGATGACAGTGATTTGTTCTTGCGTGCTTGGGTGTGACAGAAAAGATCAATAGGGGGACAACAGCCCCGCGTACATTGGCCAGGGCAAGAACTGCCCTTGGCTTATGTCTGCTGGCATATTTTACAGGCTTGCGTTTTTTGAGATGACTGCCTTCAGAATGGGTCCATCCCCCACCCCACCCAGTCTCCTTAATCCTAAATACCACATGACAGACTGTTTCCCAGCAGCCCTTCGCTGTGTTTTCGTGTTAGAAGCTGCATCATCAGCCCAGTCAATGCGTGAGAGAGATGGGACAGGCGCGTGTGAATCGGGGTAGCCTTTTCCTTCCCGGCCCGGCTCCGACAAGATCAATTGTCTTTTGTCACAGGCTCATTTGCTCCAATGTTTATAATAAAGACGGAAGTTATTTGGCTCCTTTTCTAGAATACGAGTTGCCATGGCACTTGACCACCCTCCTGTACCCCCACACCCCCGGCCCCCACTCCCTGAAGCGTGGCCACACCTGGAACCTCTGCGCTCAGCCCTGAGCACACGCAGACTTCCTTAAAACCCAACCAGGTCGCACTGTGTTTCACGGTAAGTACATTTGTTGATTTGGTATGTTTACTGAAGGCTGCGCTTTCGCTGTTCTTATTTTTCGGTTTATTATAAAACTTTAAAACAATAAGAAAAAACTTTTCATTGAAACTGATCACTTTGAGAACTGTGAGGAAAAGTGCTGGACGTCAAGGGCTGTAGTAGGACTTGATCAAAATGTATTGTGTTTAACATTTCGGGAAGAAAGGGAAACATCTATTTTAAGAAGTGTTTAAAATAGAGAATGAGTGAGAGATTGAGAGAAAATAGACATTTTCCCCCAGTTAGGGCTGCTTTCCTAAGTGAACCTTTTTCGGCTGTTCATAGAAATGAAAGTATTGTTTTAACTGAAAGGAAAACCAGATTAAATAAGCCATTAGGCAGAGAATTTAAAAACCTTTGTTTTTATTAAAAATCAGTGCAGACTTTTTAATATAATTACTTCTAGTATTATCACTCATTTCCCTTTCTCTTTAATGAAGTGAAATGGCCCAAAACAAACACATTTTTCTCCTTCCCTCCATCTTTCCTCTTTGTTTTATGGGTGAGACCAGCTTTTCGACTCTGTAGTTCCAACTCCTGACACCATCCCTCTCAAATTATGCAGCCGTTATTTCTCTCGAGGTGCTGTTACTCCGAAGTTCATGTCAAATTTCTTAATTATTTTAGCAAGCTGTCCCTTCCTCAAGCTTCCTATGGAGGTGGAGGGGACGTGCCCGAGTCACTGTTGAACTTCAGTAGGAGCGGGGCTCATGCCACAGGCAGTGACTCCTTGGAAGGCGGTGGGTGATCGCCAGTGACCTAAGGGCTTTAGGAATTTAACAAAACTCGAAGAAAGAGGTCCCTAGCTGTCATGTGTATGTGAGAGACACGTCACTCCAGTTTAAACTGAAAGCACCCGAGGAGACCAGATCAATTTTAGGGCCAGGTAGACTGCAAGCTCCTTGAGGGTGGAGCTGTGTTTTGTTTTGTTTGGCCTTTTCTTTCTCATGCCTGAAGTCTGG
>NW_006431918.1:10951823-10972767 GCF_000325575.1 Pteropus alecto | reverse complement strand
TAGCTACATAGAATCACGATCCTGATGCCCTTGAATAATTTGCTAAGGTCTCTGACAAGCATTTTTGCTTCCAGAAAGAACTACTCTCTCATCCTCAGCATCAGGCCCATTATTATTACTTGAAAAACTGAAAACACTGGCAAAGAGGCACGTTACCCTGCAACGGGGACCTTTATTTTCTAATATCGGGTAGAAGTTCATCTGGCTAGATGGAGACCAGCTGACACATTTTTGGCTGACTGGCCTGGCTGATGGTTTCATTGTTAAGAAATCAAGAAACACGAAGGAGGGCTGACGTTGGACTCTTAAGGAGGACATGCTCACCGACAAGGAATGATGGGAAATTGGGAGAAAGTGACTTTGTCACCTTGGCACGTGTACCAGGGAATAAGTCAAACATTAATTGTAGTCAGACCTATACCCCTGCTTTATGAAAGCAAATATCAGAAAGTTCAGAAAAAACATCTTGTGGGAATACTCCAAAAGCTTAAGAATCTTTATAGAGTTTCTTCCTGTACACAAACCTAAGAGAAAGTGCTGGGATTGGCCTTCAGAGAGTTCCAGATAATGACGGCAACAATAGCTAACATATTCAAGGCTTACTTTGTGCTCTAAGCTCTTTACAACTCATTTAATCTTTACAACAGCCCCGTGAGATAGACATTATTATTTCCTCTACAAAAGAGAAAATCTCAGCACAAAGAGGAACTGGCTCAACATCACCCAGCTAGTAAGTGGCAGGAGTGGGACTTAAACCCATCCGTCTGACTCCAGAGACACTAAACTACCACCTGAATATGTCAAGAAGCCCAAACCCCTCAATGAACTGAAGTTTTTCAGAATAAAGTGAACAAAGGGAGAGGCCCACTGTGAATGAGGATAGAGTGATGTTAACAGTTGGTTAGGAGACCAGCTACTCAGGTCTCTTTGTTTCTCCTAAAGGAATAATCAAGTGGAAAACGTTTCTAGGAGAGAAATAGAATCCACCAAACTACGGAAGACAGAGCTCCTCCAAGTTAACTCAGATCTCCGGTGGCATTGAATTGCATCCCACTGCACGGAACTATTTGCAGGCAACACTGCGGTAACACCATTAGGAGCCTCTGAGACTCAAGCAAACGAGAGATGAACAAGTGCCTGCTTTGAAAAAGAAAGAAAAAGTTAGGGAAATACAGACCAGTAAACTTGATGTTAAAACCTTCAAAAAAAAATTAGAAAAAGACTTAGAAAAAAAAGTCATTTTTTTAGGAGGCCTATGGGTTCACTTGAAGAGGCCATGTCAAGACCAAATGATATTTAATGAGTACAGTTTCTAGACTACTAACATAGAGGAATATAATTGTAACATCGTCATTGTCACCATCAATGTCATCCTGACTAAACTATTGAACAGTTTCCATGTGCCAGGCACACAATCTATGTCATCTCATTTAATCCTCAGAACCAACCAGAGTTGTAATTCTCTAAATTTTAACACATTGAACAAAATCTCTCAACTTTGCGGATCAAAATAAAATAGAGTAGCTGTTAGTTGTTAGTACGACTGGAAGGTTCATAACTGATTCTTGGAAAAGTATTTAAGTGTACATAAAGCCGTGTGAAAAACTATTTCAAAAGCATTACAGTCTTCTTGGTTTTATACAGTTCAATATTTTTATCAATTAGGTAAAGGAATAAAAGATTTTTCAGATGACATAGTAGAAGCAGATAATAGTAGGAATAAGAGCAGAAGCTCAAAAGCTAGAATAAGAATGAAAGCAATAAACTAGAAATAAAAAGCACTTCAATTTAGGATTTTGGGGTTTTTTTTTAAGCTGCATAAGTTTGAGGAGACCCAGAATTATTGAATCTCATTGTTGCAAGCAATTTTTGGTCTTCGAGCCCACCCAAGCAGTCCTACTAAATAGTTCTCTAGTCTGGTGTTTTTCAATCTGCATAATATGGCATGAGAGAGAAAATCAATTTAGTGGATAAAAGCAGTTTTTAAAAGTACAATAGAAAAAATCAGTACGATTTTTAGTAATTAGTATTACGTTAGACTTAAGTCTTTATTCTTTCTCTTGTGTATGCACTTGGTAGTGATATAAAATATATTTTCTACTATAGATTGTGGTTAAAATTTTTGAAAGCCACTGCTGTGACCAATTTTTAAATACCTTTCTTTTATTACTTTATTAATAGATCCTATGGGGGAAATCTGGGAATTTATACATCGTACAGAAATGACTCATAGGAAGATTTTTTTCTTTTTATGTTGAATTTAAGTTTGTTTCACTGTAGCCTGAGCACATTGGTTGCACCTCAGCCCTGCCACATCCTGGTCATGTGACCTTGCCCAAATCATTTTACATCTTTAATCCAAAATATTTTAATCAGTCAAAATGGAAATATTACTAGTAACAAAACAACAATACTTTCCAACCCTAATGTGACAGTAACATTTTTTTTTTAAAGAGGTCACTTTAAAAACTGGAGATTTCACAACTGCTATTTCTCTTTATATTCCTTAAAGTTTACTGTGGAGAAGCCTAATCTTTTCTTGTCAAGCCTTCAGCTATTTGAAGGCAGATGTTATGCACCTTCTCCCCTCAAGTGGAAAGTCCCAGTCTGTTTAACTGCTCCTCAAAAATGTGCAGTGTAGAGTCCACAAACCACTCTGGTCACTCACTCTCTTCTAAATGTGCCCCAGATTGTATATGTTTGGTTCTGTTTTATTTTTCTCCTGTATACCCATTTAATTTGTATATCCATTTTCACGTAACATGAAAAATGATATGCAAGCAATGAAAATAGCCCTGTCTGGTGGAGGAGCATATTGATGATTACTCTGCTGTTTCAAAAATCATGTTTTAATGTTGGTATATACCCATCTCCCATAGAAATAAAGCAGGGTGCCCAGAATATAATTCCAAATGTAGACTAGTAATCTCAGTATTATGGGATGATTATATATCCCTTGTTCAGGATACAAAATTGCACTTTTTTTTTTTTTTTTTGGGGACATGTATTCAGCTTAAAACTCTAAAGTGGTTTCTGTTTTTTTGTTTATTTGTTTGTTTATATCAAATGCCTGCTGATGAGCCATATCTCCTCCATCTTGGGTTCATGCCATTTTTTTTTTTCCGACCTAAGAAAAGCACTTAACATTTGTCCTTGTTTAATTTCATCTTATTAGATTCAGCTCATTGCTCTAGCCTGTCAAGATCGTTTTTCATCATAACTCTGTCATGCAGTCATCTGCCAGCTCCTCCCAGGGGCTGGTCAGCCACAGGCCAGTGTCATATGTCTGCTACACCTTCCTCCCACAGCCCTAGAAGGAAGCAGCCTCAGGAAACCCCCGTCCAGGTGACATGATGGATCTGACAGTCAGGATCCTTTAGGAGAAGTCCTTCAGCCAGTTTAGAATCCTTGTCGTCCTTGTGTTATTTTAGCCCATTTTTCTCCCTGGGGTCCAAAAAGATAATGAGAAGTAAGCAACTGATTATGTTTACCTTTTTCTTACTTGGCTGTCAGGAAGCTCAGAGCCTGGACCAATCACCCATTTTTAATGGGCCTAAGCCATTCAAAAATCCGTAGGAAAAAAAATAACACGTGGTAAAAGCTTTTTTTAAAAATAGTGTATTTATCTAATGTATGTAATTTTGAAGAATTTGCCTATATACAGTAAATCCTACTTGAGACTGTTCTGTATCTTATATATTTCAAACTGTTATTTCTATACACGTGACATAAAAAAAGCAAAACAAGGGACTGCCATATTTGAATTTTGTTTAACCTTAAGCTTGTTTTAATAAATATTTCCTGCTTAATTATAGATCCTTCAGTAATACAGGTGTGAATTTGGCTTTGGGAGGGAAATACAGGTACTTCTGTGGGAGGAATAATCCTGATGCTAGTAGAAATCTCACCGTTCCTCCATCTTCTGAGACAAGCAGATAAGTTGGCAGGAGGGTTGGTGAAACAATGGAGTTAAAGCAGTATTATTGGCTTGGCCTCCGGTGGACCTTCCCTGCTGTTGCCATGTGGATTTGTTCCCTTCACTGCAGTGTTTTTTCTGTGAAGGAAGAATCAAGCACTCTCCTGGGAATTGGGACTTCTGCTACTTCTCCTTCCAGCTTTCCTAGACCGCTGTATAGTTGGAAGCAAACGAGTACATCTCTTCAAGTGCCTCAAAGTCCTGAAGATGTGGGCCACCCTCACGTGTTTGAGGCATGTGCAGAAGGACACAATCATTCAGTAACGGCACCGGGCACTGTGCTCTCATGAGCTCCAGCTCAGACTCCTGGTGGGACTGCAGGTATAGTGTTTAGGGGGCCCAGATGCTGGCTTCCCGCTGCCGTTTTAACAGAAGCCCAGTGAATGAGGCCTGTCAGTGTTAGGTGCTTGTTTAGTAGGAGAAAGGGCCGTGGTAATAGAATGTGACAGAACTACAGTGAGTTTTGGGGAAAGGTGGACCCCGCTCTAGAGTTGAGGGTCATAAAACAAAAGAGGAATTTGTCCTGTAGAAATAGTCTCTAAAAGTGAATCATTTTTGGAGTTTGATCTTTGTAGGCACCTGAGAAATATCTAAAAAGGAGAAAAAAAAATTGACGAAGAAATTTCTCATATAAAGATTTTGGTATTTCCCATCACCAAGGGAGGACGGGGGTAACCAAACAATTTGCTGCTTCTAGATGCAGAAATAAGATGCTTAGATCACTTCTGTGAAGGAGAAAAACCCCGTTTGTTGTGACTGCTTCCCTGCTGGGAGCTCAAAGGGCACCGTGGAGGGTGAGAGAATGAAGGATGATATTTAGATACTCCAATAAACACAATGCCGCATTCTTTATTTTAAAAAGAGAGAAAAAGAAAATACATCCTTAGAATTTTTAGATGTTCTTTAATTTGAGAAACTCTGCCATAGACAGAAGGAAGGAAAAATATTTGGCAAGGTTCAATATTGACTCCTGAAGTCCAGTTACGCTGCAATGGCCTTTATGCATCGAAAGAGTGGATTTGTCTGTTTATGACAGGTCTGCAGGGTTTAAACGTGAGGTCCTCATTGAGGGGAAGGTCTAGTAGTTTTCTTACTCAGAGTGACTTTCCAAACCCTAACCTGAGAAGTAGGAAATTGAAGTCTTTCTCTTCATTCTTAATTTGCAATTTAAGACCGTCCATCACGAGCCGCTCTGTATGTTTGAGATTTCTTGAACATCCGACGGCCGCTAGAACAGCATAGAGGTTGGGAGTGGAGGCTGCAGAGCTTCACAGGGGTTTACAAGTCAGCTCCTCCACTCATTAGCAGTGTGACTTCAGACAAGTTACTTTAATCTTTCTATGCCTCAGTTTCCTCATCTGTGAAATGGGGAGGGTATTAGTACATATTTTAAAGGGCTGTTGTGAAGATTAAATGATTTTGCACAAGTAAAGTGTTAGATGTGTGACTGGCACATCGAAAGAGCTCAATAAATGCAAGCTATTATTTCTACTTCCCTGGAAAAATAGGAGGATGATTAAATAAATGAAACACATAGAGTTCTGAACACAGGGATGCACACACCTTGGACTTCCTTAGCTTGTTCTCCATGCTAAATTATTTAACAGGTGACTTATGATGAGCATGGTCCTATGCTAAGCATGGGAGCTAAGCAATTTTTAAATGATTCCTACTTTTCAAGGTAGAATTAGGTTAGTACAAAAGAACCTACAAAGCCCAGAAGTTGCAATGCAAGGCAGTGTGTGGGACCAAAAGAGGATGAAGTAGGATCCTGTAAAGATGCAAAAAACAGGCATGTATGTAGAAGTCCCCAGAATTATTTCAAGACTGATCTTTGAACCTAATTTTTGACATTCAATTATAAGTTGTGAGTATTTGAGGGGTTTTTTTGAAAAGGGAAAAAGAAATTCCCAACGTTCCCAGATACTCCTTTTCTGTACTGCTGTAATACGTGACCATCTCTCTCCCAGTCATTTATCCCATGGTTCTGTGATTGTCTGCAGATGCCTTAGTCTCCATCACCAACCCTGGAGAGGCAGGCACTGTGTTACTTGTTTCTACCCCCCACCCCACCCCACGGCCCTGAGCACATGGCCTGCACTTAGTAGGCATTTAATAAAGATTGACTGAAGGAATAAATGGATGCTGCGTGCATTTTCAGCATATCTGAAATTGAAAACACCAACTTCCCTATTTCAGATATAGGTTATACAGTTCATTCAGTTTTTCTAAATACCAGTCTTTAAAAAAGCCCTGCTCCTTTGCCTCCATACAGTCTTTAAATCATACTGATTCTTTCCTTTAACTTCCATTTACTCCCGTCAACGTCACTGTCTCTATCACCCTAAGTCAAGTATGCCTCGTTTTATTTCCGGATAATTAAAGCAGACACTGTCTAGTCCTCCCACTTTCGCACCTTTGTTCAAGCCCCGCTCCTGCTTTGTATGCTGCATCACCCCTCTGGATCTAGCCAAACCCCACTTGCCACTCAACCATCTTTCCCTGCTTCTAGTTGAACTCTCCCTCTCTGCTCTAACTTCCGGTAGCCTGACTTTCATCTTCCTGTGATAATAGCTTTCACTTATCGTTGTGCATCACTCTGCCAGTACATCTAGTCCCTTCGGCATTCTCATGAGAAATCTAAGTCTCCCATTTTGCAGATGGGAAAATCGAGGTTCATCAATATTAATTCACTTGTCTGAGGTCACACAACTAACATGCCGTCTGACTTGAGAGACTTCCTTCTACATCTTGCTGCCTCACCCCAAGTAAAATGTCAATTCCTGAAGAGGAGAGATCCCCCTGGTACCCTTCTCATATCAGATAACCCCTGCTGACTGTCTTAAATATTGCTTTGCAAATAATAAGCGTTCAAATACTGATGCATTTGAACGTCCTGTTCATCTGTAATGTTCTTTAGCAGAGAGAAAAAAAGATAATCAGATAGAAAAAGAGCACTAAACCATTCTTTTTTTTAATAGAAGAGAGTACATAGTTGCAAGAAAAATGAAGCCATAGTCAACAAGCCGGCTATATGTACGTAAATGTCCATTGATTTCCCATTCTTAAGTAAATTGAAGCTGAGTTTGAAGAAAATGCTGAGAATTTTTCTCTTTCCTTACAGATTGTCCCAGCATTCCAGAAATCTGTAGGCTTAAAAAAAAATTTATCTAGGCAAATATTAACATGCTCGCTGCAATAATGATACTGGAATAGCCAAGCTCTATGTAAAAGCACTAGTCAATTTCAACTGAATTTCATGACCAAGACAGGAAAAAGGGGAAAAAGTTGTTAATGAGTTGCCGAAGGCACATGCTCCATTTCCAGAGACCTCTGGCTCCTTTTACCCACCGAATATGGTTCGACCTCCTCACTATGATATTCAAATCCCTTCCGTTTGGTTGCTGCCACAATTTTCAGCCTTGCTTTCCTCCTCCCTAAAGCCTTCTTTCTAGGCGTGTCTCATATATGCCAGGCCCTTTCAGGACTCCACGCTCAAGGTTCATGATGGAAAAAACAAGCAAGCACACACACGAAAAGCCCTCTCACACTAGTTCCAATAAGAGAGTTCTCAGAAATGAAATTTCTGTCACCTAGTCCTATCCTAGCTTTCCTTAACCTTGTAGCTCACATGATCTGTGTTTTGTGAGAAGTCTATCTTCTCAAGGCAGCCTGATTGGTTGCTGCCCAATCAGTGGATTGACTGGTCTTGGTGAAAGTGGCCACCTCTGACCAATCAGTCCTGGCGAGAGGGGGACCTTATCACACAGTATGTAGGGGCTCCTCCCAGGGCTGAGAAGTGGGCAGATTCTCTAGAGAGCAGTCCTTCCAGGCCTTAATATGCATACGAATCATCTAGGGAGCTTGTTTGAACTGCTGAAGCCAACAGAGTGGATGCGCAGTGGGGGCCTGAGCATCTGTATTTCTAATGAGCTCCCAGATGGCGTGGATGCTGCTGGCCCATGGACCACCCTTTGAACAGTGAGACTCTACAGGGGTTGTAGTCAGGGCGCAGAGTAAAAACTATTCAATATATTCCTCTTATTCTAGAATGTTCTTTGTGCTTCATTGCCAGGGAAAACTCTGCTCGCTGTTTAAGATGCAGTACAAATGTAACCTCTGTGAAAAAGTTTTGGGCTCTCGTAGAATGACTCTCCTGTGACTCGTTTACAATATCCCACTTATCCTTTGCTTAATAATTACTCGTGTACATCTATCATCTCTATTTTTCATTTTTCTACTTTTTTATTTACACAGTTTTTACTTATGTGCAGCTTTGGTGCACAGTCGATGAGTTTTAACAAGCTCGTGTGGTTGTGTGCCTGCCCACACAACAGATTCAGAACAGTTTCATCACCTCCAAATTCCCTCACGCTGCCCTCATATTCACTCCTCCCTATAACCCCAACCCCCGGCAACCACTTACGTGTTTGTGTTTCTACAATTTTGCCATTTTCAGAATGTTATATAGATAGAACCATATATCATAGGGCTTTTTGAGTCTCCTCCATTTTGTTGTGGGTATTTATGGATCTGGATAGTGTCTAATTCCTCTTTGGTTTTTGCCCAAATAAATGTCTGGTACAAATTTGGTGTTCGGATGCTCATCTTAATAACTTTGTAGTTGGTCAAATGTCCTTCGAGGAGCCCAACGTCTTCATCAGTTAATCCCAGATGAGATGAACCTCTAGAGTTTTGATGGTTTTACTGACTTGGTGCTGATTCTTCGACTCAGTGCTTTCCTAACTTGCCTGGTCAAAAGATTCTCTTGGGAGCGTGTAATAAAAAGACAGATTTCCAGTACTCCCTCCTGCAGATTCTGATTTCACGGGTCTGAAAATAAGCCTAGGGGATCTAAACCAGAGCTTCTCAAATTCTGCTTGTGCCAGAATAACCTAGAAGGCGTGTCAGACCACGGATTGCTGGATCCCATCCCGAGTTTCCAATTCAGTGGGATCCAGAAACTTGTACTTCTAACAAGTTTCCAGGTGATGCTGATGATGTGCTCTGCAAGCCCTACTTTGAGATCTACAGTCTCTGTGCTGTGGGCAAGCATCTCGGGTAATCCTTATCATGTCCAAATTTGCGAAATACAGCTTCAGTGCAACCAAGAGGGGAGGGAGTGTGCTGTGAAACTTTTTTTTTTTTTTTTTTGCGTAATGAACTTTGCTCTCTGGCTCTGGCATTAATCTCACCTCAGCAGGGAAGGCGTCTTCAGCCCACATTAACTCAGAAGCAGAGAATGCTGAGGTTTGTTGATTCAGTCATTCTCCCCTGGGCAGGGATACTGAGATGAAGGCGTCCGGCTCCTGCTGAGGATGCCACTGGCCAGTTGTGGGCCAAACCAGTTCCAGTTCTGTTCCATCCTTCACATGGGTTTGAACAATGTCGACATGGAAACTGTGTGTGAGTATGTGCTTGTGGTCCTAGAGAAAACCAATTAAGGATGGATTTGGACATGGAGGGACAGTCCCTGTGGATGCCGAGGATTAGGGTAACAGCTGTTTTCCTGCCCATTAGAGGAGATGTTGAAGAGAGATGAGAAGACCTGTTTACAGGATGTGTCTTTGCAACTTGGAGGGGGAAGCCGATCCATCAAGCCCGAAGGAAAGATCGTGCGCGCCTAGGTGAGTGTGTGTTTTCCCCGGTTCAGGTAGACAAGGTGCTGGTGGGAAAGCAGAAACTGTGAGATCCCAGGAGGGGAGGGTGGGACTGTGGCTGCAGACGTGGTCGGTGGGACGTGGCGCTCTCCCTCTTCCTCTGTGGGCATCTGTGCTTGATCTGCCTGTGGAGAGAGGAGACCACCTTCTGCCATCAACCGAGATGCAAGGGGCATTTTCTATGCGGCCCTTTGGAAAACGGGCAGGGCCCTGGGTCCCAAAGACTGAGAATGTGCTTTTACAACTCATTGTTCATTATCCTTTAGTGTGATTGTAGAAGTGGTTTTCTGTGGTGTAGAGGGTTTCACCACTTGGGAAGCAAACCTAGCAGAGAAAGGTGTTGTCTGAAGACAAGTCTAAGATCTGATCTATAGGTCATACTTCTGTCTCCCTGTGTCTCGTCGGTGTAGAGGGCAGTAGTGACGGTGTGTGAAGGTAAGGTAGGAGAGGATGACACTTGATTATTTGGTTATATGGATTATCTCCTTAATTTACTGCTTTTATAGCTAGTTTTACTAAATTTTTACTTTTTTTCCCTTTAAAACCAACTTACTAGAGAAGAGGGCTGTTCTTGCTTCTTAGATCAAAATATTAGCAGAACTTTTAAAATACATGTGCATAGGACTATAAAAAACAACCTTTTTTTTTTAAATCCCTGAGAATCCTAAATATTTATTCAGAGAGCTCTTTACCTGTCTTATTTGCTATCCTTCATTTTATTTTCATCTGTGAACTTTTACACAGTCGACTTTTAATTCTTTTTATTGATGGGCATTCAAGGTGGCAAACGAAAATTAAATTGACTCTATTCATGTTATTTTATCTAATCGTTTTATTCCATTCCCCAGCCAGTTTTTTTGCCACTATATTTAACAAGATCTAGAATGGATGGGGTTGGGTGTGACTTTCTCTGCCCATCTACTCTGTGAAAAAAAGTAGTGAAATAACTAAAAACGGTCAATAGGAGAAAGGACAAGGAACTAATAGTTGGCAGAGAGTTTTGTGGCATTTAACTCTGTAATTTGCAATTATAGAGATAAAACCGTTAATCCGAGTCACCATATGCCACGCTGCCTGACCACATTGGAACCCTGCGTGTCTCCCTTCAGCTATAATGTAGCGTGGCTCATACTAGCCTTAGATATCAGATGGCTTGTAAGGAGTTCACATTAGGATACAAATATTTTCTTGTCTTATTTCTTTGATTTAATTATTAAATCCTCTCTGTGAAAGGAAGCAGTTGGTCTTATGGGGGTCTTAAAATTTAAAAAGAAATGAAACACTTCTTACAGCTTGGTGTGTCTTTTTGATCTTGACCTTGAGTGCTTGCAATATGGGGAGGCAGCGTTAAAGGTATACTAGTCTTAAAGGCAGTGTGGGATTCAGATCAGTCACATTCAAAAAGACATCATATCATTTTCTTAAATAGCATCTGGATTGAAGCTGTTGTTTCCTGTGACACAAGAAAGTTCAGGATGAGGGTCTCTGCTGCCATTGCTGGCTGGGCTTATGCCACCCTCTGCCTGGCTTCCTGCTCCTCTGCCTTTTCCCATGGTGCCAGCTCGGGGGCCTGTGAGGACATGCAGCCCAAGCACATTCAAGCTCAGCCTCAGAACCCCAGGACACACCACATCACTATTCATACCAGCAGACCTTTCTACTCACCAGGTGACACAGTTTCAGGTACGTATGGGAGAGGCTTTGAGAGACCCCAGGGAGCCTTAGCGCCCTAGTGACAAATTCCAACTTGCATTTGTCCCAGAAGAGTTTCCTGGGCTAAAGTTTGGCTTAATCCTAAGAAGCAATTATGTAGCCAAAGATAAGCATGAAATATTTGTTATTGTGAAAACCATATAGCTAATCTCTGTATTAATATTCATCTTTATAAGAGGGCACAAACTGCATTATTATAAAAAAAATTATTCTGTCCTTATTATAATATATAGAGTTACTCTGAACAAATTTCATGTATTCTATGTATGTGTATGTGTGGAATAGACTTTCTTTTTCTCATTATTTAAAACTAAAATTATTTGGGGAGCGAAAAGAGCATTTCCTGCTGCATATTAGTTCAGGTACTTGTAAAATCAGAGAAAGAACTCAAGTGCAGGTAGTTTATTTGGAAGGTGGCCCCAGGAAGCACAGATGCGGAACAGGAGAGAGGGAGACAGGAACAAGAGGGACACCTACAATGGGTGAGACTGGGCAGGTCACTGCTGTGGGCAGCCAGGGCTCAGTTCCAGCGGGGACCTCTGAGAACCCACATGAAACACACCTCCGAATCGGCCCCCAGGAAGATGGAGGAGCAGGCTAGTTATTGGTTGACAGTAGCCCCGCAACCATACACACATACCTCAGAGGCACACCTGCCTACCTTGGATCGAGCTTCCAAGGTGCCAGCTAGAAAAAGCAGGGAAGAACGCTGTAGGTGCTGAAGGTGGTAGCTAAGTGTAGACAGAAAAGTGTCTCTGCAGCTGCAGGTGACCTCAAACACATCAGCAGTGTCTCCTCTACTGCTGATATTTGCTAACTCTCTTGATGGGAATTAAAAGGTGATAAGTGAAAATAAAATGTACTCTCTACATATTGTTTTATGCAATCATTTTGTTCTATTGGTAAGGACTGGAAAAAAAATATATGTGGTTAATATATTGGTTCCCACAGCAACGTACACCTACAGCTGAAATTCAGGCTATTCCAACAGAGCTTCCCAAACTTTGCCACTTCATGACGCAGCTAGAAACGGTAGTATGTGTATAACATGCTGGGGTTAATGCAGGAGGCTAATGACGTTTCAGAGGCAACTTCCCTGGGTGCTCTGGCCACCCCAGTTTATGACCAGCCACTCCCAGCGTGAGGAGATCTGCATGTCGGCACCCAGAGTTCTTTGGCTAGTGTAAGAATCAAAACACTACATTAGGGAGGAAAATCTGTAGATATGACCCAAAATATAGTGACACCGAATTCTAATAAGAGGTGACCTGAAGGAAACAGAATTGGATCGTGATCAGAACGAAGACAACATATGTAATAACAGGTCAGAGGGAACACCTCAGGGGGCCGCTGACAGTCGGTGACTGCTTTATTGTGTCCCAGTCACTGTTATTTTGCTGGGATCCCACCCTAATCAGTGAGCTTCTTGAAGGCAAAGGTCGTGTTAGCCTGTCATGCATGTGCACTCGATGCCCAGCACAGGGCCTGGTGCTAAATAATGACTCTAAATATTCATATGAGTGTTTGTTAATACAAAGTCAAATGCGTGGAAAATAAAATGATCACAGACACAAAGCTGCATTTAGGAAGCCCTAAAAACTTATGACCCTGATTTTTAGTCACTTATTTAATTAAAAATGAGTGGCTAAAATTTTTTTTTAAATGTAAATAGCTTAAAGATATTATTATATGTTTTAAAAATATTAAGACAATATAAAGGGTAGAAAATAAAAAATAAAAGTTTCCCTTCCTTTGTCCTGGACACTCAATTTGATTCCTCAGAGGCAACCATTGCTGTTTCTTATACATTTTTCCAGAAATTTCCCATGCACATAAGCATATATAAATAGGATATCTCTAAAACATGTAACCTTACAAAGCCACATGTTAAAGCATTCTATTCGACATTTATGTTTTTCACCTAACAATCATGTTGACATCTTTTCTTTTCAATAATTTCATAATAGTCAATTTTCTAGAGGTCATGTGGTTGATTTGTT
Organism: Pteropus alecto; assembly: GCF_000325575.1. NCBI lineage: Eukaryota > Metazoa > Chordata > Mammalia > Chiroptera > Pteropodidae > Pteropus > Pteropus alecto. The sequence continues at coordinate 10,959,418 of NW_006431918.1, read as the reverse complement.
TCCTATTGATAGGTTTTTACTTTTTCTACTTTTTGGCATTATAAACAATTTCCATGGATATCCTTATACTTTCAATCATTCTGTGAGTCAGGACTCTTTCAGTTGCAAGTGTCAGAAAAGCCGATTTACAGAAACTTAACAGAGACAATTTTCTGAAAGTAGAGCTTTGATGATGTCCTCAAGGTTCTAAGGTGTTTCTATTTTCCTGCTCCTTTCCCTGCCATCGTCAGCTAGTTGGGTTTCTTCCCTTTGTCATACCCAGTCTGAGGACAACTGCTACAGTTGTGGGCCTCACACCGGTACCAAAACTAGAATAAAGCATCTGGGGGGAAAGATGTATTCTCAGGAGTTACCAGCCCTCTCAGGAGACTTCCTGTCACTGGGCAGAATCAGGTCGCTGGTGAAGAGGACCAGTTTTAGTCTGAGGGTAGGGAGAAGCTGAACCTGTTTGAACACAAGAGGTCTTCGCTTGCCACTTGAACATACATTAAGTCTCTGTTGGCAGAGAATAAGTGGAGAAAGCCTGTTGGGTAGTGAAACTCACAGTTTACATATTTATTTATACAAGTATGTAAGTAGAAAAAATTCCTACAAGTGAAATTGCTAGATTGAAGGGTAACTACATTTTGTGTGTGTGTGTGTGTGTGAGAGAGAGATAAAAACACATAACGTAAACTTTATCATTTTCAGAGAGAGAGAGAGATAAAAACACATAACGTAAACGTTACCATTTTAAAGTACACAATTCACTGGTATTAGTACATTCACAGTGTTGTATGACCATCGCCTCTATCCATTTCCGGAACTTTTTCATGATCCCAAGCAGAAGCTCTGTCCCCATTAAGCAGTCATTCTCCATCTGTCTCTCCCTTGACCCCCTGGTAATCTTGAATCTTTTTTCTGTTTCTATGAATGTGCCTGTTCTAGGTACCTCGTATAAGTGGAATCATATCATATTTGTCATTTGGGGCCTGGCTTATTTCACTTACTATAAGGTTTTCTAGATCCATCCATGGGTATCAGAGGTAACTGATAAAGAATATAAAGAATATAAATATAAAAAATGCTATCAGGTGACCCCTTGAAGAGTTGCCTGGTTTATAGTTTTAGCACTAGTGAGTGAGTGTCCTAGTTTTTCCACAGTCCTATCAATACTAGTTATAATTACACATTTTAAAATTCGTTAATATGGCAGGTATAAAATAGTGTCTCATTTATCATTGTTTTTTACATTGCAATTGAGCTCATTTTATTTTTGTTGTGTCCTTTGATAATTTGGAGTTTGGTCATCTTTTTTACAGATTCACTATAACTCTTTGTATATTAGTCTCTTTTGTATCTTACAAATACTTTTCTCAGCTGTCTTTTGAGTTCTTCCATATTCAGAATTTTTTTAAAAAAATTATCTTGTCCTTTAGGGCTTAGAGAAGCACATTCAACTCCAATATTAAAAGCAAAAACAAAACAAAACATAAAATACACCAAACCGTTGCTTCTAGTTTTTATTTTGCCTTTCATCTTTACGTACTTTCTATCCAAATGGAATTTATTTTGGGGTGTAGAACAGCACTTCAACTTCTCTCTCTCTTTTTCTCCTCCTGACTAGTTTACTTTCTGGGGGCTGGTCTCCAGCTCCAAGCATTTAGTCATACAACTTCTGTACAAATCACCAGGTGAAGCCACATCACGTGTGTCTGCCCTAAACGGATGTCTTCTTCTGCAGTGACGGTGAGAAGCAGTCGAGACTTCCTGGGATTCCTACTTCAGGCTCGAAGAACGTCTGACGGTCGAACAGCTGGCAGTTTCGTTTTTGCTCCTCTTCATTCCAAACCGATGACTTGCTCTGAAGAGGCTGACACAGTCACCCACTCTGACAAGTCCCGGAAGAGAAACCTACCATTCCAGTGGAAGGCACCTGCTCGGCCCGTGGGGGACATCAGATTCCTGTGAGAGACAGTGAAATGCTGCTTCTCGGTGACCGAGCCTTCCACTTTGAAAAGAGGGGAGCTTCTCCCCATTCTTCGCATTCCCTGTCCCCGGCCTCTCTGGCCACCTTATAACAAGGAGGGGGTCGCTGGGTCCGCCCCGACTACAGAGCCTTTGTAGAGGGTGACTAAAACACATCTGCCCCGATCGCCCCTCTTTGTCATTATCCGTGGTCCAAGAGTGTGTGATGTCCCCTCCTCCCTGGGCACAGATGACTCTTGGCCAACCTGTCCAGGATATTCTCACTAGAGGACAGAGCTGCTGGTGGGAGGGTAGGGAGACAGCCGAGGAAGAGGGAGGCGCAGGCAGACAGACAGGTGGATGCTTCCCTGGGCCCAGGAGAGCCACCGAAGTCTCTACGCCTTGGCTTGTTGTCATCCACTGGGTGTGACAATGACAGCACTCGCTGCATAGGGTTGTGTAAGGAGCCCATACAGCCAAAGTGCTCAGAACAGGTCCTGGCAACAGTAAGCACTTGCGTAAGCATCATTGTTACTCGAAACGAGATACTTGCTTTGCCCTTCTTTTCAGGTACCTGCATTTACCAGGAGAGAGATTTTTTTTTTCTTCTAGGAAAGGGTGTGCGTTCCTCAGTTTCTCTTCCCCACACCTTGCGTATGTAAGAGGAAGGCGGTGCCTAAGGGCGGGGGCTTCCAGACATCCCGCTTCACAGGCTTCCTCTCTGCCCTGCCCGGGGAACAGTAAGAGCTGCGGGACGTGGCCCCCACGCCAGGGCTTCCTCTTTCCACGCCTCCCCGGTGGCCTAACGCAGCAGGCAGATCCGCCGGGAGGAAAATACTGTGGCCTGACGATTGGGCTTGTTTGGAAAGACCAGAACCCCCTGGCTGTGGGCATGACCCAGCTTCTGCCATGCCGTTGGTTCTGATCCAGTGCAGAGGCGTGTGGTGTGTGAAGTCCTTAAACCTGTACACTTACTTTTATTTCTCCAAGCACCTCGTTTCTATTTTCAGATTTATTATCACGGCTGCTCTGTGCTACGTAGAAAGGGGTTTAGAAGCTACGATCTCCATTCGGCAGGAAAAGATGCTAAGTGACTCGAGCCGCAGGCTCCCCCAAAGCCGCCCTATGCTCTCTCACTTTTGGGGTCCTTTCCCAAGATGATGCTGAGGCCTGAACCATGGTTCTCACTTGTACCTTAACTCCCTGGGGGGAGGGGAGGGGGCTCAGCTAAACTGATCACATTTTAACAACTGCCTTCTGAATATTTAAAGCTAGAAAAATTGCACTTGCCAATAATCTTTACCTTGGGAGAGGATAAATGAGATAATGTTTGTGAAAATGATCTTTACTGAAGAAAAGCATTATGTATTAGAAATATTTAAAGTAGTAATGATTGATCTCCTAATTTTCAATATAATCTGCAATTACAATAGAATCGTACAATCGTATAATAGAATTATAAAATTTTCAGTTGGCAACATAATTCAATTAACAATATACGATATACCAATAATGGCTAATAAGAAAGTCAAAGATGAAAACTTTTGAGTCTAAACAGTTCAAGAAGACGCCTTTTATTCAAAATTAGATTGTTAATGACCATATTTATTTCAGGAGGGTAATTGATTTGTGTATATCTTCTCCTGTTTTCCTTATTTGCTGCTATTGAGTTTTTGTTCTTAAAAAGAATGAAGTCACTCAAGGGGTAATGCAATCATCTTTCTCTAGTTTTTCTATTTGTTAAGACTTTTGTTCTTTATATCTTTCTTTGTCCTCTTCTTTCTATTAGGATGACCCGTGGTATTATTTAAAGGAAACTAAATCGTCGATCACTCTTTCTTTTTCCACAGTTTATCAGTAGTCCAGTCATATTTCGTTTACTGGGCAAGGATCGAATCATCTATTGTGTCTCAACAGACACAGAGCAGAGCCCTTTTCCATGGCCGTGTGGAGCCCAGCTCGCCGATGGCACCCCCTGGGCAGAGACCAGAGGGTACCGAAGGAACTGTCCCAGGTACAGCTTCCCACTGTATTCACTTGCTGGGATGACATCATTATTTTTATAGTTATCTATTTTAACTTAAAAGTCAGTACTGCCAGTTTCCAGTTCCTGCAACACAAGCAATAAACACCCACCTCGGCCGACTGCAGCAGTTCTTGGGGACATGATAACACAATTGTGAGCAGGAGGGGACGCCCGCAGCTGCCGTGTTTGTTGCGGCAAATGCACTTTGTCCCTCAACTCCGCAAATTAAGTGGGGCCCTGGGGTGGAGAATAGAACTGAGCTGCAAAGCAGAAGAACAGCACTCACCTTCCCCCACCCCCACCTTTACCAACCATCACGATATTTCGACTGTTTTTCTCAGACCCTGAAGCTACACAGGGAACACGAGAAAGAAATGATCTTTTCTTCTTCTTTTTCTTCCTCTTCTTCTTCTTCTTTTCTTCGTCTTCCTCTCCTCTTCCTCCTTCTCTTTTTAAAAGTTTTTTAAGAGAAACTCATCCAGTTTTATTGTTAACTTTCCACGGTAGATAGATGGCTCTTTGCAACCTGGGTTGGAGAACAAAATCATAAATGAGAGACTATTTTGATGGCAATGGATTTTTTTCCTGGCTCACCATGCGACTCGAGACTCTGAAATTGTGAAACAGACAAATAAACAACCCCCCTCACCCCAACTAACCAGCTCGACCTACCTGAAAATTCCTGCGATATGGAACTCATTTTCATTTTTTAGTTCTAGTTAAGTGCTTTGAACAGATACATTCAGAAAGGCATTCAATCGCTTGCACAGAAGTCCCAGTCTCTAATCCATTCGACCCCTCTCTCCTTTATGCTGCCTTTATTCTCAGTTCATATGCCAGGGCCAGGATCCGATTCAGATCCCTGACTTTGTTCAGTCTGGCAAACCCAGGCACAGGGCTGACCCTGGGCCACCTTCCGTACTCTGCTTTTGTCCCGAACCTTTGTCATCTCCCCATTGCCCAGAACTGCTCTGCCAACCTTTCCACAAGATACTCCTGAAAGCAGAGGAAAGATCTCAGGATCCGAGAGTATGGCCGGAAGAAGACCCTGTAAGCCCAACATGTGTGTGAAGCCTCACACTTTATTTTATAAACCATGCACGTGCTGCTTTCCAATCTCAAGCATGCTTGTTTTGATATGAACAAGAGTAAAAGTGAGGCTTTAGGAAGATGCCTCCTGTCGGTCTCTCTGATGTCTGGCTCTGGGGGAACCTTGGCCCCAGGCGGTCGCAGTCTCCAGTATGAGCAGCTACAGGGGAAACTCCTTATCGTGCTGCTCACATTTCTTCCCTTCTGGCCTCAACCTGTTTTTCTGTCCAGTCCTCCATACAAACCTGTGTTTCCCAAAGGAAAAAGGGTGCATGTGTGTGTGTGTTAGAGGAGGTGTCATTTAACAAAGTGAAACAGATTTCTTAACTGTAAGATTTCAGTAGGCCAATGTGAATTATGAATTTTCACATCGTGGAGATAATATATCGCATTTCTCAAACATTTCCCAACAGACCCTTGAGACACTTTGGGATCCTACCCAACCTCACGAGTCATGATCTACCTTTATGTCTCCATGTTTCACCTTCTGACGTTTCCTCAAACTGGGCTGTTCCTCATGATGATTTATTTATCTTGCAAGGAGCAGTTCAAATGTCTCCTCATGAAACTTGCCCTACACTTCTTGGTGGGCAGATACAATCTCTTCCTTGGCTCTGGTATTACAGCGCTCATCACACTGTGATTGATAAGGCTGGGCGTCTAAGATGCTCTGCTCTTAGATTTTGAGTTCGGAAACGACAATTGCCAATCCGCACCCTTTTCCTTGGCTCTGGTATTACAGCCCTCATCACACTGTGATTGATAAGGCTGGGCATCTAAGACGCTCTGCTCTTAGATTTTGAGTTCAGAAACGACAATCGCCAATCTGCACCCCTTCTGCATCCCCAGAACCTGTAATGATGCGCAGCACACAGTGGGTCTGCAGATGTCCAAATGCATTTAGAGTTCAGGCAGGAGTTTAAAACTATCAGAATTTTTGCCACATGCTGTATGTCTGTGTTAGGCTTCTTTGCTTTTTACTCCAATCTCGATGTTTTTGAGTGATGAAGTGGCATCCTCTACCCCTCCAAAAAAGACTCAATCCAATCCATGTGGAGCCAGAGAAACGTCTGCCAAAACCTTTCTGTGAACATGATCGTTGTCCTCCCGACCATTATGTGGTAAACCTTCAGTGCATGGTGTGTCTGTGCTGGACACTGGGCTTCACGCTTCTCCTTCTATGACTCCATTTTACCCCCTCAACGATTCGATGCTGTAGGTACCATTATGGTACTGTTTTGTAAATGAAGAAGCTGACACTCTGGGAGGACTTGCCCAAAGCCAGGGTGTAGCAGAGTGGAGAGCTGCACCCAGACGATAATCTGACTTCAACACCTGTGCTGGCTTACTGTGCCGCGTGCAGCTATTTCTAATGCTGGGCTGTCATGTCAGACAGTCACGAACGGGAAAGGAGACAGCGGAGGGCAGTGCAGGGCAGTGATCCCCACTGCAGATGCTCAAGTCACTGTCATCGCTGGGGACAATTTAGTGTTAACAATATGGAAAGAAAGATCGAGGGCTTTTTAAAATCTTTAATTTGTGAGATTCCAATTTTTTTTTTTTTCTAGTTAGAAGCAGTTTTTGGCAGAGGTGAGAAAAAGTACAGCGGTTTCTATATTTCCTGAGTGGTGAGTGTTAAGAATGCGCAGGCCCAGACGTCCAGGGATTCTCCCTTTAAAAAGACGGGAGAAATCCAGTGCTTTGCAGCTCGGTCAGAGCTTCTATTACTGGCCTGATTATGTTCATGTTGACACTCTTGAGAGGCTCATGCTTAATGGTCTGTCCTCAAGGCCCATTAAGTCTCTAGTATTTACCCATTATGGTAGCTGTTTGTGCTAATCGATACGAGGGAAAAGCTCTCACTCTATTTGTGGTGTCTCTGGGCTTCTGTTTAGCTCCCAGACTCCCCCTCACTCTTCCGCGGCAGCTTGCAGATACCTTTGCTGTGGCCCTCGCCGGAGCTGCAGGAGAGGACAGCTTAGATCCTGTTCCTGCCAGTACTGGGGTGTCAGAGTTTTCTGGGGGTGAAGAAATTCTGTTCCAACCATCATCACACACGGCTACTGCAGTCGGCAATGGCCGGCAACCCAGCGGGGACCGCAACCCAACTCTAGAACCCTCCCTGGATGTCTCTGAGCTGGAGAGGCTTGTAGCTCTCAGGAGCTCCTCCTCAGAGGGCTTTGCTTCCAGCCCTATCACCCACCCCAGGTAATGGGCTAGCGGGGGGTGGGCCAGTGAGTAAGGTGGAGGGACAAAGACAAACGCTGTGGGTGCTGAGGAAATGTAAACTTGTTGGAGTCTGACGGAGAAAGATCTCAGCCATGTTTATTAAGTTTATGAGAGACCCTGAGTGCAGAATGGCAACTGGTCAAAAGTGCTGGTTATGATAATCTCCTGGGGAAGGCGTGCTCTCTTAGACAGTGAGGTCTCCGATATACTGCTATAAATAAAATAAAATATTTGTTTTATATTTTAGACACATAAGTTTATAATACATATTTATATAAAATAATAAATAAAAACATTCAGTGAG
>NW_006431918.1:10947496-10951683 GCF_000325575.1 Pteropus alecto | reverse complement strand
TACTTAGTGACTGACCTCTTCTCAGCATGTCTATTCTTCCTTTTAGGACTCAGGAGAATCCAAGCTTCGATTCATTGGAAACTTGCCTGCCCTCGGATATGGATGAACAGGTAATAGCCTGAGTTGTGTGTGGGCAAGGTGAGGTTGGTATTTTGACCCCAGAGTGGGAAGGTCCAGGCTGGGAAATCAGAGGTCTTAGACTAGTAGCCAAATATAGAGAGGAGGCGGCAAGGGTATGATATACGCACAGCATTGTTCTACCAATCAATACCAGCTCTCGTCTCTGAAGTTATTGGCGATTGTAGAAACTGATGATTTTAGTGATTTGTTCTCCTACTTAGCCTTGGTTAATAATTCCTCTCTCCTCCCTGACCCCAATCCCTCCTTCACAACTGGCCTCCAAAGACCATGTGTGGTCCCAGAGTTTAGATCAACAAGCAACGTAAAATACCCATGCCCACCTATTTGCTATTCCTTTGAAGTCTTCAAATGAACACAAAATAAAACATGGTATAATATTCTTACTCAAATTTATTGGAACCTACAGCAAGATTAAAAGGGCCCTCTTGCCTGAGTGCCAGCATAAAAAGATACACTCTCAGCTTTCAGCCACTGGAGATGACGATCACCCAGATTGGTCCATAAGCCTCTTAAAAGACCCTAAGTTTATTCTTATAGCTGGCCTCCATGTTCTCCATGGAGTTTCCATTAGCCCCCCACCAATAATAAGTGAATAGTCACCTACATGGGCTTTTTACTCTGAGCAGGCACAAGGCTGGGTTTTCAGCTGCTACCTAGAGTTTGTTAAAGAACACAGATTAGTTGCAAAGTTCAGTGGCAACTTTGATGAAGATAAACCACTTTGATTTTTTTTCCTTTGCTTTTCCAGGAGAAGATGGAGGCCTCTAATAAGACCGTGACAAGGCCTTCTCTGGACACTGTCCATCAGACCCATCCTTGGCGCCTCTGGTCCTCTGAAGCGCTTACTGGGAATGGGGCTGGGGAAGCCACCCCAAGCCCTATCTTCCACACCTCTGCCACTCCCAGGCCACCCATTGCTGGTGGCCAGTCAGAGGTATCAAGACCCTCTGCCAGCTTCTTGCCTCAGTCAAAGCACAAGGAGCCCAGAATGGGGGAGGGAAATGAAGAGGGTGGAGTGAGCTACCCCAGGAAGACCAACTCAAGGCCTGAGGCTGGGCAAGAAGAAGCTAGTGCTCCTTTGGGGGTTCAGCTTAGGACCCCCCAGCTGGGAATCCTGCTCTGCCTTTCTGCTACCTTGGGCATGGTTTTGGCTGCCGGCCTTTGCTACCTGCACACCCAGTATTGCCACAGGCGGACGGAGGTGTCCTTCAGTGAGCCTGCCCGGGATGCTGTTGCCAGGAGCGACGGGGATGAAATTGTGCATGTCAGGCAGATCGGGGAGAACAGTTTTGTTGTAGCTGACGGGGAATACAACTGGCTTACTTCCTCTGTGGGCAGCCAAAAAAACAGTCCTCTGAGAAATCCGTCGTCCCAGGCCTCTCAGTGACCTCCTTAGTCCCCGTAGAGTGTCTCAGCCAGAACAGAGCTAATGAGAATAGCTGATGAGAACAGGGACCCACGGGGCTCCTGTCAGTGCGCAGTGGAGGAAGCAGCGAAAGGACACTTTTATCAACAGAGCGAGTTCTTCCCGAGCTTTGTTGTCTTAACATCTGTATTTAGCTGCTTTTTTTCCCTTTTGCAATTAGATGTTCTGTTTGAAGAGTTAAACTCAACACAATGAATATTGTATAACCTGCTCGTTAACTAGACCCCTGTGGCCGCTCAGCTTCCTCTGTTGCCTTAAGGAACCCCCAGAAATAGAAATTCTGTCCCTGTTTGGTGTGTCAGCCTCATCTTTAACTCTTCGAAAAAAAAATATAATAATGTTGGTGGTTGCATCTCTTGCAAGAAAAAGTACTGTAGCCCTCACTTTGCCTCTCCAAACCACTCCCAAAGAAGTTTTATTTTTAAAACTGGAATTCAACACTGGCTCTGATTATCGGATGAGGTGAGTGCGAGGGTATTCAGTGTTCTTGGAAACTCAGAAGTCTGTCTGGCAAAACTGCTACGGGAATTGATCCAAAATAAGGAGAATTTGAGAGAGCTCGATTAAACACATCTGCGGGGAAACAGATGCGTGCAGCGTGAGGCCACAGACACCAGAGTTAGGTAAGCGAGCCCCATCAGGAGTCTGTGGTTCTGAGACTCCCATCCATTTACACGCCAACAGCGTGCAGACATGTTACCTTTTGCTGAAAGTCAAGCTGAAAAAGCATGATGAGACCAGCACAGTTTGAAGAATAGCCTCTACCTGTCTTTTCAGGGGATGACGGGAGGAAAGCATCATGGACAAAGACTCATCTACCTACTTTTGTGACTTAATGAAGATCACTTTGATTTAGCAAGAGTCCCATAGATAACTACATGGGGTCAACACAACAGGTGTGAATATAAGTCCTGAATATGTTCACCTCATGTGACAGACACATCATAGTGAACGGCCTTTTCAGAGGTAGGCCTATTACAGAGTCATGGTCCATTTCAATGTGCAAACAAAGATGACTATAAACTTGGAAAGGGTATTTATTTATCGAGCACCTAAAGCATATTGATACTGTGCTAAGAACTTTACCTGTATCTTCACATTTAATCCTCACAGTAGCTTAATGAGGAGTAAGTTCAGTAACTTGCCTGAGAGAGAGAGATGCTCACAGCGTCTCAATTCGACAATAAAAACATTTCTTTTAAATTGGGTGTGTAGGAAAGATACAGCTCCCGCTGGTTTCCTAGCCCCCCCCCCACCACCTTGTTTTTTAAAAATATATTTATTTATTATTATTATTATTTTTTATCTCATTGGCATCAATTCCAAGACTCTCCCTTCCTGGATTCTGAGCCGGGCACATCTGTTCCCTAGATTCAGGCAAGTGTCTCATTAGGCACCTGGAGACATAGGTAGTTGTGTGTTCACAAACAAAAGTGTTCTAGGAATGCCATGGAAAGAAACAAATGCACTGCACTCCCACGGGGGCCACAGACCCCCTCCTTCATGCCCAGCCTGCTCCCCAAGGTGCAAATGAGGGACTCTCAATAGAGAGTTCTCACCTGGCCACATCACACCAGAGCCAGGGGTACCGCTATATAACACCTTCCAGAGCTTTCCTGTCCAAGAGGGCATTTTCCTGGGTAAACGTTGTTTCGGTTGTCTGTTGCCTCTAAAGTCAGTGGTTTGAAAACAACCACTGCCATCACGTGTTGTCTTTCGTGACTCTGAGGTTGCCCAGGCCCAACTGGGAGGCTCTTCTGCTCCGTGTGCTGTTGAATGAGCTGGGACATCCCAGACAACTCACTCCCCCTAGTCGGCAGTTGGTCCTGGCCGCTGGCTGGGGGGTCAGCTGGGGCTGCTGTTGAATGTAGGAAGCAATCGGGTTCCCCTCTTCGAGGCATCTTAAGGCGTAGCGGCTGGGTTCCAAGCCGAAGTGCTCCAAGCAGACAAAATGGGAAGCTGGGGATCTCTGAAGGCCTGTCCTGGTAAGTTGCAGGGTTTCACCTCTGCCGTCTTCTAGTGCTGATAGCAAGAGACAGGGCCAGCCCTCATTCCTCAGAGGGAAGGGCAATAGGAATCACTTTTTTGATGGGGAAGCGGCAAAGGATTTCAAGCTATCTTTAATTTGCTGCCTCTCTGGTTGGACTGCTGACTTGCCATGGGGCTTCTAAGAGAGCAGAAAGAGAAACTGTTCAACCCATAAGACACCCTGGATCACCTTCCCTGCGAAGCATCAGAGGAGGTGAGGGAAACCTTCAGGCTTCAGGGTTAGGCATCTCTGTCTCCCCAGAGGGGAACTCCAGCTCAGGCAAAAAAAAAAAAAAAAAAGGAAATGATGCAGAAGAGTTAGCCAGACCTCCGAGCCTCCTCGTCAGAGAAAAACGGATCACAAAATTATCTACTTCTGGCTGCTGTGAAGATTAACTGTACGCTCAACACTCAGCCACCGATGACTGCTTAACCGACACGCCACCGTCACGCCGTCCCGCAGCTGCCACGCTGTCTTCAGGTCTAGTCCACGCAGAGAAATTCTGTGACGGCCCGAGAAACGTTATTTCCTTTCCATGACAACTTCTCCCCTTCCCCGCGACCCCTCCTTCCCCAGCCCAGCAGATGGAGG
>NW_006431918.1:10946135-10947428 GCF_000325575.1 Pteropus alecto | reverse complement strand
GACTTTTTTTTTTTTGATGAGACTTTCTGAGTAAACTCTTTTTTGGCAAGGGCAGCTGGAGCCTGTCCACAGGCCTGCAGTCAGGAGACGTAAAACCCCTCTGTTACTGGGATCTCGAAGATCTTCTAAGCGTGGCCTCAGAGAAGCCTTAGAGGGAGCGAGTAGGAGGTGTTCACTTAACCTGAAGGCGCCTCCTCAAGCACAAAGCCATTCGAAGTTTTAAAAAGGCAAGGGACTCAGATGAATGCAACATCTTAAAACAACTTTTTGTTTTGTAGGAACAGCTAAAGAATTGTTTGGCCAGACTCTTCTTGGACAGGGAGGAGGTTTGGGGCTAAACACATATAAAGGAAAAGAACAGAAAAAACGCTGAAAACTGCATGTTCAACAAACGTTTTCACATCGCTTGGGTTAATTTGATAACCACAGATCGGGGATGGGGCAGGCCTTCACCTTTTTGCATTTAGAGTCTATTTCTGATATTTCTAACTAACTTCTCCCCTTGAATACTACAATTTTGGTAAAACATGACTTAATGCCTGACTGTAGCCTGGATGAGCTATCTCTCTGTCAAGGTTGTCTGGATTAATTTGCTGTTACCGTGTTTGCTTTCCTAAAAAAAAAAGTTCCAATTAACAACAACAACGACAACAAAATAGGTCAACAAGCCAGCAAATATTTAAACAAGCGTCATGTTTTATTTGAAAATTCGTCTGGGAGGAGTTGACAATTTATGAATAAATTATAGATAGACTGTCTTCTTCCAGTCTTGGACTTCGGTATTAATCAGCAATTTCAGTCTTTCTGGAATGCAGGTTCTGTGATTTGATTTCATTTGACCCCAACCTATCCCCCTCTTCTAAAAGTGGTGTGTGGCAAGGAATTTCTTTTATTCAAGTGAAATGAATTTGCATTAATTTGTTTTATTAAACTTGAGAACTTCTCCCTAGTCTTAAGAAGCTCAGAACTCTGTTTCATCTGGCCTCAGGGGGTTGCAAAACAAGCCCTAGTAGTCTCTGGTTTAGAATATCAGGAGGACCTTTATGATACAAGGAAGGAAGATATTTTGTTTGTTTACTCTGTTCTTTAAATGCGAAAAAAAGAAAAAAAAAATCGTGAGCATTTCCAAACTGCTAAATCGACAGTGATGGTGGAGCCGTCAGGACAAGTACCAGATGTTTTTTGGTGTTTTTCTTTTTCTTTTCTTTTCTTTTCTTTTCTTTTCTTTTCTTTTCTTTTCTTTCTTTCTTTCTTTCTTTCTTTCTTTCTTTCTTTCTTTCTTTCTTTCTTTCT
>NW_006431918.1:10933359-10946038 GCF_000325575.1 Pteropus alecto | reverse complement strand
TCTTTCTTTCTTTCTTTCTTTCTTTCTTTCTTTCTTTCTCTCTTTCTCTCTCTCTCTCTCTCTCTCTCTCTCTCTCTCTCCCTCCCTCCCACCTTCCCTCCCTTCTTTCCTTCCTTCCTTCCTTTCTTTTCTCTTTCTTTTTGCTTTTAAACCATAAATCCATTTATGTCGCACTGTCCTAAATTCTCTCATAGTTTTCCATCTCTCTCAGAATAAAGTCTGAACATCTGACTGTGCGGACTGGACACTGTGAGAACCTCTGAGCACCTTCTTCCTGGCTCGTGCACGTTCCCGGCGCTGTGTGGAAGCTCCCTGAACGCTGTGCACTCCATTCAGCTCATGTGCTCTGGCTGTTTTCATCTGGAACCCCCCCCTGCCCCCGCCGCCACCCCGATATCCACAAGCCTCCAGAACTCTGTTCCGATGCTACCTCATCAGATAGGCTTCTGGCCATCGCAGCCTCTTACTGTGTTTGCACCTTCGTGCTTTATACTGTGTATAGCACTTCTTACCTCCCATGTACTTATTTGTATTTTTGTTTCTTTTCTGCCTCCCCCTGACTAGGCTGCATATAAAGGTAGAGACTTTCTTTTGTTCATTGCTATATCCCCAGCACCTAGAATTATTCCTAATACATAGTGAGAAATCGATAACTATTTGCTAAACCAGTGAATGAAAAGTTCACTAATCGTGTCACTATCAGCAGCTCTTGGTCTAGACTGAAGGAGAATGTAACACCTTGGGCAGCTCCAGGGCACTTGGGCCTCTAGCAATGCAAGTCTTGCTCTGGGGGTGAACTAAAGAGTTTCGTGGGCCGCTGTCCCCAGGGCAGGGAGTGTTCTGTGTCTCAGATCCAAGGCTCAGGGGAGTTGGGCAGGGAGGAGCTTTTTAGTCTGAGCAGGGGCAGAAGGGAAGCTGAACTTCCCAACACGGTCGCTCACCGCGAGCACACTCTCTTCAGGTTATATCGTCTGACTCACGGTTTCTCAACCCCGACTCTATCAACATTTGCGGCTGGATAATTCCGTGTGGTGGGGGCCGTCCTGTACTTTGTAGGCTGTTTAGCAGCATCTCTGGTCTCTACCCACTTGATGCCAATAGCTCCCTCCTCCCCAGTTGTAACAATCAACAGCATCTCCAGACATTGCCAGATGTCCCCTGGAGGACAAAACCACTCGTATTGGGGAACCACTGGTCTAGGAACGAAGAGATTCAATACAGGCCCCAGGAGGAAGGAGCATTTCCTAAATCATTCCACATTCAGCCACGGACTGGGCAGTATTAGGACAGAAAACTATAGGATTTACAATATAGAAACAGCTTTACATATCATCTGACTCAGTGGTTTTTGAATTTTTGATTTTGCATCTTAGGTGTAACGATAAAAGCTGGCTGCTCTGACCGTTGTTTGAGGCTACCCTCCCTTCCTCCCTCTCTTCCTCGTCTCCTCCCCAACTCCTCCCACACCCTGCCTGGAGGCACCGCCTTAGAAATTTAGGGGTCCAACAAGCACAGGTTGAGAATATTAACCACACCTTTTCACAGATTAGAAGAGCGAGGCCACAGAGAGGTGATGCTAGTCAAACAATAAGTTAGAGGGTAGGGTAGCCCTCAGATTCCTTCCTCCTGCCCCGACTTCCTGCCCACTCTGATTCCCATCACACTCGGCAGATCACTTATTTTCTTAGAGCATTTGGATACTGTAAATATTTCAGTGGATCCAGAGAGTCTGGAATCGAGCAGGAAATGGCCTGGAAAGATTCATCTACAACTGCCATTAGAACCAAGAAGACGATGGGACTTTGGGGACTGGCCACTCATGGCGGGCCAGGCCAGGACATGACCTGCTAGCCATGACAGGGCCCCGGTGGCGGGCCGAGGGGAGAAGACATAATAACAGAGAAAGTGGCCAATGAGTCCAGATGGGGAAGGTGCTGGCTGTCATCATCCCACTACCGAGCTAAGGGCCACCACTGCAAAAGGTTTCTTTGGTTTACAGCTACCATCTCAAACCTGCTGCCTCCCTTCCTTTGGGCTCTGCATTTTCCTTCCTTAAAATACCACCTTGGGGGAATCTTCCCCCATCGGCTGATGATAGACGGTTTCTGCCAAGTGTTTTGTTACTTTACAGAGGAAAGAAGCTGTCTGAAAATACATTCCATTGGATATTAAAGAATGTATTTTCCTGATTTATTGTCAGGCTAGGCAGGTTTGTCTGAGAGGCAAGGAACCAATGGGGATATCCATTTTGACTAATGATTAATTATTATATCTAAAGTGATGTTTTCCTATCAACTGATAGGCTGGCAAAATAGACTACAGCTTGCTAGGTTAGCACCACGGGTCACAAATGTTGCCTCTGCATTTTCAGATTGTATTATCCATTACAGACAGCACCTTCTCATTTAGAAACATAATTTGTTGTTCCTGCAGACAAAAAAAAAAAAAAAACCTGACATTTCACATGCAAGCCAAAGATTAGAATCACTGCACAGGACCGCATATGGGAGTACATTAGGATGTGGTGTCCCCGAACCAGGGACACTAGTCAGCCTGTGCTGAGAGAGATGTAGAAGGCAGTGACTTCTGATCTTTATTATGCAAATGTGCAGCCCCAAGAGCCAGGCTGTTTAACCTCATCGCAGGAAATGTCACTGATCATTTCAAGCTCCAAATGCAACATGAGCATTAGTACTATTATGTTGTTATTATTGTTATTATTATTATTATTACTATTATTATTTGTAGGGCATATGTAAACCTGAGCCCTCTAATTAAGCTGAGTCCCTACTTGCCCAAACCCTCTGGGGTTGAAAATCAACTCCTCTTGATATATATATATTAAAAAAACAAACAAACAAACAAAAAACCCAAACAACCATATTTTGTTCTCTCTCTTCGATGTTTGTGCTGGGCCCTTTTTGGATCTGGTGTCCATGAGGCATAGGTGAGGATGGTGAGAGCATCGCAAAGTCCAGTTTGCAACCCAGGATGCTTAATGACAGGCCGTTTTCTCTCTCCTCCAGGTCTTGTGCCCCAAAGACGGAGGTGTCCAGAGGAAGCTTAAAAAACGGAGTTGGGGCAGAGGAAGGGATCGATCTCGGGGTGGAACATGGTGAGAAGGACTGAAAAGGGAGAGATGCTGCCTGGAATTAGAGAAGGAAGAGACCAAGGAGGCGCAGTGCCTCTATTCCTGCTCCCGGGTCACTGCTACCCACCTGAGCCATAAAGGAAACTGAGAAGACCCCGGGATCCAAGAGGTGGAGGTAAAAAGAGCTTGGAATCCAGCGACAGAGAAAAGGAAGTCAGCGAGAAGGGGAAAGTCGGAGGCCGTTGATTGGTGGCCCAGGGTCGTGGAGGACACAGGCTGTGGCGAATTGGCAAGTCCTACTTTCAGAAGACTTTTGATGCAGGAAACTAAGGAATAAAAGTAAAACCTAAAGCTGGAGTGAAATTCTGGAGGGAACAAAAGCAAGGAGTGTACCTTCCCTTCTCCTGCTCAGCCTGGTCCCGAGGAGGGAGGTTGGTCTGTTGCACAACTGGAAAGACTAGACGCTTCTCCACAGACCCTCGGCCCCTCTCATCCAGCCCCAGATCCTTCAGATATAAACAGTGATACCAGGATCCCAGTCTAATCAAGTCAGACTTCTTGGGAGTGGGGCCCGTGTCCACATTTCTGAATGCTTCCAGCAGATTCGTGTGCTGTCAAGGCTGAGAGCTGCTGCTTTAATTCTGATGAGTATAAACTCCACAGGGCAGGGATCCTGTATGTTTGCTCTCTGCTCTGTCCCCTGGTGTCTAGCACAGTGCCTGGCTCACAGAAGAGACTGAATGTAGATTTATGACATGAAAGCATAGTTGGCGAAACAAGGCACTTCTGTAACAGATACAAGTCTGTCTACAACTAGGCCATTCAAGGCATCTGTGCAGGGGTTACTTCCCAGGCCTCCAAGAGCCTGCTGTCAGGTCCGCCTTCGCCCCTTGTTCCAGCATGAGTAGACACACAACAGACTCCTGGTTCTTCCTGAGTGAGACGTGAAGGTTATACCTGTGGAACGAGCAACTGCTTACATGGACTGCCCCCAGGGAGGCTGCATGGAGCCCTCCCACGAACAGTGCTTCCTGAGCACGTCCTCTCTGTCCAGAGAGGAGCTCCTGTAACTTACCTCCAGCCCCCTCTGGGGATGGTCAGCACACTGACTTGGAAGATGAGAGGCTGACCATCAAGGAATAAAGGAATAAAAAGGGAGGGCTTAGACGGAAAGGGCTGAACAGAACGAATCCTAAGCTGGAGACCTAATTGGAGCCTGAATTAATTCAGATGGCTTAAGCAAACATTTACTGAGCACCTGCCATGTGACCGGAATTGTGTTGGAGGTGGAGGTGCGAAGGGAAGGGAGGCTTGGTCCCTGCCTTGAAGGAGCGGTCCAGTGGCAGGCTGCTCACGCCATCTGATTTCAAAGCCGGCTCTAGAGGTTAGAAAGCTAAAGGTTACTGCACCCAGTCCCTCACCCCAATCCACGTCTTCCCTCTCTCCTAAGCATCAGAGTGCTTTTCCAAAAGGAATCTGCTCTTAATGGAGGCCCGATATGTAAATCAGATCAGAGCATGTCTATCCCTGCTCGCCCATCTCTCCTCGTTCCTCCTCGAAAATGCTTCCCTGAGTCCTTGGGGGTTCAGAACCCAGGCCGAACACCACTGCTTTGAGTAATCTATTTTCTCTAGATCCAGGTTGTTTAGTTGACACCAAATCAACAACCCTATTACCCGAGGAACTGATCCATTGTCCTCCTCTGTTCTCCTGGGAGAGCTGGTGTGAAACGAGGCTTTCAGAGGAGATGAGGCTCAAGCCATCATGCTACTATCCGCTTGCAGCCCCCTGTGGGTTATCTCTCCCTACCAGCAGCTGAGGAACAGTCCAGGGTCACTTCTGGTGGCCTTTTTTTCCTTCCTGTTCTTGCTCAGGGTCAGTGATGAGTTTTGCATAAGTGGAGGGTGACCTTTTCCCAGAGTCAGGAGACCTGTCCCTTTGGCTGCTGCTGGCTGAGAGCGGCCTCAAGGAGGGAAGGTGAGGAGGGACCCTGGTGTGGGTTAGATCTGAGCTAATGTGGCGGAAGAGCATCTCATAAGCATCACTTCAGCCGAGGGAGTCTGAGACCTACTGCCAGACTGTGCGCCGCTGTCAAGAGTGAGCGAAGCAACACCTTTGGTCGGACGCGGGGGCACCGTGCCGGGCTGGTCATTCTTCTACTCTGGCATGAGCATTTCAGCCGGGTGCCGAGATGGGTGGCACAGTGTACTGTTAACCCACACAGACAGTGCAGCGTGCCCCTAGGACACCCCTGGGCTGAGAGAGATCATTTCTCCCCGTTTACACCAAGCAATATGGCATAGGAAAGGAAAAAAATAGGAGCGAGATGGGGCTTAATTCAAACCTTGACAGTGCTACCAACGAACTCCACAACTTTTGGCAAGGCCTTTCATAGCGCTTAAACTCCGTTTTCACATCTGTAAAATGGGGATGACATGATTGACGTGGCAGGTTTGTTGTGAGCACTAGATCTCAGCTGTTTGCAGTTCTATGAAATTAGTATTTCACCGTTGGGCACGGAGCTCTTGGAAGGTGCAGACTGCATTTTCCTTATCTTTGCATTCTCAACCCCTAACAGTAAACATCCGGCACATAACAGGTGCTTAAATGGAACCTTCTCAGGAAGGTGTTCCCACACTCTTCATCTAGGCAAGTATCCCCTTGTTATTCATTATAAGGTCAGTTTCCTTGGTCGCTTCAAAATGAAACATTTCCTTGTTTGTCATCTATCTCTGCCCTAGGTTGTAACTTCCACGAGATCAGCACCTTGTCTGTCCTGGTGGTCAGTCTAGAACAGTGCCTGGTACAGAGTCGGTCGGTGCTCAAAATATATTTGTTGAATGGAGAAATAAATGAATGGCAGCTGCTTCATCACTATTAGTGTAGTGGTAGCAGTGTTGACAAGATAAATTGGAATCCAACTATTAACAGGTAAAACCTGAGTTCACCAGAGTGAGAACGGCCAGAAGCCCTTCGACTTTCCTCGTCAGGGAACTGTGCCCGGGAACTTTTATTCAGGACTGGTGATATCCTCAGGCCTCCGCCAGGAGGCCCTTCATGCTAAACTGAGCAGAATGAATGAGGTTTTATGACGTGGACAAGGGCGGCCTGGGAGCCTGAACTGGGGCCTTTTGGGGGGAGTGCGGTGTCCACCCCACCCAGGCTCTGCACCATTGAAAGGCTCCAGACGGCTCAGGCTCTGAGCCAAGCTGCTTGGTTCCAGTGGGAAAGCTGACCTTGGCCAGGAAGAACCAGGAAGAGGCACAAATGACTCATTGTCCCACATCCTCCAAGGTAAAATCCAGCAGTGTGTGTGGCCTTTGGAGCTGGATGTAGATGCAGCCTTGGCTCCCTCTGCAGCCCAAATGAAAGCACTGGGCCAGCAACACAAGCGCAGCCGAGAAATACAACCAATGATCTCTTCCATCATCCCATTCTACACACTTCCCTGCCCTAAAAAGTTTCAAAATACAGTACTTATAACGTGATTTCTAGTTCCAAAAGTAGAACATGATTTCCTTTTAAAGATGTAAGGCAGCCTCTAATCAAGGCCATGTGACATTTTATGGACTTGTGGAAGAAATTTGATATGCTTTCAGATCACGTGTGAAGGAGGTCTCACTTGAATGTGCTTTATTTTATGCAGGAGTTTGGGATCCAAGTCACTTGTTTGTAAAATGTGCTACTTCCTCCAGGTTTACACTAGAGGGCACTCTTGGAAAATATTTATAAATACATATTTTATTGCTCTGTCTAGGAAATGCTGCTTTTAGAAAGAATGGCGGGGGCGGGGGGGGTGGCGAGAGGGGGAACAGCCCATCTAAATTTCAGGGTAAGCCCTTTTGCCTTCACTTGGAACTATTCCGACTTCTTCCAGAGCATAGCTAGAGAGGAAGCTGGAGAGCACACAGGCAGCTGTTTCCCTCTTCCCCTGTCCTTTTGTCCACATGGGATGCAGCTGGCCAAGCTGAGAAGCTGGCCCACTGGCCAGCGCCCAGATCCTCTCCCCGCCACAGGAGGCTAGCCTTGGCCCCCAGGAGGACCCCCTTGTAAAGGGGCTTCGAGATGCGGAATTTGGGAGCCTCTGGTTTGAGTTCAGCCTTTGCTGAGATTCTCCTTAAAAGAGTCTCATCATCTGTCCTTACCTCCCAAGCCAGCAGTGGCCGGAAATCCTCAGAAAAGTGCCAGGAAGGGTCACAGGGGCAGCTGGGGCGGCAAACAATTATAAATAGGGCTTCCGGGCAGGCAGCCATGGAGATCTCGCTCGATATGTAAATAAGTGTAAATAAGACCTAGTCTTGGAGCTGGAGGGATGCTGTGCGCATTCTGTGTAGCAGGGCTGTCTAGGGCAGCAGTGTGCTTCCAGAGGCACAGCCTTTTAAATTTTTTTTTTTTCCACGCAGCTCAATTTAGAAAAACATATATTTATTTCCAACTCTAAAGAAAATAGCTCCACTGAATTCCATTGGTGGGAAGGAAATTATTCTTATGACTTAGATTTCTTATTTTATGAATAGAAGACTGTTAATGGACACCTTAGAACTGCTTTTTTAGGTGTGAAAACCTTAATTCTGGGGCATACTTGATACAGAGCACTTGATACATAGCATCTCTGACATGTACGTCACCCTTTAGAGTTGATATCATTTACTCGTGTGAGTGACCGCATTTTATCCTGGAAGCAACTCTCGTGGTGGGTATTAACATCATTATCTCCATCTCAGAGGAGAAAGCCAAACTCCAGAAGGGCACTGATCTGACAAGGACACCGGCAGGGGCCTGGCCAGGGTGGAAGTCAGTCACTTTCTTCCAGAAATGTTTTATTGAGCATCTGCAATGTGCCAGCGTCAGTGCCAGGTATGAATGGGATGCTGCTTCTTGCCCTTGCTCGCAAACAGCTTTTCTGTATGTCAAGGCGAGCAAGCTCTTTGCCTCCACTTGGACCCATTTCTTGTTCTTCCAGAAGCCCAGCTAGAGAAGGAAGCCGGAGAACTCCGGCACCTGCCCAGGTAGGGAGACCTTAGCTCTGCTTGGGCTGGGCCCGCAGGGAGCGCCGTTTCCTGCGGAGTCCCATCCGGGCTAGTCCAGGTGCCAGGACCGCCCCTTGCTTCAGGCTCAGCCCCTCTTGGGGCCTTCCCCTCCGCCGCGCCCGGCTCCCCGCGCACTCCCACACACCTGCGGTGGGCAGTCCTCAGATGGCTTCTCTCTGGCGCGTGTGCGCTGCAGCCTTCTTGTTCTCTGTGTCCTCTGCATTTAAGGCTCTGGGGAGAAGCAAGGCGGCCCAGGTGACCCTCGAGGGACTCCCTGCAGCGCAGGCGTACAGCAGCAGAGGGAGCCGTGGAGGCGGACGCACAGAGGGGCCGTCGGCTGTGCTTCTCAAAGTGTGCTCCGCGGCTCTGGCATTTCACTCTGTTCATTCTGAATTTTTCCCGTGAGCGTATATGACGCTATTACTAAACACAAGTGCACACGTGCGTGCACACACAGGAACATGGCTTTACATGAACATGGCTTTAAAACCTAGCTCCTGCGCAGTTAGTCAGGGAAAGTAACATCGTATGCCATCACAGGGACTGCGCCCCTACCTCTCCCCAATTCAAATGCACCGGGATCCTGTATTAAAACTGCTGTGATATGCAGACACAACACGGGGTTGTCTCTATTTAGCAATACCAGTGCGTCTGACAGAGAATGGGAGCAGAAAAAGCATGCGCAATTGGGAATTTGGGGGCTTCTTTCTGCTTCGGGAAACTCTGAGCAGGGTGAGAAATGGGGCAGCGAGAAAGGCAGAGCAAAGGCTCTGGCCTGGCGCAAGCGACCCTGGGCTCTGGGCCGCCCCCTGCGCGGGTCTCTTCTCTCCAATTCAACCAGATGAGGGGCGAGACCAAGCTCGGATCTGGGGGGCCTGCTGCTGTCTGAGCAGGGCAGGGGGACACAGGGAAAGGAGGAGAAAGTGCGTTTCCCAGGAACAGAAATGCGGCAGTGGGTTCCCTGGTTCTTTGCGCCTAGACCTGGCTCAGAAGGTCCCTCCACACATCTTGGCCAGGTTCCCGCGAGCCAGGAGAACTCTGGAGTCGTGGACCCATCTGTTACTCTAGAAGACCTGCCTATCCACTGTGATCCCGCCAAATCCCATCAACAGAAGGTACAATGCCACCTGCCCTGTGCTGGACGGCGGACGCCCACACGGCACACTCGCTGGCGATGGGCCCACGCCCACGAGTTGGCTCTTTCTGTCCAGACCCACTGAGCCTTGAGAGGTCTGGGTGCTTCTTGGGTGACTCGTTGGAGGTGAGGGTGGGGGCGGGGGCGGCGTAGTTAAAAAGGACACCTTTGAGGACGAAGGTCTCCGAGGGCCAGGCTGCATTTGCACAGTGCTCTCAGGTGTTTCGGCCCCTCAGCATTTGCCACAACGATCCGGGGAGGGGAGGGGATTCCCCCCGCTTGGATGCGGTGAGGAAAACCCAGTGCGTGGGATTTAACGATAGACACGTCTGAGCGTTTGGGAGCGCCTGTCTGTGCACAGGAAGCGGGGAAAGCCCTTTCTAAGCTTGGGATGCCTTTAGACTGGTGGCTTAGAGCTTCCTAAGAGGGAAGAAGTGAGTGAAAACAAAATACCCTAGAGAAGGAGCTGTCCCGCAGCGCCCCTCATCCGGAGGGCTTCGCATGAAGCCGCTGCACCCCGCCTGCCCCGTGGCCCCGCGTTCTCCACTGCAGGGATGCGGCAGCCCCGCCTGGCCCGGCACAGCCCAGCTCTGCCCTGGAGGAAAGTCAGATATTTTTCTCTGTTGTGATTTTGGCCACTCTTCTTTCAATGCTGCAGAATCAATTTTTTTTTTCCTTTTAGTTGTTCCATTACTTCCAACTATTCGTTAAACCATGTCTTCAGAGAAAAACCCAAACAACCAGATTAATAAAGTGCTCATGAAAGGGGTGAGCTGAGGGAGCTGTCAGACCCCCACGCAGAGAATGCTGAAATGCAGGCTTGGCCTGACCTCGGCGACCTGCCTGAGACCCGGGCAACTGTCGCATGACTTCTACTCTGTCTCCACAGAGTCGAGAGCTGCTTAGTGCCAAGTGTGATGTGGACACTTGCCTGCTGGATGGAGACAGAAACTCATTTTCCATCTGTCAAACAGCCTGACACAGAGCCCGTAATGATTTTCTGTCAGGCGAGGCCTGGCTGGATTTGAACCAGTGACCCAGAGGTAAAAGGCCCTGATGTAGGGCTCCCTGTACAATAACTGGCCTGCCTGGGCCTCATTATGCCTGGCTCAGTGCTCTCTCTTGCATCTGCCTGCACGTTCTCCTTGGCCAGTTGTTTCGGTTGGATCCTAACTTAGCACTTGGGGCTGAGCGGTTAATGTCCCGGGAGGGAAAGCTGGGTGTGCATTTGTGTCCTGGGGGAATGGGAAATAGAAGGCAGATGCAGGGCAGAGAGGCAGGTCTGTTTTACTAGCCTGGGCCCAAAATCCACTTGCTCCTCCCAGGCTGAGGGCCTGACCTTGACCTTAGGACATTTGCACATGCATATAGGCCAGAGAGATGGCTCCCTTGAAGACCACAAAAGGAAGTGTGCATCTGGTGGGGGACTTGAGGTCTGCATGTTTGGGGTCTCAACTACTCTGGGGTCAAATTTTCATCATTTTTACTGATCGTTTTCATTTTTTAAAAAAAAGTCCATTCAGAAGCATCTGTAGATTAATTAATATGTTGATTGTCATTTATCAAATGATTAAGTCCCATGCCACTTTCCAAAACTAGTGTTTCACAATCTGAAGATGCCTGTCCTCCAAAATCAGAGAAGCAACCTGGAGGGCCTTAAGGGTTGACCCGTCATTGTACAATAAACATTTATTGGGGTTCCTGCTATCGGGCAAACGTTCTGCTAGTTATTAGGGTGACAGAGAAGTAAACAAAACAGGACCTCACTGAAGAGATGGATCAAGTGTGTGTGCGATAACCTGGCACAACCTAAGTGATAAATTAGCAAGTGAAGAAATTCAGGAAAGCGAGGACGGTGCGCCAGGCGGTGGAGAACATGGCGGGAGCAGGAGAGAAGCCGGGTGCGGGCTGAGTCAGCCGCCAGGCGGAGAGCCAGACTTTGCCATGGATAAGTTCTGGCACTGGCACTTAGTTTCTTGGAGCCCCCGTTTTCTCCTCCGTAAAATGGGAGTAATTACACCGATGTCCAAAATTGTCGCAAGGATTCAATGGGATAATTCACGTAAAGAATTTAGCAGAGCGCCCAGCACGTGGCGAGTGATTAACAGACGTCAGCACAGGGTTTCCTGGACTGGAGAAAGGCATTACTGGAGGGAAAAAGAACCCTAAACAAGGTATTTTAAGACAATGGCAATGGGATGAAAAAGAAGGTAGGAATTAAGGAGAAGTTTTGCAGATAGAATCAAGAGAATTTGCTGACTAACTGAACATGAAAAGTGAAGTGTGAAGGTTGACGGGGAGGACACTAGGCCTGGTTGCTATGCCAACAGATGAAACAGGTTTGGGAAGGTTGCTATGCCAACAGAGGAAGCTGGTTTGAGGAGGACTGCTGCAGAGAAAGGGGTTACTGACTTTTCCTAGGGGCATGTGAGGTGAGAGGGGCCTTGAGGATACCTAGGTGGGAATGCCCAAAACTGGGAATGTGAGCCCAGGGCCACAGATCTGGAGCTCTCACTGTTTACGGACGGTGCCCGAGGCTGTGGGAGGGGCCCGGAATGTCCCACTGGGAGAACACGTGGGGTGGGAAGGAAGATGGGAGACCAGGATTCCTGAAAACGTTCACATGAAAGGAGTGAGTGGAAAAGGACGCTGTGAAGGGATTGGCCAGCCACTTCAAGGCTATGGTGGCACTTGACGAAGTGGAAAGGGAATATTTCAGCCTGGACACAGTCAGAGCTCAAATAACAGCCCTCAGAGAGACCCCTGACCACAGAGCGGCCCCACGGTCAGACTCATCCCAGACGGGCGGCAGTGAACCGGGATCAATACAGGGGCAGCTCTGCCTGTCAGCTGCATTATCAGATGGTTCTTGGTGGGACTCTGGGCTTTTGGGGGAGTCGGGCAAAATTTTCGCTTGTTGTTCTTTGCACTAGGCAGAAAAAGGCAAGACTTGGGCAGCGATGGAGGGCCGGAGGGCCATTCGAGCTCTGCTAGAAGCCAGGGATGGCTGCAACCGTCTTACAATTCTGAATCAGGTGTTTTCATTAACTGATAAAGTAGAGACTCCTGCCCTGGTTTCTCACTCCCTGACTTGATTAGTGACATTTAACGGACTTCGTAATAGATTTTTGCATAGATTAGAAGTCATGTAGAATAGAGCCTGACTCCCGGCTCCCCAGGTCTGATACCGCACGTCTGATATGGTTTATTCGGGTCCCTTCCATGTTGGACAATAATAGTAGCTGCCACTTACTGAGTTCTTACCAAGAGCCAGACACTGTGACAAGCTGTTCGCAGGGACGCTCTCATTTGATCCTAGTAACAAACTTATGATGTTACACAATTGTCACTTTGGCTTTGTGAGCAGAAAGGTGAGCTATAGAAACGGCATTTTGTTCTGTGTTCAACACACACAGGAATTCT
>NW_006431918.1:10914457-10933312 GCF_000325575.1 Pteropus alecto | reverse complement strand
GGCAGGGCATCATCGGCGCATCGCACAGGAGACGACGCCAGCTGCGGTCCCGGGCTAGGCAGTCAAGGCGAACGTTTGATGGTGGGGAAGATACAGGATGAGTTCTAGCCACGTTGGCAAAACCACAGTCGAGAACTTCCAGCTCTGAGCACAAATCAACACGATTGCAAGGATTTCCAGTTTGGAATATAGTCAGTAACACGGGCAGGGATCAAGTCCTAGGCGGAGGCCAGGATCTGTTTCCCCAGCGCGTTGTCCTTTCCTACAGGTGGACTGCGAGGCCTGGTCCTGGTGGGAACCCTAGGCTCTTTCCCCCGCCAGCTGTGAGGAGTTTCTGAGGGGCGGGGCTTTCGATTCGCTGCACATAGAGAACAACGCCCTTTATCACGCACGACCTTGGCTGCAGAACTCAGGTGGAGTTTAGAATCATTACTGGTCTCCAGAATTTTAGAATATGACCTAAGATCTTGTAAGGAGCATGTGGTTTCCGGGTTGTGGCAGGATCTACTTAAGGGTTAGTCATGTGGAGTTGGGAAAATCTGAGTTCAAATCCCAACTCCATCAGTTAAGAGTTGCGAGGCTTGCACTCCCTCGCTAGTTAACCTTTCTGGCCTTAGTTTCCATATCTGTACATATATGCAGATAATAATGGTACCCATCCTCCTAGGGGTGCTGAAAGAATTAAATGAAAAATCTGGGGAAAGAGCCTAGGATGACCCGTAGTGCAGAGGCCCACGGGAGCCGATTGGCTCATCTCGCCAGAGCCGGGGGGCGCACCCCCTCCTGGCACCACCTTTGGGAACAGCATTCGGTAGGTGACATCGCAGGTGTGGGAGTGTTTGCAGAGCACTAAATGTTAGCTGCTCGTGTTGCCATCCCCAAGCCACCGGAATACATGTTAACTTATATGTGGATGCAACAGTTTAAGGAATCCCATATTCTGTGAGACGTTCCCTCCTACCAGGATCCCCAGGACCTTCCATTCTTCTGATTGTCTCAAGCATGAAATTCTTGCTTATGACTTGGTGTCTTTATTAATTGAATGTTCTACTTTCTCTCCCTTAAATCCCCTCTGGGTGAATGTTGAACCTTTTATTTCATTTCCCCCCAAATAAACAAAAAGCTCTGGTGTAAAGCGAATTTGGCTGGGGGCGGTATTTTAGAACTGCAGAGAGTGACTACAGAAAACAGAATGGGGGATCCTCAAAAAATTAAAAATAGAACTACCACATAATCCAGCAATCTTAATTTTGTATATATCCAAAGTAAACAAAATCACTAACTCAAAGAGATACCTCTAATAAGGGCTCTCACAATTTTTAAGGTTCATGTCCTATTGGTTATTAAGATGACAATTTGGAAAGCCAATACACATTTTTTTTTTTAGCTACTACTCTGAGCCAGACACTGTGTGAGGAGGCACAGTAGAAAAATGGAAATGAGGACCGTGTTAGAGGAGACAGGAAAGTAACGACTAAAGGTTTCATAAAACTGGAAAGAAGCATTCACAGGGCGCCTCAAGGGCACCAGCTTAGCCCTGGCTGCCTCCTGGGGGAGGTGACATCTCCATCAGCCTTCCAGGGAGAAGAGGATTGCTAAGCTGAGACAGCAAAACTAGAACACGGAGGTACGGAATTCAAACAAGTTAACTTGCTCATAAAGAAACGCCAGGTGTGGAAAAGGCAGTCTAACTAGGTTTCATCTGCTCAGGGTGTCTAAAATTCAGATCCCCTAAATTTTGCCACTTCTGTTGGGTATGTCTCTCCTTTGGTCCTCAACTCGGATGCAGAGAACATATATTTTATATTTCAAAAAAAAAAGCAAGGGCTGTTTCTGGATTTTAACATTATGCTGTGGCGACAGTACTAAGGTGGATACGTGGAAGACTATGGTGCTTGTGTCTAACCACGAATGATATAATAGTATTTGGATGAATCAAAAGAATTCTATACACACTTGAAAAACATTGTGAGTACATCTGAAATCAGGTTAAAAATAAGCCACAGGTTCTCTTGTGATTTCTTTGTTTAATCACAGAATTCTTTTCATCTTCCATTCATCATAAATAACCCACTTCATTACTTTAGCAGTCCTTTTGAAAAAATTTGGTATTTAGCATAAACAAACACTGAACATTAGCCAGAGGTGTGTTACTTTTAAACAGACTAGAAAACAACGTAAAAAAAAAAAAAAAACCACAAAAGTTTAAAACCTAGAAAAGAACAAATGAAAGGATTAACATTATCGCCCACTAAAAAAATCAAATTTCATAACAACCATTTAAAAAAGTCCAGAAGGAAAACTGAGTAAATATAAATATAATCTAATGTATTTCTTTCGTAAATACATTTAGACAAAACAAATGCATCAGATAGTGTGACAGTACATAAACATAAACCATTTTAAGACACAAATAATTACATCCCAATAAGCATAAATTAAAAATAAATTTTGATTTTATTTTATGTTCTTTATGGAAAAATATGCCAGAGCATTTGTGTTAAAAAAAAAATAGGCATAAACATATCACGAAAGCCACCAAAATTCACTATGTAAAGAAGATTATTTGAAAACAAAACACACTTTTAAAGCAAAAGATAAATTGTTATAGCATTTGCAGTTGAATTTTATCCCATAATCACACACCTACTATAGGTGTTTGATAGAGGTAGATAAGTTGGGGGGCGGGGAATCAGTATTCTAATGCTAGCTTTTATGATAGCTCAGACACACAGACATTTCATTTAGTCTGAAACTCAAAGAAGTGTATAGGAACAAAACATGAAAACCTTTCCATGCTCTATAGGTAAGCACCCAAAGCATCAAGCAAAATTATTGTAGTTTTAGACGCATGTGAATTCTCGACAACAGAAATTCTTGACAAACAGCCTGTTCAGCATAGGTTTTTGCAGGGTCTGGCACTCGCTTTAAAATTGATACTGAGGATAACTTTTCTGAAATTTATGAAGTTCGGTGATATTGAAATGAGTCAGAAGTAACACAAGATTAGACATGGTAGTAACAATAATATAAATTTACACTATTGATAAACTTGGTAAGTGTCTAAGGAATGATTTTTTTGTTGTTGACAAAACAACAACAAAACAGCTGCTGAGGCTAGAGTGTGGCCTCAGCATGACCCAGGATGCCAGTATCGTTTGTCAAGTTAAGAAAGGACATGCAGAGAAGTCAGAAGTAACACAAGATTAGACATGGTAGTAACAATAATATAAATTTACACTATTGATAAACTTGGTAAGTGTCTAAGGAATGATTTTTTTGTTGTTGACAAAACAACAACAAAACAGCTGCTGAGGCTAGAGTGTGGCCTCAGCATGACCCAGGATGCCGGTATCGTTTGTCAAGTTAAGAAAGGACATGTAGAGAGGATGTGACGGAATGGTGTACAAAAAAAAAAAAAACAGAGAAAAAGTGTCCCCTTAACTCTCTATATTGCTTTTTTCTCTATTTGGGTCCAGTGAAAGCTCTTCTAGATGTAACAGAGGCAAATATTGGATACTCCTTTGAAAGCTGATGCCCAACTGGGAACTAATTTTACTTGATATTTTGGTTAATGAATGGTTTTGCATTTTCTGTGCCCATTTTTCTTTCCATTTGGCTAGACAGAATGTGTATCTGTAACATCTGTTTGCATTCATGACCTTTACATTTCCAGTTATTCATAAGAATAATATGATTTACTTTTTAAAAAAATGTTACAAACATTTGTCAAATCTGCCAAGGAATTTCTCATGAATAACTTGTCTCAAATGCCGTAAGTGTGCTTAATTCAAGGATGTAACAGGCTGCTTCTGGCTAAAAGGGGCAACTGTGTAACGGGAAAATTTTTGGTCTCAATTGTGGAATGTGAATATAACCCATCATTAATTGCTGCTGCTCTCAAAGTTATTATAACATTTTTGTGTCTCATATTCGGCTGTTATGAGTTTGCAAGTGTGCTGGAAAACAGGAAAGAAATTATGGAAGAAAAAGGAAAGACAGAGGAAATATAACTTTAAAAATCCTGAAAACCAAAGCCTCTAGTTTACCTCAAAACTTCACTTACTTTACTCATAACTCAAACATCAGACTCTTTCTTTGAAGCAGCCTTATAATAAATTTAAGACATACGATACCAAAGTCTCTTATAATGGAACCAAGGAATTTCTGTGTGAAAAGTATTTGAAGGAATGTCTAAAAAAATGATGTCAAGAAATGCAGATAAGTTATGCTTTTCAGCATCTATTCAGTCTATGACCCCTGCTGAGTTGATAAGGAACTGGCATGTCACAGTTGTAGAAAAAAAAAGAATCACACAGTAAATCAAAGTATTTGTGAATAAGACTTTGGAAATTTTCACTGTCATCAGAAGGGCATTTTTCTGATGGTGTGACCTCGTTTCGAACAGTACAGTAACTTTTAGAGAGTTGTATTGCACAAACGCGGGGCGAGGAACGCATGTTTGCTTTTGTCACTTATGATGACTGTTGCCTGCATTAGGAAAAAAAATATTAAACAACTCCAAAATACTGTACCACCCCTGGCAGTAACCAACAGAGTAGGTTTTGGAAATAACGCTCTTGTCAAATACATTTTAAGGCACTTAAACAGTTATATCGTATTTTTGTATAAAAAATAAAATATGCATCGAGGCAACATTCACAAGGACAAGTCTTCGGAACTGTGTGTGTGTACAACCCTGTACATATGTACATCGTGGCAGAACGAGCGCTTCTTCGTTATGCCGTTGGCCTCGTCAGCTTTACTCCCTGCAAGGAAAACACGTAGTTCAGAGTCGGACAACACCCGGGAGCAAAGAGAAAGCGCCACCCGACACCAGATCATTTACGCCACTAGAAGGACGGAAGACGAGGCGCACCCGGACAGCGTTTTAGAACCACGGGTCCAAACCTCCGGTTACAGATTTACCCGCCAGCCTCACCAGCCAGCAGACTTGGTCATCTCCCCAGCCTGGCCTGGCTGCTCATGCAGCCCCGCTGTGCACTCGAGGATGGCCATGGGTCTCAATCAGTATTGTTTGCAAAGCAGAGGGGACACTCCTGGATATCCTTAGGATGCACGCTTTGTGTATGTTTTTGTGGTCCAATGGGACAGATGGAGACTGTTCTAAGCCTTCTGGATTACATTAAATTAGACGGTGGCCCCTGGTTTGGACTGGTTTCTGTGCCAAGGGAAAACGAACAGCATGTGCAATTCAGCCTCCCTTTTGGAAATGCTTCTGTTGCTCTGCAGAATAAATCCGAGAGCTTCTAAACATTTAGAAGAAAATTTCACTCTGATTCATTTGCTTTTCAATATGACTGCATATTACTGACAGAGTATTAGGACTTACAAATTTTCTTTATTCTTTGTCGAAATTTATATGTAGAAATTCTGGCCTCCGGTGTACACACATTGATATATATATATATGCATGAATATAAATGGAAGTTTTCAACATGGATAAAGAGTAAAGAAAAAGGTACTAAACTACTCCTCTACCAGCTCTGAGACGGGAAGACGGAGCCTGGAGTCATACCCGGCACAGACTGAAACCACTATCACTTCGTTAAATACTAGAGTGACGGTATTGGATGGGTTAACTGTGTCAGGCAGGACTCCAAGGACTTAGGGTGCTCCTTCTAAAGGCAATGTTGTATTTCCGTCCAGAGTGTCGTCATGGTGTAGGGGAAAGATTTTGGAGGCCAAATAGACCAGGGTTCAAGTCCTAACTCTAGCACCAACCCTCAGAACGCTGGGCCAGCTGCTCGGCCCTCTGACCTAGTCCCTAATCTGTGCAGTGGGGGTGGCAGAGCTGGCTGCAGTGTTGTAGATGGTCATGAACAACAAGGACAGGAACGAGAATTAAACTGCCAGCTTTTGTCACACACCTGCCGCATACTCTTCTACAGCTCCGAAGAGGAGACAGTATCTTTAGTGTTACAGCGGCAGAAACCAAGGTGTGAAGAAGAGCCGGCAGCTGGCTCCAAGGGTCCACGCTGAACCACGGGAAGGCTGGCACCGCTTCGCACACACACAGCTCAGTAGGTGGCAGAGCGGCTGTTCTGTTTCCAGGACGCCGAGGACACGATGCGGGGCATTCTGTCCTTACTGTCTCTTCTTCCTACTATCTCCCTATAACAGTCACCGCCTTGTGTCCAGCTTCTTTACGGGAAAGAAGTCCTGTAAAGTTCACGCCTCTGGGATGGAGCCAGCTCTGCAGGTGCGATAAACGCAGCATCGAAACTTCTTGCGAATCACCCAGCCTGTTTTATTTTGGCTGATGTTTTAGGAAATCGAATCCACAAATATCAAATAAGTAACATGACTCTGAGCTAAGTGATGAAATTGATATTGTGTGGGCTCTTTTGCTAAAAAATTTTACTTTTTAGTGCCCGAACACAGTTTGCTGAACGGAGATGTTATTATATGTTTAGAAAATTAAAAATAAGATAGGCATTCTAATTAAAGCCAGCTGCTATCGTATTTAGAAAGGCACGAGATATCAGGAAGGACACATATGAAAGATCAAGTGAGGCAAAGACGGTGTGTGCCCAAGTGGAGTGGTACATACATTTCGAGTATATTTACTGAAACTTTACCCCATTGCAATATGCTCTTCAATACGAACGAGCACATTAAAAAGAGCTTTAAAAACTACATTTTAAATGTAATTGTACTTTTATGACAACATAAAGCATTTAACCCTCAACCCTTGCTATTCAAATTGAAATAGATCAATGTATCATAGTTATTGGACGTTAAGAAAATACATATTCGAGAATGAGAATATGCTAGCAAAAGTTAAAGCGTATGAACAGCTAAGATTCAGAAATAGAATTTCGATCTGATATGGATTCAAGTAAGATCTTTCTAGAGTCTCACCTTCTGCCTTGACACCATCCAAGACTTTATTGTTGGCACCAACACGCTACCCAGCAGGATCTGCACTGGGTGGTAGACAAGCAATGGCACGGAGATTAAAGAGAGATGCTCATGGCCTGCAAACACTATCTTCAGCATTGGGATTCCTGACAGACAAAGAACACAGAAAATACGGAGGCAAATTCAATTCGTCATCGAAGTAAAGCCATTCTCTATTAAAATCAGCACTTTGGAATATGTCATTACCGTATTTCCCCCTGTGCATATTCACAGCTCTGAAAAGGGAAGATCTCAAATGAGTCACCGAATAGGTTCATCTTCTTGCACTACATAAAGCTCTAAACTCTGCCTAAAACAGATTAAAGCTGAAAAGGCGGTCAGTATCCGAGGGCAAATTATCTGCTGCAAATTAGCAGTGTGTTTAACAAGGGGAAGAGATAGCGTGGGATAGGGTAGCTTCAAGAAGGCTAAAAAATACTAATGAGGCAGAGGTTCAGAATGGATCCTTTCTTGCTTAATAGCGAAACAGTCTGTTGGTCTTTAGGGAGGCCTGCCTGGTGCCATTTCAAAGACCCAAAGTTCACTTTTGAAAGTGGAAGGATATGGTCAGATAATGTATGGTATATACTGTTTTGAGTAGGGAGGGTACTTTACCCAAATGTACATTAATAAAGGCTTTGCTCATTCTCATTTGGCCAAGGATCTCAAAGCACTTTACGTAATATCACGTATGGCAGGTGAACTCTAAGATTAATGCTGAGCGTTTAAACCCCACAATGAAAATCTTAATGGAACTCAGGTAGATGAATACTACTTCATGAGTCTACCACTCTATTACACCATAGGCAAGGTGTTTGTATTTTGTAAGCAGCTGCCTATAGTGTGTACCCATTAAGCTTTCATAACAGAATTCAGACACTGGCAGTTTAACTATTTTTACCAATTGTTTAATAAGGCCCAGTCGTCAGAATTATCGTGTGCGTATGTCAGTGTTTTCAACTTATTAGCTTTAATAGCTTAGCTTTCTTGTTTCTTTGAGAACAGCCTCTGAAAAGGACCCACACTCCTAAACATGCACAATGATGGCACATAAATAACTCTTTATTATAACCCAGTGAGGAAAGCTCTGCTGTTTCAATTATTTTTACCTTCTAATAAATTTCAAACTTTTATGCAAAAATGTATTTCATAGCTGCTTTCTTCTTCCTGGTCTCACATATCATTGCCATAAGCTGAAAATACTTAACTCTTCCCAAACAACGTCTCTCAGAGCTTCAAAAGTACACGTTGAGATGTTCACACAGTTTCTGTCTTCTCATGAATATAAAAAACAAAAGAGCCTTCTTCTATAAAACGATATGCTTAATCCATTGATAGTTGAAAAGCAACATCTGACGTTATAGTCCTGGAAAGTTGTTACGATGAGAAAATAAGACCTGAACATTCTCCTTCTGTTTCCAGGAACGATTATTTGGTCCAAAGGGATGATGCGAAGGAGTTGGGGGGCGGGGGCTAAAGGGAGCAAATGATAGAAATATGGAGATATTTGTCCCTAAAAATGATCAGAGCAGGGGTTTCTGACCCAAAATTTGAGGACTATGGCTGCTGGGCTAAAAAAATCACTTGAGGCACCGTCCTTGGCTAACGCTTGGCCCTGTGTCATTCCTCAGTACTGGAGGGAAGCCAGGGGACAGTCACAGGGCTGCTGTTACCACAGGCAAACAATCAACTGCAAGATGTACAAGGTATCTGAATGTAAGTGACGCCAGAAATTCACTTGACTGTGATGGATCAGGTCCACAAAGATAGCAATAATAACAGTAATGATGGTTGGTGTGTCGTGTATGCTTACTAGATGTCATGTGCTGTCAAGCGCTCTCCCGTATTAACTGAACCAAGCCTCACAATAATCCTGGAAGGTTGGTAAAATCTATTGCTTGCACCGTTTTACTCATGAGGAAATGGCCACTTTCCCAAGTGGTGGAGTCACAGCTGCAATGCGGGCACCTTGGATTTCCATGTCTTTGTGTTGTGTAAGGTTCGAGGCCTTCGAGGTCTTCAGTTTAAAACGGCATGGGGACTGTAGCTGCATGAAGCAGAGCACCCGGGATGCAAAAAACCTTCTAGGCCAGAAGTGCTTTTGGAACTCATTTTCCTCGGACCCCTCCCAGAAGCCCTACCAGAGGCAGCAGACCTCATCGAACCCCTCTGCTTCCCACACCACGGTGTTCCTGTGACCTCATGTCGGTGAGGACCTAAGTAACTGCTGGACTACTCCAACAGTGGCCGGGGAACCACAGTGGAGTAGTCCAGCAGTTGCCCTCAAGATGGAGTGACGTAGCCCAGTCGTTACCCTCAAGAAGCATCCCGTGTACAAGTGACTTTCTACTTTCGTTGGACCCTAACACCAATCTGTCGGAAGGTCTCTTCTGGCCCCGAGCTGGTTCTTCAGCTCTTACACGTCGCATCTTTAAACACACCCTTCTGTACACTGATTGATGACGGGCCGGGACTGCACAGAGGGCGCACTAGGGGAGGGCTGGGGAGGGAGGAGGGCTTGGGCTCCTGCCAGCACCAGCATCTTCAAGAGAGCAAGAATCGCTGGCTGCAGCGATAGCTCGCTGTACCCTCCTCCGAGGCCGGAGCCCCCTTCTCCTTCTCCGAGCTTCTAGGTTCTGAGAACCCCAACTTCCTTCTGTCCCCCCAGCTCCAGCTACTTCTCACAGCTATTGCTCCTTTGTTTCCTCACTGTCCCCATTGTCCCTCTTCAGCGTTCAAACACTGTTTGATCTTCCCTCTTGAAGAGTCATTTCTATTCTCCCGACTGGCCCTGGCGACACGGGCCCCTTTCTCACTCTGCATGAGTCACAGTCATGCGCCTTGCTTGAAAAAGAGAAGGGATCCATGAGGACTTGTGGCTGCTGTACACATTTGTTGAATTAAATAGAGATTTCTCCTCACCACTTTATGTGCTTTCCGGTTAATCGTTAATCAAATTTCCTATCATCACCACTTTAAGTGACTGATGGCAAAAACATGATTGAAAATAACATATCAGAGGAAAAAACCCTTAGCTCACCAGAGACCGGGGCCCACGTCCCTTTCACAAGTCCTTGCTCGTTGCTCCCATACGGTGGATTCGCAAGTTAATCACTTGGTGGGGGAGGAGGACTCCAGCGCCTCAGGTCATAAGCCACTTGTTTCGGGAGCCTTATTTTCCCTCAGGCTTAAAATCTACCTTATTTTTCAACCATTCGATTATCTACTTTTCTTTTCAAACATTAAAGTTTCCTCTCAATCTCCTAGTTATCTCAAATTTCCCCCCCTTGTTTTCTTTCGCTTTCTCCCCATCTTATTCCAGCAGAGTTTCCGCTCAGTGCCTTTTCTTTTTCCTGAAGGTCGGGGTGCAAAGAGAAGTTGGGAGAAGCAGAGCGAGCGATAACCTCTCCCCGTCCCAGTGGTCACCCTTCGGAAGCAGCGCGTTTAATCTCTCTGTTCTAGGGTGTCTTTGCCTCGCCCCCGGCACCATCAGGACGACAAGCGAAAACTCAGTAGAGAGGTCGGGAGCCTGCGAGAGCCACTGCACTCACCATACTGTGATTTCTGACCCTTGGTCGTGAATTTCACAAAATTTGATCTTCAAGTCAAATTAGAGAACGTCAGCTAGAGCCCTTACCCCAGAAGCTTATGAAATGCGCCACCCTCTCGTCCTCTTCACTTACTCGTTTAATCATTCACTTGACCACTCATTCGTTCAACGAGCACTCACGTCACTGATTAACCGTGTGAAAGGGTTAGCTAGAAGCGGGGTGTGACATGACCCTGCATTTCACTAACTTACTGGGCACCTCTGTGACCACTCACGTGTGGCTCCCCAGAACTTTCCTTCAGGGCAGTTGGCTTTCACCTGCACTTCCCACACTACCTCCAAACCAGCCTCGGCCTTCGGGCTTGTCCCGTCCAAGCTATTTTCCACTCTGCAACCAGACTGAACATTCTGGAGTACAAAGCTGATAATGTCAAATCACACAGGAGTTTATCATGCAGGACAAGTACCCTCACGACCTGGCCCCCACTCCCTCGATGTCTCACCACTCTCCCCTTCTTCTACCTCCGAGCTCCAGCCTTGAAGAGCACCTGTGGTCCGTTCCCACGCAGCCCGGCCCAGGTACAGGCTCCAGATCCCAGGTGCAGGCCCCAGGCCCCAGGCCCCAGACCCCAGGCACAGGCCCCAGACTCCAGGCACAGTCCCCAGGTCCCAGGCACAGGGCAAAGGCCCCAGGCCCCAGGCTCCAGGCGTAGGCCCACGCTCTGTCTCTCCTGCAGGCCGGTGCACACAAGCTCTTTTTGCCTAGAATGCCTGCCAATCACCTATTGACCTGCCCAATCCTTTAGCCCTCAGTTCGTAAGCTGCCTCCTCTGGGAGTCATCCACAAAGTCCCCAGGCCAGCCTTTTGATCTTTCTACTCCGTGCTCCTCTACCGTGGGGCAGATTCCGGCCCAGCTTTCCCAGCACTCATCATCATTGCCTGATCCCTGCGTGTTTCTCTCACTAAGCTGTGAGGTTTTTTTTTTTAGGGTCAGCGACTATTTCTTCATCTTTGAGCATTTAGGAGCACGTTGATTGTGTGGATTTGTATTTTCTAAGATCTCATCATAAAGTTACTGTGCAGACTATCACTCCATATTTACTATATTCCTTAACTAGAAAAAAAAAAAGCACAATAATTTAAAAAGCCAAACAAACTTACTAGAGTTTTCTTTTTAAAGTAAAATTTAAATACAGGACTCTTTTCATCTTGCCATCACTGCAGTAATAGAAATGAAGCAAATTAATTTTAATGCTCCCAGGTACTGATTCTGTGTCACTATGGTTGACAGGATCCAACCAGACTTTATGAGATGGCATCTGACTTTATGGAAGTGAACACTGTGCACGCATTTACAATTTTACAGGGACTTTAAGCTGTCATGCTGAAAAATGTTTATAAAACATTAATCAAAAAATGCCTCTTTAATACAATGCATTGTCTGAGAGATGTTAGGAGGCGCATATTGTAAATGGATTCTTTTTCTGACTGAAGTGATTTCCACCGAAAGCCTCTGCCCGCTGCTCTGCCAGCGCACGGTGCGGATAAAGAGCACTTTCCGAGCGCATTACTACCTGATCCGAGCACTTGGGAAATCACTAATGTGCAGCACGCCATATTTCCATGTCACACATGACACATTCGTCTAAAATTATCCAACAGAGTTTGACACTGCAGCATATTCCATAAGCGGAGCTTTCAACTGACATCTGCCAAATAGGAACTTCAAGTGCGAGCTTTCTTCTTCTAACAAGCAAGTAAGGGCTTTCTTTTATCCTATACCCAGGATGGAAGGGATAAAACAATACGTACAAGAACAGGTTTCCCCCCCTCGCCATTTTAAATATGTTTATTTTATGTTCCCTGAATTAGAATATTCCCTTTGTATCAGTGTTCAAGTTTCAGCAGTTACTGCTTTCTAGTGGATGAACAGTTATCTAAAATTTTTCCTTGAGAAACATTTTTCTTTGTAGATTAAATATAGACCCTCATATAACTTCCCCTGGCCCCGAAGGCTGCCCTATTGCTCACTATATAAAAGCTATGTACTTATTATCATTGTTCAGAGTTTATTTTACTTGTAGGTGCACAATGTTCTTCCTATCTATCTATCTATTAAAAGCTATGTACTTATTATCATTGTTCAGAGTTTATTTTACTTGTAGGTATACAATGTTCTTCCTATCTACCTATCTATCTATCTATCTATCTATCTATCTATCTATCTATCTATCTATCCATCTGTTCAAAACTACTTTTTGTACCTCTGCTACATGTACTCGAGTTACTGTCCTCGGTGCTGGGGACATAAGGGAAAGAACCCAGACAAGGTCCCTGCCATCTTGGGGCCCTGACTACCTCAACTTCCCTCCAACCAAGGGACAAGGCCGGCATAGCATGTGTAACGCCTTCTGTCACTGGCTTAGCCAGTTTCTACAATTCAAATGTTGGGACTCATCTTTGACTAATCCCATTTGTCTTCCTACCTCTACATCAAGTCACCAAATTCTGCAGATTCTTTTCTCCACCTTCCATTCTCCTTTTCCCTCAATTTTCACTACCATCTTCCTATTTCAGTTCCTCACAAAATCAAGCCAAGGTTACTTACGGCCACCTAACATAACCTTGTCTTCAGATTTTTCCCTTCTTCAATCCTATAAACCACAGTCAGGTTAATCTTCCCCAAACCCACATTAATTAAAGCCAACACTCTGCCCAAGAACTGCAATGACTTTCCCTTGCCCACCCATCAGATTCTCTACCTATTCGGCTTCAGTAAAAAACAGCTGCTACTACCACCACTTTGTAAGTGCTTACTGCATGCTGAGTGCTTTGCCTGCACTATCTCATCTAACCCTTCGACGGCCGTATGAAGTCAGTGACCTTTTCCCCATTTAAAGATGAGAAAACCAAGGTTTGGAGCAGTGGTGATGGAAGCAGAATCAGACCTCAGTCCATTTACTTTTAATCACTAAGCTATGTTAAGTCCATTAAACCAAACTTTCAGTTGCCCATTGCTGGCACTGGCTCAGGCCTAGCCCTTTCTTGTCTTCATAAAAGCTGAGCCCCTGCCTAGGCCATGTCCTTTCTCTCTGTGTGCCTACATCTACAGGATCATTTGGGCTCAGCTTTCCATTTTCCTCCACCACGAAGATGGCCCCCTGTGGATTTCTTCCTCTTTTGAAGAATGAAGGCAATTCTTCCTAGTCGTATCACATAATTTAGCATTTGCTTATGTTGCCGTTATTTTCTTTCGTGTGGGTTTTATTTTTCTCTAAATGTAGGCAGAATATTATATTTTTCTTTTACTCTCCTACAGTGTTTAAACACAGGACTGGTACTCAATACATAAGCGATTGATTATTTAAGAATAGGCGCTCGAGTAATATTTCCAATTGAAAAAGACAGGATATAGGACAAATGCTAGCTGCTTTCTTAACTAGACTGTAAAGAGAATCATTCCCACACCCCTCTGGGAGAGGGCTGTAGTTTATAGGATAAAAAATATTTGCTATGGCAGGGAGGTAAGAAAATAGACTGACTGTGGAACACCAAATTTGAAATGAATACGGAGCTGTGGAGGAGGGGAGGGAATACACCAAAAAACACCCTTTGTGTCTTTTGAAGTCTAATATTACACTTACTTTCCCACTTAGTTAACAGATACTCCAATCACCTGGACCATTTCCGGTCTTTCAAAGGTTTACTCGCCTGAATTCACACGACTTGTTTTCCATTTAAAAGCTTTCTCAGAGTTCTCACTGAGTTCTGGAGAGAGCTGCTGGCAAATCTGGAATCCAGTTGCTTCTCTCTTTAGTTGTCATGGTGATTTCCCACTTTTGTTTAGTTTGTTCTTAGTTAGAAACATCCATAAGTTTACTGTCCAAATGTCCTGCACATTGTTATTTGAATTCTCTCTCTTTCTCCTTAGTGACTCTCTCAGAAAAGCCCATGTTTGCCTTTTAAAAGTCATTGTAATAGATGGTCTCCCCAATCAAAACGTAATCCAGGAAGGCAGTCAGTGTTTGAGAAACATAGACACTCTTTTCCGGCCTCACTAAATGCCAATCTCTGTGTCCCCTTCCCCAACACACACACACACACACACACACACACACACACACACACACACACACAGATACACAGCCTTTCTCTTCAGAGACAAATAGTCACAGAAAGTCAAACTCACTGGCACTGATTTATCTCAGTTACATAACAAAGGGGCAATTGTATGCCATTTCTAGAGCACGAAAAGATGCTGTGATAAGGTACTATAGTTTGGGGATTTGGTTAGAAGAGGCTTTCAGCTGGGGTGATCCCAAAGCAGCCAACTTTCAGTAATACGACTGTTGTTTCATGCAGCCCTTGATCATTTGTTACAGCCCACATGAGGCAGCTCAGTGAGAGGAAAAGAGGCCTCACGCAGGAGTCAGAAAGCCCCGGGCTGCAATCCCATGTCTATCACTGACCTCCTGTGTGACTGTCGTTAGGCAAGTTATTTAACCTCAGTTGTCACATCTGTAAAATGTACCTATTTTATAAGTTTAAAAAAATGATGTGAAATGAGACACAATGTCTGGTAAATAGTACGTCTTTATCCATTATGTGCCAGACCCAGCTGCAGGTGCAGTGAATAAATGGGCAAACGCCCCGTCTTCGCAGAGCTTGTGCTCTTATTTAACAGGGAGAGAAGATAAAGTACCAAGCGGATGCCAGGCAAAGAGCAAATTCCACCCAATAACAAAATCGTGGCACAGGGCAGTGAGAAAATGCAGCATTGCTATTAAAAAAAGTTGTTAGACAAAATGAGTTCAGCGAATGCTTGGGTTATTCAAATTTTTGTCTGTCTTTTAGAGCGCATAAAGAGAAAGGCCACCCGGTTCCAGGTTGATGGGTACGCGGCGCTTGCTGTCCATCCCAGGCCTGCTAGATGAGTCCAGGGCACCCAAAGGCGTGGCCGCCTGAAGCAGGCGGTGTCATTCTGCACAGCCCCCAGAGTGACACTCTGCTCGTAATCCTGGCTATTTCAAGATTTCCCCCAAACCCTTTCTGGAACGTTTCAAAGGCTGGCAAGTCAACTTCCTGCAGGTCCCCCTAGGAAGGGGGACGGGACGTCACAGGTCACGCGGCCGGCTCGCCTTTCACTCTCATCTCAACGTGGTCTTTTGCTCAGATTCTCCAAGGCATTTGAACTTGGCGATTGTGCTATTTCACTCTTGCGATGGTTTGCATTTTACTTGCTTCCCGCTTTTTTGTGTGAATCATTCCACTTCAACTGAAGACCCCTGCCACATTCTCTTTAGTATGACTCCATCTCAGCATCAGAACCTCTGTTATTGCTTTACGAGACACAGGACGAAACATCTTTGTCCTTTTTTACAAAGAGTCATCCAAACTGAGCTACAGCTAAATCACACATGCAAACGAGAGCTCACTAGCTGTTTTCCCAGTGATGGGTTCAGGGAACCCACACAGACCTAGAGCATTTCCGAACTGCTGAGCACGAAGGTGATCGTGGCGGCTCCCGGGTGTGTAACAAACCCCTTCGGCCAGACCTCCGGCTGAAAAACAACGTCATCTTGCACTGGCCGAACGGATCTGTGCAGATGGAATTTTAATTTCCAACCTCTGAAGCCTGAAAAATGTCATATGGTTATCCGTGTAGCTATGAGAGGTAAAGCTTTGGAAGCCTCACAGGAGATGTCAGCGACCGTGCCCCACACGGTGGACTCCTCTCTGCTGTCCTGGAAGGGGCCCTCCCCTCGCCCCGTCCCCAGGTAGGAAGGTTTTAAGCTCGATTTCTAGTGTAGTGGGGAGCCATTTTAGTTATGTGAAATAGATGTTTATGTAAAACTTTCCCAAGAGATTTATCCTTCCTTCATATATCACAACCAGAATTCAAAAATATCCTTTATCTAAAGGGGGAGAGTTAGGCCTGGAAGAGCAGGAAAATTAAGAAATATGAGGTTACAAACTAGATGTCTAAGGCCGTTCTTAAGAGAAAACCACTACCTTTCCAGTAATCATGAGCTTTAGGAAAAAGAGAGCAGCGTCCACATTCTAGTCTTTTGGCAGTCCCAGCTCGCACAGGACTTCAGGAGCCTAATCTGGAATTCATGGACATTTTTGTTCTCATTTGCATGTTGGTCGACAGAATACAGAATACACAGAATATAAAGAATACTATGTGTCAGGCACCATTCTGAGAATGTGCGAACACCTGCTCATTCACTCCTCACATCTACAACGTTGAGTAAAGCTACCATTATGATCTCCGTGTTTTAGATGAGGAAACCGAGGAGGCGGATGAATACAAGTTTCCCGAGGCATGCACAGCTAGTGACGAGATGTGGCTGGGATGTGAACACAGACAGCCTGGCTCCAGGGTCTGTGCTCCTTACCAGCTAAGTGCCTGCAATGTCTGACATGAAAATTTGTCAGAGTATACTTAGGAACCCTCGAGAAAAGAGATGCTGGATAATATTAACACACAATCTTAATAGAAGGTGAAAACCTAAGAGGACAAAATTTACAGAAGAAAGGTCTGAAAAGGAGAGATACTCCTTACAGCAAAGGTGCTTAAGTGGCTGGCCTTGGACTCACTGGGACTCAAAGCTGGCGGGTGACCATTTTGGGCTTAAGTCTTAGGAAAACTAAAGATTGTATTTTAGCCTTCAGTTACCTGGGCTGTAATCCTACCGCTTTGCTGAAAGTTTATGTAAATAAAGATGCAAGACAGACCTAACTGAGCAGCTGGTGTTATTTCTGTTTTGAAACAGGTATGTTCTGATTGGAAAAGATGTTTAATGAATGGCCCGAGCCTGCTCGCCAGATGCTGACAATGAAACATTTAACTCTACCAACTGACGGTTTCCGCCTCGGAAGATCAGGTACACCCTCACCTGTCTGAAAGCATTGTAGGAGTAATTAGCAAACAGGGAATAGACGAATGAATTAAAGAACTGAGCCACAGAGCCTTCATTCAAATGCTGGCTGTGTCTTCCTGATGGGGTCACCATATTTACGGAGACAAGGTGGCAGGAAGTAGAGTGAGATTACTTTTTTATTTTTCTGGGCTGTGAATGAAGAGCCATTCATCTTCTAAACAGAAAATCGGGCTTATGGTCACACTCACAGGATGTGAGAACATCAAAAAAAGAAATGAGAATTTCCTATGACAAAAATAATGCAAGGTCA
The DNA here is from genome assembly GCF_000325575.1 of Pteropus alecto. Taxonomy (NCBI): domain Eukaryota; kingdom Metazoa; phylum Chordata; class Mammalia; order Chiroptera; family Pteropodidae; genus Pteropus; species Pteropus alecto. The sequence continues at coordinate 10,915,640 of NW_006431918.1, read as the reverse complement.
GCAGAATATATTTAACACGGTCATTGACATGAACTGGCCCCATCTGACTGGCTCTGAAAAGCCTCGTTTAATTTTACAGAATCTTTTAGATGTGTTTTTATATAAATGAAGCAAAGTACTTGAACATTTTAAGTCCGAGGCAGTGAGAAGCGGATGGGTGCGATGCAAACGCTCACTGATTCTGCCACCACCCTGCTACTCTAAACTCCATTTTCCCTAAAATTTTGCATTCACAATTCTCTTAACAGTAGACAGTGGAACTTCTGGAAGGCGTCAAAATCTTAGTTAAGTGGTAAATGTGAGGAAGCTGTGACCCAAATGAATACTAACTCTTTTTAACACACATTTTTTGTTTTAGCAACATGGCCAGTACTTTTCTTCGTGACAGTACCAGGTTTGGGGGGAACATACACCTCAGAAGAGATGACTTCTGACACACGAAGAACACGGCAGTTTTGATCTGGGAATTAGAAATCAGTTATTAATCCTAAATCCACCTCTCTTAAAAAGGTTGGCTCAGGTTTCCGTGGTTTAACTCGACTAGATGGTGTCCTGCTAACCTACTCCTGCCCTTTATTTATCCTCAGTGATACAGAAACCAGGGAGTTCAGACCTCATTTAGAAGACTTTTAGGCAGAGGAAGAATTAAGAGAACGCTGGGGGCGAGCCATTTCTGGAAATAATAATGTTTTTCTAACGTTAGTTTTCCTTAACCTCTGAATACTTAACATATCTAATCATAACACAGAGAAGTGTGGATTTCACAAATCAGCACGAATGGCCAATTTCATTAACAAATAGTAGGTTTAATCTTACTGTGCATTGTTATTGGAACACAGCAGAACATAAAGGCGTACACAGTAAGTGGTCTAACACAGTGGCTCTCAGTCCCCAGTTGTGTGTTAGAATCACCTGGGTGGCTTTTGAAAAACTATGACGCCTGGGTCCATTCTATGAGATTCGGAGTCTCCTAGGGAAGGTATGGGGAGTGGTATCAGCATCACTGTCATGGGACAGCCCCTAGGTGAGAGCTTGGCTGAGAAGCCGGGTCTGGTAATAAGGGGGAGGGCGAGGACTCCAGAGGATTCTCGAGGTACACAGATCGGGCACTGTGTGCCAGCTCTGCCGTTCACTCACTGTGTGACCTGGGGTGTTACTGGCCAGAAGAGGAGCTCTCATGGCC
>NW_006431918.1:10897579-10914395 GCF_000325575.1 Pteropus alecto | reverse complement strand
AAACAGTTTCTTCTCCTTCCTTTTGGGGGACATGCATGTGGCCCACCATGGTGGCATGTTCTGGATTGCAATTCTTTGTGGTTCCTGAATAAACTCATTTGTCCGCAAGAATATCTGGCTGGCTTTTTGTTTAAGGTCGACAGGGGTGAACGTGAAAGTGATGCGAGCTGGTTTGTGTAAGGGACTGCTAGAAAGTGACTCACGCCAGGCTGGTCGTGCATAAGTTCCAGATTCTTTCTGGCAGATAGCGTGTGTGGCCCAAGAATTAGTTAGGTCAAGGTCGGCTGCGCCGCCACAGCCTTGCCAGCAGGTTTGAATAAAAGAAAGCTGCCACACATACAGGTATTTTTAACTCAACACATTATAGCAGTCAAGCACAGAAATAGTTTAAGCACCCTACCCTATAAATTCATAGTCCCAACTCTGACTTTTTAAGCACGCTCACTAGCACCTTACATGAGAGGGTCTCTCTAAGCACACACAGCTACATTCTAGAGCAAGATTCAGTGACCCTTATTGTCAGCCTTAGGTGACCACAGAGCCCTCCAACAGCAGCTGGGCGCAAAGTCCAGCGTCCAGCACAGCCCTGAGGATTTCCTAGTCAGATTATGGGATTTGCTAGGTTCTTTTAGCAAGTGGAAGTGCCTCTCAAGTTCTTCGGCAGTCTACATGAGTCCATTTAGTACGTTTCTCATGCAAAGTAGCAAGTCGATAATTTCATCAATAAAAACCTATTTCTGAATTCATTATGCTAATTAGTAAAGTCTCCCCGGTCGATAGAGCTATAGATAACAAAAGCATTTTGTTAGCTGCTCTGGAGTATTTCACCTTTCTGATAAAAGGGTAGCTGAACACGCCAGTGAGAATTTTCCATCAGAGCAGCTGGCTGGCCCTGGCCTGAAGTGTACATCAGCCAGAACAATCATAACACCACACAGTCAACACAAAAGTATTTTCAAGTAATTTACTTCATGTAACAAGCACTCAGCACAGTGTCTGCCTATTAAGTACTCAATGTTAGCTGTTATTATAATTATTACTACTATTGAAAACATGATAGAGAAATAATTTAAAAAATAAATCGATAAAAGGCATAGAAACTCTGTTATAGAAGCTGAATGAATAAAATCTAAATGTAGGTGATCTTATCATTGCAAATCAAGAACTATTCTGAGTTTTTAATTTAGCCCTGGTTCCTACATACGATTAGAAATTTGGGTTAAAGTTCAGTGAAAAAGGGACAACAGAGCCTACATGGTAATTATTTGAGGAAGGGGATAAAATCTCATGAAGCAAAACATAAAGTAATATTTTCCAGACCTTGGATTATGACCCATTATTGAGTTGCAAAACCAACTTATTGGGTTTTATCTAGTGATTGGATAGAATATGGGATGTATCCCATAAAGTAGGAGTGAATGTTATTTTGTAAAACTTTTACACCACTGTAAAATGTACTTTCACTGTAGGTTGTGGTTAAAAGTATTTGGTAGGCCCTGGCCTAGGAGGCATGGAGAGTGTGGGGGACCAGGCGCCGACCTTCCAGGTGAGCGCCTGCTGGCGCATCATCGAGATGGATGGTACCCGCAGGATCCCCCGGAGAGGTTTTATTGTCTTTAATTTCGTACTTGCTGCCCAGAACCTGGAGACCTCCTGGCACCTTATTAGAAAGTCCAAGATGTACTAGCAATGATTTTCAAACATCAAATTCAGAATCGAAAATTCAAAACAAAATACTCCCTAAACCTCTGAAGAACATGTGTATCACTTTGTTTGCTAATTTATGATTTCTTTCTATGTGCATCAGAAAATAGCACAAAATGACAGACATTCCCCCACTTTTCTTCAGCATGGTAGTAAAATCTCCTGGGTCTTTACTTTCAGTGGCATCTTTAAGAATCTGCCAAATGGCAGGGGTCCCCAAACTGCTTTTCCTCACAGAACTGTAACTTCAGGGGCAAAACGCAGCACAGAAACATATTTATGGCTACGCCCCAAAGACGAACTTCTATTTTCTGTCTTTACTTGGGATTTATATTTCCACTTTAATAGTTTATTGTCAAACAGCCCTTAGTTTCCTAAAATAGAGTGCAGGCAGCGTTGCCTCATGAAAGGTAAGGGTTGGCTCATTAAGACTCATTTTAAATAGAATACAACTTTTTATTAATAAAGAAAATAAAAGGACTGAGTGCCAGTTTGTGACTGGACCACACAGAAATCTATGTTTATGGGAACAATTATAGATATTATTATATATAGGTATTATTATTATAGGTACTTTAAAGTGTCTTATACCAGCTGTGCAATCAGAAGTAATTTTCTGTTTTAAACAATTGATAAACAATTCAAACCCATGCTTGGATTGCACAATTATAATACCTGGAATCAGCATAGCACTTTTTGGTTTTCACATGTTTTTGTATCTTACTATCTGAGGCAATTCTGGAAGTTTGGAGGCCTGGAATCTAGCCTCTGTTAGTTACAAGATCTGGGATAAGTTTTTGAGACTTTTTTCTATGCTTTCATTTCTTTGTATGCAAAGTAAGATAATTACAGACTTGTTAATATTCTAGTTGTTTAGGTAATATGATTTAATAGGTTAAGTGCTTCCCAGTTGTATGAAGGGTAGTTTTATTAAGATAATAGTCTTTTATGTGCCAGGTGGAATTACAGATAAGCTTTAGGAAAAAAGAAAAACAGAAACGCATATTTTCCAATTTCAATTCCATTTCCTCTTGAGAAAATATTGTAGATGTTATTAACTGATCTTTTCAGCCCAAGTTGCAGGTAATCCTTTAGAATTCTTGAAAAGCTTTCAAGTAAAATTGAAAACAAGAACCTTTTCAGATTTTGTTTCTCCAAAAGAAACTCATTGGAGAGTACGAATATATTCTTTAACCTCTTTAGGAAAAAGCAATGGCCATATTTCCCTTCCTGCAATATTGTAACATTTTTTTTTTACAAAACTGTTCCTTTCAAGAAGTCTTTTCCTTTTCACACATAGCAGGGAAACTGTTGCTGTCTTACAGAATGGAAATATCAGCCACTGAACACAGACTCAGAAACTCAAAACCGGAAGGACTCTCCAGAGTTAAGTGCTGTGTTCCAGCTTTTGGTGAGAGAACTGGAACTTGGATCCAGACTAGAATCAGGTCTGTGTTCTTTCCAGAATCCTATGTCTACCAAAAAGCTATATTCTTTTTGCTTAATGCAGTTTCTTGTCACAATTCAGCTGTGTAACTGCAACCACAGACTCATAATGATACATAAACGATGTGAGGAATAGCTGTCTGATTTGCCTTCGTAAATAAGAGTCTAAAGTGGTAAGACACACAGTGGACTCTTAATAAACATTGATTATGACACTCTATCTAAAATTTAAATAGCATTCTTTCAATTCAGGAATGCTTTTGGAAATAAGAAACAAGTAGGAATCTCACAACTGACCCCATAATCAGTTGACATGCTCTGAGAGTATATGCTTTCATTTTGCTATTTAAAAACATTAAAAACTAATATAAATATACATTTAACTTAAGGGCCTCGAACATCCTGAAACATTCTCTTTCTAGGTATAGTGGGAAAGTTTGCTACATATATTAGAACTCCAGATAAGCAAAGTGATTTGAATACTCAAGAGAAAAAGATAAATAAAATAAAAGTAAAATACTAATTCCACAGCGTATCTTAGATTGAATTTCTTTCTTGATGAAATCTATCGACCGACTGTGCACTGAGCCATTGTTAACCAGGGTACAAGCTGTTCTTCAATCTCTGCTATGTAAAATATCTTCTCATTATTATATTAGTATCAGCATCAAACTAGAGAACAATTGAGGAGAGTTCATGGCTTTTGTGGCAACCCACAGCAAGTGTTGCTGCCCTGACAAAATATAAAATTACCTCCAACCCTGAGTTGAAACTACGGGAGCACAGCACATCAGGCCGGTAGTGTTGTTTTAGATGAAGCACAGTGATAGCTCTGCACTTCCTTCAGGCCCCCTCTTTCTTCCTGAACGAACTCCAGGGAATGGCATCATGTCAGCCTTTCCAGATGGATTATGTGAAGCCATAGCTCAATGTCATTTTCAATAGGAAGCCTCATAATTAAAGGTCAAATAGTCACTTCATCTGCAATCAATCAATAGAAAAAGTACTAATACGAAGAACTAATCAATCAATGGCAAATGCACTAATAAAAGCAATGAATCAAATTCACCATGTGTGTAGATGCAAGTACATGGAAGAGACTGAGACGGGGCAAAAGCAAGAACAATAAAATAAATTGAAAGTGTACATATGAGAGAATATTTAGAAGGCTTCTCAAGCAAGAGTTTTCATCTTTGGTTCAGTTGTTACATGGACACCATTTGGCCTGCAATGATTTATTCTTAAATACAAATACTGGATGTACTAATGAATGGTATTTCATAAGGCTCACTTAATGTATTTTATTTGAGATGTGTGTGTGTCTGTGTATGTATAAAACCACTAGAAGAATACTAGGACAGTGGTTGCAAAAGGGATAGATGTAGTTTCTAAATGCCAAGTAGATATAATCAGTTGTATTTCATCTTTGTGCGAGAGGCGAAAGTATAGCCCTAAGTGATATTATCTGAAATTTCTTTGTTCTTTCTGGAATATGAATCCATCATACTTAAAGTGATGTTCTTTCATTTCTATGCAGATAAGAAGTTCCCCATTAGGTCGCTGTTGTGACATATCCTATGTACCAGTGATGTCTGGTCACCAGTAGAGGGAACCATGCCTTGGATCTTATGAAAACTGATAGAGTAAATCTATAGGGCTTAACGAGGCCATTCTATCAATAGGGTCCAAACGCCTCTTGCTATATGTGAAAATAAGGGCACTTCTGGGGCAAGGGTGATCCATGCCACCTCCCTGGGACAAAGGAAGCAGAACAAGGGCCATTTTTATAAATGTCAGCTAGGAGACGGCAAGATGGAAGCCAGGTATGATCAAGACAAGATAAAATAGTCAAGTTGGAACTAAAAGCCCCTAATCTAAGAGCTACAGAAACTGAGGCCTACGGAGGTATCAGAGGAAGAGTCTGGATGAGGGTTTAGCTTTTGTAATTCCAAGAGAGCGTAAGTCTATCATGTTACAGAAGTAGCTAAGGAATTACACTACACTGTTACTTGGATAATTACACTAGTATTGTACTGGAGGATCCAAGTACCTATTTTAAGGGAGAACACTACAAAAACACACAAAATCTAACTTAACCCAATCCTTTTCAGCAAAACAGCTACTTGTGATTGGTGTTCAGGGCACCTATCTATTTGCCTGAAAATTAGCTTTCAGAAAGCATCAAAAACAGAATATATAGCTTTGGGGTTAAGAAAAATGAAAAGACAAAAAAAAAAAAAAAAGACTGAATGGACAGGTGTTTTGCTTCTAGAAAAGAAGAGAATACTGATTATGCTGCAGTATGCTTTTGGGTAGAACTCTGTTCAACACAGCCAGCTTCAGCGCAGAAGAATCATGGAGAAGCCCCATAATGCACTTTGGTTTTCCTGACGAAAGCAGACCCCTAGGCATGGGCTGGGGTTTCAAAGCCTCCTGCAGAAACGCACAGGTGTATTTGGTGTAGCCATGACTCAGCAAGGACAGGGGCTCTTTGGATCCTTGACTCGGGACATCTGAGGCACCTGGTGGCCTCCGGGCTTCCTACCTTTATAACAATAGCCCCTTCCTCTTTAAGAGACCTGGAACACTGGGCATACACCACAAAGAGCCACATAGGGAGAAAAGTGCAAGATGATTTGAGGTCAACGATATTAAACCACACCTGCTGGTATACGAAAATCTACCTCCAAAGTGGGCAGGAGACTGGACCCCTGGAAATGGTAACACAGCTATATATAACTAATATAGTTAATAATCACTAATAAGATGGCTGCTGCTTAAAGAGCATCTGCTTTGTGCCAGGCAGCACGCCAAGCTCTTCAGGGCGCTGTCTCAGTCAGCCCATAGCAACCTACACACAGTGCTGCTATTGTGCGTGTTCTGTCGTGTACTGACTACCTGTTACGTACAAGTGCTGTGCTAGGTACTTAACAAATGTTATTTTTAATCTTTATAATAACCGTACAGAGTGAATATTATTGTGCCCCATTTTACAGATGAGAAAGCTAAGGTTCGGGGAGATGAAGCGATTTGTTCAGGGTCACAAAGCCAGGATTGAGATGTGGCTTCTAAAGCTCTTTCTACTTCAAGTTGATGATGATTATAAAGAAAACCCAAGAAACACACTGTGAAGTATAAAGTATAAATATAATATATTCACAGAAGCCGAAGCCCTAGAAAGCAACTGCTCTTTGAAGAGTTTGTCCAATTTCTAAATCTTTTTCCAAATGTGGCAAGACTGACAATAGATTCTATCAGACAAACGTGTGGGGTTAGTAAAAACATTATGAAATGTCTCTGTTTTTCTTGTTTACTGACTGAACTTCTTTAAATTGAGCAGACTTAGAGCAACACCATGATTCTTCATCCTCTTTCAGTGAGTCACATGCCAAAATGTAAAGGAGTTTTTATCACGAGTTTTTCCAACAATGTGCCTACTGCCCCAAGGAGTTTGTAGATGATGCATATTTCAACAAATTTTCTGATTACTTAATGAATTTTAATAACTGAAAACGGGACACATTATTGGGATAATGCCACAAAACTGGATAAAGCTATGTAGAAAACAGTATTTTTCTTCTTGGTCTATTTTTTGTCCATTAAATAAATACTTATTTCACTTTAAGTGCTAATCAGATTGAGTTAATAACATAACACTCTGAGATGAACATCAAACTAATGTCAATATCAAATCAGAGAAATAACATTATTTGCTCCAAGTTTCCAGAAAATAAAGTCAACATTTTCCAGTGCCAATTCTAGAGCTTTCCGAAGCCAAGATTTTGCCCATTGCACTGCCCTCCCCCACCTTTTAATATTAAACATTCTACATTGAAAACCTTTTTTGAAAATCATAAACATGACTACAAATTAAGCTAAATCCTACACTACTAAATTTAGGCCCTCAAAACTTGGTTCAGTCATATAATGGTATTTCGAAGCGATGACCCATTCTCACTTTGCTATTGTTCTTTAACAGAGTGGACAATACCCTGTTCCATTTAACTTGAAGAGTTGCCTGAATTTCACAATCATAAAATATAACCATCTGAGGGTGATATTAGTTGGTTTTCAGGACTGTGAATCACTTACCCAGTGTGAGGGATTTGTGTGTAGAACAGAAAATGATAGCCACAGTGTCTGCTGGTGTGAAACCCGAACTACTCCTAGGGGCAAAAAAACGTATTTTACAAACACTTTTATTAAAAGCTTATTTAATACATCCTAAATCAACTGTAGTACCTACCTTCATGTTAACATCCCTTTGATCAGTCCTGGTGACAGAAGTAATGCTAAGCCCAAATGTACAGAAGTGTCTGAATTCCTTTTTAAAGAATCATTTCTGAGTCACTGATCCATAAAAAAAAGAGACATTGAAAAATGTTTGGTGGAGGTCTCCTAAGATCGCATATGTAATCAACCTGTGGTGCAGGATGCTGTGTAAATCACGCGGCAAGGAATTCTGCTAGTGAAGTAGCTAGGCCATCATTGATATTAACCCAGTGGCTTGAAAGAGTTAATGTACCTCCAAAGCTGCTCCCTCAAGGAGCAATGTGTCCTTTTGGCAGCAAACATACCCTTTTGAGAAATACATGGGATGAACAAAGGTAATAAATCACCATTGTTTGAGCAGTCACCTTGTACCTGGTACTATTCCAAGGTCTCTGCATATAAAGACAACAACCCCATAAGGTAGGTGAGACAAGACTCCTATGTGCAGATGAGAAAACTGAAGCACACAGAAGTCGCCTGGCTTACCCAGGGTCCCACAGCTAGTAAGCGACAGAGCCGGCATTTACATCAAGCCTGACTCCTGTGTCCATGCTCTTGACCGCTATGTTCTACTATCATTATAGAACATGTTAAGCATGAAAAAACATCTCAGGCAAAATCCATTAAATGTTATGGGGGTCGGCACTGCTGACTATCATATTCAGAGTTCCTATTTTAGATTATAAAGATTTAGAGAACCAGGAAAAAGGTCAGAAATGTGATTATTATTGTGTCCTCGATGTGTTAGAAATGATTGCTTCCTGCAGAATCAGGGTTTGAAGACATAGTGAGTCTGTTCATTCCCTGCTCTGAACCCAGGTAAGAGTCGGCAAATGGAAAAGCGCTCTAGAATCTGACGGCATGTATACAGCTGCAGATCTATCCGATTTTTAAGGATCTCTAGAGAAAGAGACCCTACCACCTCCCTTAGTAACCTTGTTGGGGGAAAATCTTCCCTAAGTAGGTCCCCACATCCTGTTTCCTTTGTGACACACTCCCTGGAGAGGAGAAGGGCCCTCTCCTCCTCCTCGCTCTCTGTACATATGTTAGGAGAATGTTTCATTGCCCTTTGGTCCTCTCTCCTCTGAAAAGTCACATATGCTCATGCTTCCTAAACAGTCGTACCTCTAGCTCTTCTTTTTGATAACAACTTTCCAAACGGCATTTTTGGCGTCTCACCTCAGTGGAGGGGTCTCTGTAGATAAATATCACTAGAGTATAAGAAGATTGCCTTACTGTTCCCACATTTCATCGTCATATTAATATTGCGATACCACTCTTATTTTTCAAACATTACACTACACGGCTGACATTTTTCAAACATTACACTACACGGCTGACATATTCCTGATCCCTTTATTCCTCGCGTAGGCCCAATGTGAAAGGAGCTATGTAAGGGTTAGTAAACGCATGGAGGAAGGGAATTTAAATATATATTCTATAAAAGAGAAAGAGATTGAGAATGAGGGCAAGGAAGAACGAGAAAGAGCGTGTGTGTGTTTCGGCACCGAAAAGGATTGCCTCGAGCTTGACAGGGGAATGGGGTATGATGATGGAGCACGTAGAGAACCTTCTTGAAGGAACTAAGAATTGAGCTGACCTTTAAGGACCGGGTCTGGACGTCGTGCAGATGTGTATTTTAGGTAAGGAACAGTGAAGCAAGCATGGCAGCACAGGGGCAGTCGGTCGGCAAAGAGCATTCTTCAGGCTGACCCGTGTGCGGGAACGCTGGCTGGTGGCAAGGAGTGTGGATTTGATAACTTCGTAAGATGGGATAAGGTGTTTGAAGAGGAGTAATCACACAGCATAAGACTGAAGACGATGAGGCTAGGCAGGCAGCAGAGAGCTGTACGGGCCTGAAGAATCAGTGAAGGCAGGAGATGGTGGTAAGAGACATGAAGACACAATTAAAAGAACTTGTCAACTGTTGACCTCTGTGAAATATTCCCTCCCCAGCTTAATGGCACAGGCGTTTGGGGCAAATGTACCAGAATTTAAACACAGAACATTCTTTTGCTTATATATAAAATGGGGATGATATGCCTGTCCCTTAGGGTTTTTGTGAGGATAAATGCCAATGTTTGTTAAGGATTTGGCCCACTGGGAGTGTTGAATACATGCTGGTTGATATTTTTACCATTATTGTTGCTTTGTGAGAGGAAGAGGAATTAAAGAGAAATTAGAAGCTTTGAGCAAATAGGACTGAGAGGAACACTAAAGCATAAATGGAAACAAGGAATGAAGGGGCCCATGCAGTCCGGGCAGGAGGCCTAGGAGCGGATGTTTGAGTGTGAACTGGTAGTTGTGAGAGAGACAGTGTTTTCCAGAGATCTGGAGAAGAAAAGGATTATGGGAGATTTGAACGTGATTATATCGAGAGAGTAAAGACACAGCAGGTAGGAACAAGCGATGAAGCCAGGTCCTCAAAGAGGCCTGAGAGGACAAGACCGAGGGCGTCAGCCCGGGAGGGGATGTGTCCTATAGCCTGTGAATGGAAAACAAAGAAGATGAGGGGAGTAAAAACCACGGAAATTTTTCAGGTAGAGAATGGGAAAGTGGAGGCAATTTATATCAGAGATTTTCGTTTCTTCGTAAAGTGTGAGGTACTTCACTCATCTACAGAGACTTTGAAATAGTACTGAGGCTTGGGAACCAAAGAAATTAGAAAAGCTCGAAGCAGGCAGCCTGGGGAATATGACATATACAGTTGATTCGTAACCGATGCCCACTGTGGCGGCAGAACAGGCGGCACAACCAGCTGGGCTGCTGCGGACTGCTCCCCAGCGACGCTGGCGGTGCTCGTCACCCCACGGAAGCCTCTCTTGTTGGTTTTTGCTGCCTTTGTTATAACTGATTGTTGCTGCATCCGGATTTATGCAGTTTGATTTTCTTCCAGGAGAGTCTGGCAATACCCTTCTCCTTCCGTGAACTTTATTCTGCTTGATATTTGTTCTTTTCCAAGTTATAGCACATTTCTAATGTGTCAAAACCGGATGCTGGCTGCCACTGATTGGAGCAGCATCTGCAGTGTCGTTAGAAAGGATATTTGCAAGAGATGCTAAACTGTCCTCTATTTCAGGTAAGGAGACTGAAGCTAGGCCCACACTGGGAGCTTTCTGGTCTGATTTGAGTTGAATCGTTGCCCGATAGTTCTACTGGCACAAAGTCTGTCAGTTGGGAGGGAGGATCAGTAAATACAAATGGAATGTTTAAAGTTAACAACAATATTCTTCCTAAACAGGGCTGATTTGCACTCTGTAAAGTAACAGACTGCTTCCCATGATGGATCTTGGGGAAAAAGCAGAAGAGCAGACGCTCACTTAACTCTCCATTCACGGACGGAGGATGATGATGGTGATAAGTAACCACAGCGGTAAGCATCTGCTGAGCATTTTTCTAAGCCCTTTCTTCCAGTATTTCTTCCTTCTCAGAACATAGCCTTAATAAGGCAGGTGGTATCTCTGCCTTGTTTTTTACACAAAGAGAACATGAAGCACAAAGTTGTTAAACAACTTCCCTAAAGTCACATAGCTAATAAATAGGCTGCCCCAAATATTAGAGATAAATTTTCCTCCAAGAAGCAAATTATAAACAAACAAACAAACAAACACCAAAGACAAAAACCAACCAAACAAACAAAAATCACAAAATTTATTCAATGGATGAGAGCAGCTGTCTCGTTGAGAAACCCTCCCTCAGCCATGCTCTGTCAAGGCATGGCTTTCTGGTAGAAAGTCATGACAATATACAGAAAAATGAAGAGTGCTGTACACTGTGTTTAAATAGTAATGACTATAATTATTTTCAGTGATTAGCATCCGTATTGTGTCTGCTCACATTTTTGAAAGGAATCACATTACTATTTATTTTCTAATTCTACCTTATCTCTCTTTAATATTGATTTTCTTTTTATCCTGCTTTTATGATTCTTTTGATCATTTTGGCTTCCCTCGAGATGTTTATTTCCTTTTCTTCCCAACTGGTCTTTTTATTCTCTTACAAAGCTTTCAATCAGCGTTTTCCACATAATATTTATTTTGCCTTCCTTTGCAGTACCCACAAAGGAAAACATGTCAGAGGGTTTTACTAGCAGAATCACAGAATGTGGAGCAGAAAAGGTCCTCTGAGAGAGTTTGGTCTAAGCCCACTGTTTTTTAGAGGAAACTTCCGTGTGAAATGCTTTTCTTTGTTAACCTCTGTACCCATGTTTTGTCTTTACTCATTTTAGGTGACGACCTCGTCTGTCATTAGCCAAGTGGCACTAAACAAGTTGCCAGAGCTCTGTGGCTTAGATGCCTGAAACGGTGAGAGACTCGCCATTCAAGCATTCAAGACGAGGTCTCCTTCTCTCCTCCCCCTCCCCCTCCTTCCTTCCCACACCTTCCTTCTTTCTTCCTCTCTCTCCCCCACCCCTCCCCCACCCGCCTTCCCTCCCTCCCAGGGCGCCTGTGAGAGGCCCATTGAAACATCCATTGAAAATGCATGGATAAGGACTAAAAGGCCTACACAAATATCTGAACGTTTGTCTTCTTCTTTTTCCCTTGTTAACGGCTTTTTGGTCACTCTAACGACACTAGATTTCTATTACTCTGTTACCAGCTTACCAAATTGTCTTTCATCTATTTTTAAAGGGCTCCCACTTACTGCTTTCTTTTTCTAAGCTTTATTCAACATTTAAAAAAAAAACTTTGACAGCTTCCCAAAGTTAGCTTAGGTCACTGCGGATGGCTGACCCTTGATTTGATGAATCAACTTTCATTTCTTAGCAACTGTTACGCAGAAGCGTCAAAAAGAATGTATTACGTAGCTAGAAATGCTAATTCCTAATCTTCCATAATTAGTTCTTAAAACAATATAAACTATTTTGATGTAATAAATACTCTACAATAGCTAACATTTATTGAGCACTTATATGCTAGGTGTTATGCTGAGGGCATTAGGTGCATATTATTTAATTCTCCAAATGACTAAGAGAGAGGTACTATTACTGTCTGCATTTTATAAATGAGAAAACTGACAAAAGTTACAAAGTTATTAAATAGGATTGACACTCAAGTCGGTCTGATTCCAACACTATTCTATAGACAGAGAAATAAGAACACAGAATAATAACTCTCAAATTAATTTTAAATACTCAGAGTAGAAGAGGTTCACATGCCAGCCACTAGAATGGTGACAGGGCAGGCAGTAAATCTAAGGCATGCTAATCAGGTAAGCAAGGTATTGCAGGAAGGTTGAATTTTCTAGGCTGGGTCTCTCCTGGTTTATGCTAAACTTTCATAATCAGAAGTCAGTGGTGTGCTGTACAAAAAAGACTGATTTCCTTGCTGGATTTTTGCGTCTCAATATACAGATTGATTTTAGATTTATTGAATTGGTAAGAAAAAGATTATTTACTAATTTTAAGCAGGAAGAAACAAAAAGGAAAATAAAACTCAACAGTGTATAAACCAGGGGGTCCTAGTTCCAGCTCTTGGTATCTTTGATTGATTTGTTTGTGTTTCTGTGTGAACCTGAAGAATCCAGTTAAATATTCTCTACAAATTCCCTAACCAAAACAAGTGTTATGAATTTTAAAAGTAATTGAATTCGTTTAGTGCAGAAGATCAATGCTTTAGGAAATGTCAAATGGAAATGGATTTCAATTCCAGGTGTACTATTTGCCATCTGATTTGGGGTAAGTTACTAAACTAAACTATTCTAAGTGTGGGTCCTCATCTGCAAAATAGAAACAAAGACTGTGGTATGAAAGTCTTTGCTATTGGACTTACATGAAATAACATATATGCAATTCTTAGCACAGTGCCTGGCCCAGAAGAGGGTTCAATAAATGTTGGCAATTTTCATTCCTCTGATAAAATCTTTAGGTGCTACAGGGTCTCCCAGCATGAAAAAAGAAATCTTGTAAATTCTGTCCAATTAAAAAAACCCCAAATTTTAATGGGATATTTTGGGGCTACGTATCCATTACCCAGTAGCATGATTACAGACACTCCATATTCTGCTGTTTATCAAAGAACATGCATGTCTGACATCAGGCCAAGCAAGTTTAAAACACAACAGAACTTCAGGGAAGGCAGAAAAAGGCAATGGAAGGATCTCAAAACCACAAGGCCTCATGAAAGCCCAGTCTACTCCAGGCTGAAAATTCTCAATTCTAATTCAACTAGTTGTGATACCACTACCCACTTCTCTTTTAGCAATCCCAGTATTGACTATTCTGTGTTTTTCAAGAATTTTTTAGTCACCGACAGGATATCTGCATCCTCCTTTGATAGGACAGGATGAGTGAGTCTGGTTATCACCTCTGCCACAAGGACCAGCAAACAGCCAGTGAAAGGCAAACGTCTTTTCTAAGGTGACATAACAAGCTGTTTACAAAAAGAACTTGAAAATAGCTCCTACTCTCAGACTTACTCAAATAAGTCACATTTGCTCTATGACTTAATGGCTCCAGGCTTTACTCTTGCTCATAAATCACAATCACAGGCTTGGAAAAATGCTTTAAATTATATCAATCAATAAGTTTCTATTGATTGTTTACAGTCAGCCTCCTACTATACCAAGTGCTAGGAGAGCCAGCTGCCTACGTGAGGCCGGAACTATCTACTGCCCTGACACTGTCAGGCCTCACAGCAACCCAGGCCCTTTCCATTGGGACAACTCATTGCCATCACCTGGCACTCAAGGGCCTGGCAATCTGGCCCAAGTTCCCCTTTCCAGGTACTATTATTACTTTTCATTTCCCTCTTCTCTTATTGTCCCATCGTGTCTTGTCTGTGTCTGTGTGTATGTGTCCACATGTGCATTGTTGTTTCTTCCTCAACAAAGAACCCGCTCTTTGCACCTCTGTCAAACCCCATCTCTTTCATGAAGCCTTGCTCGATCGCTCTCTTTGGAAGTGCTTTCTTCGTTGAACTGACTACAGGTTGGCTTACGGTACCACTAGGTGGACACTTAGTTATCAGTGCATATATCTAGTTTATAAACTCATGCAAGATCGGAATCATCTCTCATTTGTGGCATTCGCTGTGGCAACTTTCTCATGCCAAAGGCTTAAGTGATATCTGCTGAGTGTGTCATACCAGTGGGAGAAGCTGCTTTCAAGGTGAGCCTTTGAGAACAGGAAAGATGAACTAGGATATGGAGACCACCTTTGACATGGGCCTTAGCAAAGGACAGAAATGAGAAAGCATGAGGTTCTTTTAGGGTCAACAAAGATTTTACCTCAACCTAAAGCTTAGATAGCATGACAGCCAGTAGTGATTCATGCGATAGGCCTTGCCCTTAGCCCCCCAAAGTGAACTTCATTCTGCAGGCACCGAAGATCTCTGAACAAGAGCACTATTATTAGAACTTTGAGTTATTGGAAGCGGTATGAAATGCATAAAAAAGTTAGGCCTCGAAATACAAATACCAGTATGATATCCATTGCAATCGTCTGAGAGAATACGCAACGAAAGCCTAATAGGAAAGTGGCTTTGGGAGTGTATGCGCGCGCGCGCACACACACACACACACTGTATATCAAGAGGTAAGACAGTTTTTAAAAAAACAATGCGAAGGAGTCCAGTCTGAATAATTCTGTAGATGGTGGTCCCATTAGCAGTAAGTAAAGAAATGAGAGAGAGAGAGAAAGTGTTGGGGGAAAAGATTAATTCCATTTTGAATATCTTGAGTCTGAGGTCTTATTAAGACAGTCAGGTGAAGATATCTAAATAGTAAGTGGTAAGTCATGCTGGGACTCAGGAAAAAACAGGAATGGAAGGTCTAGGCTTAAAATCATCAGCTGACAGCCAGTGGAAGGGAGGAGATTGTCTAAGCACACGACCTGAAGCACACGACGTGAACAGATGAGACAGGGGCCCAGGACAGACGCTTTTATGGTGTCTCCAATGTGGGAATGGCGGGAGCAAGATGAACAGTCAGGAAGACGGGAGGAAATGAGAATAGCAGTATCGGCATAGAAGTCAAGTAAAGAGCACGATTTCTCAGTTAGGAAAGTAACAACAACGAGAAATACCAGATCACTTACCTTGTTGAAAAGATGAAGGTTAAAAGCATAAAACTCAGTTGAATAGAAAATACTGAAGAAAAAAAAAAGATTGAATTTAAATTAGCACTATAAAGCAGTATTCGTAGCATATTTATTGGTATGCTTAATTTGATCGGAAATTCAAGGGGACTCGAATGAAAAATAAATAAATAAACCAAACATATATGATGAAACTGATAAAATCATTTAAATTAGTGGGACTCAAATTGTTCTTAATGAAGATATCCCCAGATACAATCTATGATGTCTACTCAGGACTAATCTAAAACTTTCTTTAAGATTAGATTATTTAATTTGTCCAATTTAGAAAGAGCTGGTTTATACTATGTGGATTTATAGCAAATAGCATAAATGAGGTACCATATAATAAATATTTTGGAATAACTCATGTTGATTTTTATAACATGATTCTTTGATATTACAATTATCAAGTTATTTTTATTATTACAAGATAAATAAAACAAATGATTCTTTTTTGTTGTTAACAACAAATGCTTTCATTACTTATACATTTTAAAATATTGTTCTGAGCTCTGCCTGTAGTTTGATGGAAGCTAAGTGTGAAATAGCCAGGATTAAATGACTTATAAATACAGACGGGCGTCTTCTGTGGTCGGTGCTGCCTAGTGGGGCACCCACTCTCTTCTTGCCATCTCTACTCAGGAGCAGAAGTCAGTAAAGTTTACTTAAAGGGCCACATAAAAGTATTTTAGGCTTGAGGGCCATATGGTGTCTATGGTAACTATTCAGCTCTGCTTTTTGAAAGCAGCCAGAGATGATACTTAAATTTTTGAGCCTAGCAGCTACTTGCATTTTATAGTCTGCGACTTCTAACAATGAAATGATATTGCTTTGGGTATATTTGAATAGAAAGATTATGTAAATATTCACATTTTAACCAATGCAGCCAATTATTTTAAAATGATAGTATCACATATTTTAAATCCTACTTTTAATTCACGATAAAGAATGATCGGCTTAAAGTTACAATAAAATAAATATGGCAAAAGAGTGTTCCATCTAACATCTGAACTTGACAGATATTATGGCTTCTTTCATCTGGCATCAACTACTATAAATCCGACACAAAAACACAAAGGAGATTAAGTCATAAGTGCATAACCGATGTCTTTTTAAAGAACAGATACATGTGATAAAGTCACTGAGTACCTAGAACGTGAAACTAAGCGTTCTCTTCTAATCAAATTAACATTCAAAACGAATTTGGGGAACACACATCACTATGCTTTGCAAGTGAGGAGACTGAGGGGACAGCAAGAATATCCCTTCTCCCAACTTACTTATGAACAGAACGAGGATGAGGCTGAGTGTATCCAG
>NW_006431918.1:10896226-10897539 GCF_000325575.1 Pteropus alecto | reverse complement strand
GTGTAGATGATCGCGAGGAGCACACTGCTGCTGACGGCGCCGAAGGGGGGTTTCGTCCTTTCAAGCCAGTCCCTGATGTATCTTCGGACGCTCTGAAATAACAGAGATCAACAGGTGGCCTCTTTTCAGAGATGTAGGGAGTTGAATTGGGCATCGCAAAGTAATTCTGACAGCAGAAAGACATGAAGGAAAGAGAATAATTTGGAGGATGGCCACGGTGGATTTCGAAGCTTCCCTGCCACACCACTCTTCTTCTGGGGAATTCGACATTTGTAGTGCAACTTCCACCGGTGTCCATAATGAGAGTATATTTTCAACCGCATTCAAATCCATCCTTTTAATCATGCCAGATGCTCTTTGCTAGCTGTCACCGAGACATGCCCATTAAGCCTCCCCAAAGTTTATCTCCTCTGCTCATCCTAATGGATGTGTGTAATTATCGCCGTCCCCTTTGCCTCAACAGACAGTTCCAAGTGCAACTTTGGGAATCTTAAAAATCTGACATCTTCAAGAATTTCAAGTCGGTAGATAATCGAAAGTGATCCATGGAACATATTAATATTTAAAATGCTAGCGATGCACCAGAAGTTTTTAATTAAATTATAACTCATGCTTGAAAAGCAAAAGTGCATGTGTTGTGGGAGCTTAAATAATTCAAACTGAATATCTAGAGTTTTTGTGAATCCAAAGACAAATGCCATTTGCATGCTTTTAGAATTCCAGAAGTAACACTTAAAAATGAATAAACCTGTCCTAACTTTCTACAAAAGGACCAGTAAAATATAAAGTTATATATATAGCAGTCCTCTCCTATTTTAAAACCAAACCAGATATTTAAAATCAGGGACAGTCTGAATATGGGTGATAACTTTCATCTGAATACAAACGTGAACCACTCGATTTAAAACCTTTCACTTCTGAAAGAAGCCAAACAAGCCCTATAACAAGGACTATAGTTGAGACATATTAAGTTTTGAGTCACTCATTATCCTGCATAATTGAACATGAGATTTCACAACAGGCTGAATTACCATGATCCATTAGCAATAATGAGGTCAGGGAACTTCTCCTGACAAGGCTGATGGGGTTCTGTCATCTTCTACTCTGTCACTAAAAAGGCTTAATTCGCAATGGAGCATACCTTCACAGACGCTTGCGAACTAAATAAACCACTCTCAAGAGAACCTTTGAACAAATGGCTGTTGGATCAACTTCGTCTGTTCTGAAGGGCTCAGTAAGTGAAATAACAGTGTTGATAAAGGCATTTCCGTCAGAAAGCTGACCAGTCAGTACCAAAAAGACACACGTACAAC
>NW_006431918.1:10859870-10896180 GCF_000325575.1 Pteropus alecto | reverse complement strand
TATAATGGTTAAATTTTTTTTTAAAGTAGATCTCGTAATTAAAGTTACAGTTGTATTTATAAAAAAATATTTTGTAGACGTGATCCCAAACCATAGTAATAGATCTAGTGTTCATTTCTTTCTTTAAAGTTAAAGTGTAGTGAAGTATAGAGAATTAAGAGCAGTCTGTCACACAGTGCTATGCACTGATGTATTAGAACATAAATTTTGGATAATCGCGTTCAAGGTATCCAGATGGCCCCATGTTCAGATATGGCACTGTGGGGGTAGCTGCTTGTTAGAAGTCTACGGAGGGACTCTGTTTCAAAGGTCATCTCATAATCTATTGTGTTTGGTAGCATAAACCTGGTAGTGGCCCACATTTAATCCAGCTTCACTCCTATAGGAAGTAAAATAAATGGAAATTGCATGGAGTTACAGAAATTGATGCTGTCTTCCTACCTTGTTTTAATATAAAGTGGTTAAAAACACAAAAGTCCTCTCTCTGTAGTAGGTTTAGAATGTATGATCCTAATTCCAATCCTATCCCACCATCATCGCCCCCTCTGACTAAATAAATATGTAAAGTGTAACTTGAAAGTCAAAGCCATTTTAAAAACCAAGACAAATCTCTAATCATCAACTTTATAAATAGCAATGGACTTAGCCTAATAATCTCTTTCTTCATTACAAAGTACTCAGTCTCAACAGTGTAGTAGGACTCTTTCAATATGCCAAGTAACAGTCCTGCAAACTCCTAGCTAAAACGCTTTTCTTCTAAACATATCAATGCTTTAATGCTGGATACTTAATCTTGATAAAGTAAACAACCGGAAAGTTGGGAATTGAACAGACCAATAAGTGAAGCAATAACCCTAGAGGAAAACAGATTGACTTTCACTGTTTTTAGTCTTACAGTGTTATTTATCTGTGTTTTCGAAGTAAACCATTTTATACCTTGCCAGGCTCCGTAAAACTTTTCCATCTTCCTTTAAAATTAAATTCACAAAGCAGCTGCTTTTGTACTGTGTAGCCAGAAAAGTGTTAAAATGTTTCAAAACTACTGGGTGAAGTGGTGTTGATATGCCTCAAAGATGTGTTTCAGATATAAACTGCAGGAAATCTCATCTTCTCTTAATTCAGCCACTTACACTTTTCACATAGTCATTTTCTATTTGTCAAGAAACTATGTCATTTTTTAATTCTCCAAACTTCTTTGTCTTATAGAAATGTTTAAAACCTTATAGGAGACAGGACTTTGCTAGAGATAGAGCTACACAACCTGAAGTAGGTGCCTCAGAGTTCTCTCTTAGGGAAAAAAATAAAAGTCAAGATGAGTGGGGAAAGGCATTCTGAGGAGATGGCTAGTTGTATCTTTCTTCAGGATCTATACTAATTCATTTGTTCTCATTGCTCAGAGACATTTAGGCATTCAAAATTAAGTGACAAATCCTCATGACCTTGTTTGCTTTTCCCTATGGAGAGAGAAGGGAAAAAATCTTTCGCTGCTTTTTATTTTATTGTCTCACTTTCTACATTTTGATTTACTTTATTTTAAATTAAGCACCACTAAAAGTTAAAGGGAAATTTAAATGTGAATCTCTGTACTTCTAATAAGCTGAGCCACATATCAATTACTGCATGAACTCCAAACTGGAAACCGGGTAAACTCACACATTTTAGGCAAAAAATGTCGATATACTGAGATAATAGAGAAATGCAATACCCATCATTTGTTTTCATTTTTTCAGGGTATATTCTCCCTTTTCCCTCTCTTCTGTCTTTACATTTATAAACTGATTTTTGAGTGGGGATATGTGATGGATAATTTTTCATGTTAAGTCTGGATTTTAAAATTTATTTTTCTTCAAGGTGGCTTCAGATTGTTTTTTTTTTCCATTTTTATCCTCAATTTCATTGAATCCGTACATTTTCATCGTGTTTTGTTTCTTCATTAATATTCTGTTGAACTGTATAGTCAGGGATATAAAATCAAATCCAACTTTAAAAATATTTTGCATTAAATATTGAATAGATTCAGACTAATACAGTATATGTTATAAAAAGTTCAAACAACAATAATAAATGAATACCATAAACACCCATCACTTACTTAACTTTTTGAAAATTCTTTTTATTTCTTCATCTCATTCTCAAGAAGGGTCATGCGGATATTATCCTGCTCAGTTTATGGAGGCACGGAGAGCCCAAACAACTTACACAAAATGTGAAAAAGTTAGTCAGCCCGATGAGCAGGACTATAACTTTTATGTCCTGAGGGGACCGTGGCATAGGGGTCAAAGCTATGAACTCAGAGCCATGTGGGCCTGGCTTGGAACCCTGGTTCCACCTCGTGCTCTGCTCTTGGGTAAATTCCTTCCCTTCCCTGTGCCTAAATTCTAAAATGGGTATAATAGTCGATGTAGTGAGGGTTAAGTAATCAGAGAAATATAAAATCCTTTAGAGCCTCTAACAGGGCCTGTGCATGGTAATCAATGGCTTTTCTTATTTCCAGGTCTCAGTTGGGTGATGTTTCTGCCACGACACTGTCGCTATACCCTGCGGCACGATTCAGGTGAAGCAATGAAAACAGCTCATATCTGATATAATTTTGTAAGTGCGAAATTTAACTAGCATTAATAACATTAACTTCAGCTTTAGCTGAAAACTATTTAATATGAAAAGCTACTCTGTGAAACAACTCACTAATGAAAGACGAGAGAATGCATGAATGATAAATGATACATATGCTTTTTATTATTAGCTTTCGAAAAAAGTAGTTTCGTGTGCTATTTTGAAAAATGTTTTTCAAAGGTGGTAAAAATTCTATTTCATTAACTTTTATTTGTAAATCACTCAAAAATGCACAAAATAGGTATTTATCACAAGCACTTAGATGTATTAAAAGAGTTATTAAGAAAAGAAAAAGAAATATTATAATGACACACGATTTATTTCTTTGACATGAGAAGCAATCTCTCGACCACCTATGGAAAGACTAATCTTATTTCAGACTCATAGCATCTTTGAGCCAGAAGATATTAAATTCCTTATTTCACAAATGAGAAAAGTGAGGCCTAGAAGTCATGTGTACAGCCAGGAAGTGCCAAAGACTAAACTAGACCTCAAGTCACATCACAGTCAATCAATTATGACTTCAATCAAAGAGAAGTACTGTATGGGGAAAACACACAAAAAAATAAAATTCACTCTCAGAAATACAGATAAAAAGTTGAATGATAAAGTTTCATCATCACTACAAGATTAAGGAAAATATATTCAGCTCACCCTTCCTGGTCTTTTTCTCCTCCCTCTAGTTCCTACTGTTTATTTAAAGGTAATAATAAAATCTCATTTTAAAAGATGCATACAAAAATCTGTAAGTCTACAGCCATGCCACCCTGAACATGCCCGATCCCGTCTGATCTTGGAAGCTAAGCAGGGTCGGGCTTGGTTAGTACTTGGATGGGAGATCACCTAGGAAGACCAGGTGCTGCAGGCATTAAATAAACAAACAAACAAACAAATAAATAAATAAGGGACTGTAAGCTGACAAGGTCTTTGCAATCTGTGAGGTCAACCAAGAGGTGCCTCACCTAAAAAAAAAAATCTATAGAAATGTTTATTTTGTTTATGTGGCACCTTTACCTACAATCAAGAAATAAGGCTACCTTGCCTGGCATCTATTTCCTCTGAAATAGTACATACGCACTGCTAATAACGTCCTCAAAGATCACATCACATAGCTTAGGTGAGTCAATCCACTATAAATTAATACAGAGATAAGCGAACAGACAAGTTCCCTGGGCCCATGGAGCTTACCTTCTTTCTAGTCAGAGGAGATAAATACAAATAAAAGCAACCAACAAATAAACAAGAAGCAGATAATGATCCATAATTAAGTAGAGGTGTTGACTGGATGCTGTGAACGTGACCCTCCTGAAGAGGGGCAGGAGAGGTCTTTCTGCAGGGGCCGAGGGGGAGGGTGAAAGGTGGGAAGGTGTTCCAAGTGGAAGGAACCGCTAGCGTACAGTTTCTAAGGCAGGATCACCACTGGCACGTTTGAGAAACAGAAGCAAAGTCAGTGGGAACCGACTGTAATGGGCAAGTGGGAGACTGGGGAAGGAGAAGGGGCTCGAAAATACGGAATAGTGTAAAATAATCCTATAGGGAAGTAGAGTGAGATTTCTAGAAAGTGGTGAATAACATTTAAAATTTAGGCTCATGAATCTGAAACAAGATGAGATCAATTACGTGTTTCTCTCTAGCAAAGCTGGAAATTTAGGAAAAATGGCTGCTGGGGTCTCCGTGAGGGTAAATTCAGAGTTTTCTTCAGCCAATTTTTTTATACAGCTCACACTTTACTACTGAGCATGCCATTAAATATACTTATAATAGTCTCTGCTTCTAGGAAGCTCACAGATTAATTATTATCTCTCCTCATAAATATTTTGAATCAAGACCATGGGAGAACTGGAACTCAGTCTAGGCCAGGGAAGTCAGAGCAGGCTGATGGCAAATTCGAGGGCATCTCTGTACTGAGTCTTAAGGAATGAGTGGGAGTTCGCTCACAGAACAGATGGGGCAGTCAGATGAAAGGCACGGAGCAGTGAAGGGGCGTAGTCGGGGAGGGGGCGGCGTGCGTGAGCATGGCAGCTGAGGAGCCTATGTGAAGGGGCTGGTGGGAGGTGGCGCTGGAGAAGCAGGTCAGGGCCAAGTGGTGGAGGGCTTTGTGGGCCACACAGGAACGGGCAACAGGCAGCCATGAGGAAAGTTTTTGAGGAGAGGGATAACACGGTCTAGTTTGTTTTTTTAGGAGGCAGTAAAGACATTGGATAAGGATTAGAAGAGACTCACAATAGCGAAGTGCAGTAATTTAGACAAAGATGACGAAGGTGTGGCATCCGCTCTGGCACTGTGGATGAGGTTGCGGATGTCAGATCTGAAAGATTTCTGAGACAGAAATGGTGGCATTTACTGGCTGCTGGACATAAGGGAGTAAGGATGTAAGGTGGTTTCTAGAGGTAAAGACTAGGGGTGTGATTGTTAATTCCTATCCTAGGATGCAAGAGAGGAGCTGGTAGATGTAAATATATAGATTTCCTCTTTAAAAAACAGTGGAAGTACTTTGTACCTAGAATACTTTTTAAAAACCACGTATACTACTTTTTGAATACCTTTATTTACTGCTTTATAACTTACTGTAACATTTTACTACTGGGTATGTAAGAAGTAATTTTACAATTCATTATTCCCTCTGTATAGATATTCCTAATTATGTAAATTATTATCCCGAAAGCCTAATGGGGGAGGCAAATAATTAACAAGTCAAAAAAATGTAAATATATATATATAGTGACAATGGCCAAGAAAGGAATCAAAGAAGGTGCTACAATAAAGATAAGATATGAAAT
Organism: Pteropus alecto; assembly: GCF_000325575.1. NCBI lineage: Eukaryota > Metazoa > Chordata > Mammalia > Chiroptera > Pteropodidae > Pteropus > Pteropus alecto. Next base: position 10,890,787 of record NW_006431918.1, on the reverse strand, counting down.
AAATAGTCAAGTGAGCAATGAGCTGGGGTGAAGGGTGGGTAGAAAGACATGCTAAACAGAAATCTTAAGCAGGAATTGAGAAAAAAACAGGTAGGCAGGGAAACATAATACTTATTTAGAATACCTGTTCTGTGATCAGCACTGTGGGAGACGTATTTTTTTCAAGTATCAATCTATATTTAATTAAATGGTATTTTTGAATGCTTTTAAATACTCCTCTTTTATCCTAAATTCAGTCCCTTTTCTAAGTATAAAATTAAAATAAAATACAAAGATCAGTAGTGCATGCTGTGGAGTGCCATCCGTCTCTTCAGGAATGAAGTGCTTACTTAGTCCACGGCTACAGGGCACGTTGGTTCCCTGGAAGATCTCAGCTGGGTTCCTCTTTGGGAATGGCTGCTGCAAGAGCAGACCCGACCATGGTCACACTTCTCATGGGGACCAGGAAGGAAGGCAGCATCTAATGACTGCTCAGTGAAGGAGCATAAAGACCAGGCACCCTTGCCTGGGGCAGGACAAGTCTGAGTGGTCATGCCAGCTCCAGAGCACCTCCTGGGACCTGCGCAGGCCTTTGCAGGAAGTTGACCTCCCTTATCCTCATCCTCCTTCTTCACTCTCCCAGAGGTGTTGAGCCCAAGGGTACTTACTCCCCAATAAATTTCCTGCATAGAAACCTTTATCCCGGAGTCCATTTCTCAGGGAACCTAACCTAAGATGGCATGTAAGTATCACATGTCTAAACAGATATCACTTTTTATAGTTAATATTTCGAAGTGTTGCCTTCTGTTAAGTACTTGCAGGGAATTGGATAATGGTGGTGATGGCAGAAGCTACAGAGTACTTACCTGTGTCAGGCTCTAGGATGACAAAAAACTTTATACACATCCATACTTCATTTAATTTTCACAACAATCTTTTAAGATGGGTATTATTATTATACTATTTAATAAATAATGAACCTGAAGCCAAGGAGATCAAATGACTTGCCAAAGGTCACACAGCAAATAAAAGGTAGAACCGAGTTTACAATCAAGTTGCACTTAAGCCCACGTCTGTGCCTTTGATCACCTGATACACTGGTCCCTAAGCCTCACCCACTCAGTAGAGCATTAAGTTCTGTACTTTCTTACTGTGGCTGCCTATGAGTTAAAAGCAACCTGGTTTTAAAGTCTGTACGCTTATCATTAAATTATATGCTTATTATTGTCTTGTTATGAGAAGTTAAAATATAAGAATTTATTCTATTAGTCCAATTCAATGAGAATGATCAGAGAAACTAAATTTTCTAAGATCTAATTTAAGAGCTGATAGGATTAAATGTTTAGTTGATCAATTACACGATCACGAATATCATAACTGCTGTTGGGGAAATCTGTGAAGAGGCCAGACAGACAGATGCTTGTTCCCCACAATGGTCATCAATGCTGAGCCCTTATCAAAGCCGCAGAATAAAGTAATGGTTTGCTAAATGTTACCAAGCTAGCTACATAGCTATAAAAAGGGGAAAACAAATGTTAAAAATCAAGATTCTGTGTCGGTATCCCTGTATACAGCATACTGTTATTAACTAAAAAAAAAAAAGATGAGAATATTGTGATTGATAAAACCTGTGCTTCACAGTCTTATATCTTCATTCGACTGTCTCTTCCTCTATCTTTTTTCTCAATTGTCCTAACATTTCATAAAAATTCACAATTTGATCTATAAAGAAAAAAGCAGATAAAATTGAAGACCTTACCTGTCCAATAATGAGAGGAACCACAACAGTCATAAAAAGCTGAGAAAAAATAGATGTAAAAGGCACAGAAGAGGATGAGCCAAGCTGTAAAACAAGAACACAAAAGGAGTTAGAGTTACTTTGAGCCGTTTATCAAATATTGCTGTTAATTAAATCATGCAATAAATGAATTCTCTCAAAGGCATCAAAAATTTGGTAGCTATATGCAAACAAACAGCAAGTTAAGTTACTTTTAATTTTCTAAATTTAACACAAAATAGACTAAGTGGTTTAATATATAATTTTTATTGGGAGACTAAGATTGAGGAAAAATGATTATGGTTGTTTTGCAATTAACCTAAATTGCTTATTATTAAATCCACTGCTGAAGAGCGAAGTGATTCCTTGTTCACACTGGCTATGATCACAGGGCATGACATTTCACCTATAATCATAGTTTATGTGATTTCTATTTCACCTTGTCTGTAGATACAAACAAGTATGTCTCATTCTCTTATGAAGATGATATTTTATTCATGCAAATGAAATATTTTCTTGCTTTCCTACTCCTTCAAAACAAAGGCAATGAAGCTCGTTTTCTCTAAAATTTCTTCCTACACAAAGTTTAGCAAATGGAAAATCCTGGAACATGACTTATTTTTCAACTTAAAATTTCTATATACCTCTCCTAAACTTGTATGTCTTAAAATTGTTCATAATTCCTATTTTTTTCTCTTTCCTCAGTTTTGGGTTCCTGTTTGCTCATGACTGCGATCTCGGCTTCACAGAGATTCTGTTGCCAGCGGCAGGAGGCAGTGTTTATGAGCACAGTTGCAGTCACATCAGCCCAACCACCAAGAATCGCTGTCTTCCTATTAACTTCAATGGTTTTCAAAATCTTCTGGTTTTCAAACCTCTCTGGACAAACACTAGCCTGTTCTACGGATGTTTCTCTCTTTTCTGAGTCCCTCTTGGCCACCAGGTTCTTCCAAATCATCAATAATGACCCCTGTGGCCCTTGGAACTTACTGTCACCCTTCCCCTGACAGCTTGGAAATAACTTTTGTAAAAAAAAATTTGTGAGAAAACATCAAGGTAGTAATGATGGAGGGCATAAAGTGTTAAATAAAACAAATCAAATACTCAGATAAATGAAGTTAATAGCTCAGGATGAAATGATGACGGATCAGTATTTTCACTGATTTTTGCATGAACTGGCTTACCAAAATCTTTTCTACTACCTGGAGTATTTTATGAAATTCTGTCTCTATCCTCAGTCCTAATCCAGATGAGCTCAAAATGCCAAGATTGTATGTCCTGCCCATCAGAGGCCTGTATTCATTTAATACTACCGTCGACACTGACCACTGGCTGTCAGTTTAACTCATAAAAACTGTAGCCTCCATCCTTTTCCTCCACAACCGAGATGAACTAAAGAAATGAAGAGAGTAAAGCAGGTAAAGCGAAACTGGTGAAGAACAGATCGGATTCCTGGTGTGTTAAATGCTACGTGGCTGTTAGATGTTTCATTATATGCAAAGCCAAAGTAGTAACAACTAATAATTTTAGCCTATTTTAGAGCAACTATGTCCTTGAGGCACAAGGTAATTAACAAATATATTCTCTCCACAAATATTAAGGTTGCTCCTGGAGTGAGGGGATTGAAACAAAGAAAAAAATACGTTATACAGGAAATTGAAGCACTGGATGAATAGAAAAATAAACTTTAAAGAACAAAGTTTTCAAATTCAAGAACATCCAGCTTAGTGTTCTATCCATAAGGTTTATAACGTTTGGAGAGAGGCAGTAGGATGCAGGACGTAACTCTCAAGGATGCGACAATTCTTGACTGAAATCTCAAGAATGATCTTACATAGCCCTGTTCCTCTTTCTATTGAAACTTTATTAAGTTATTTCATGTGTTTTTAAGATATTTTAATGAATAACCATATCAAGCTATCGTCCCTCTGAAAGTCCAGTGCTTAACCCAGTAATTGGTATAGAGAGTAAGTCTGCAGGTGAATAAACCTGTGCAGAATGAACGAATGAAGTAATTTGTAAACATGGATGTGCTAAAAAGTGACAAAACTCTTATTCAAAATCATATCCCTTTTTTCCCCTAAAGTTAAAAAAACACGAAACTTAAGTATATTTAAAAACCTCTTATTATCATGTGGTATTATAAAATCACTTAGTATTTTTTGTCTGCTTGCTTATTACCGGTAGCACAACCAATTCTAACATGCACCTAGAAATAAAGGACATCTAGTCACAACAGGAACCACGTGAAGAAAGGATGAGTGCGTGTGTATGTGTTTGTGCGCGTGCGTGTGTGTGTGTGTGAGCATGTGTGTGTGAGGGTGGGTGTGAAGAGCAGAGGGAGGGTGGCCTGTGCATGGTCTCTGCCCTCAGTTCTCCGCCCCTTCCTTAGCTCCTGAATGCTGCTCTGGAGGAGAAGACCTAAAATTGATAGACTCATCCCTGGAAGAGACTTACAGTCCTCTTCCCTCTTTTTAAAGATGTGAAACTGAGGTCCAGAAAGAAGTGACTTGTAGTCAACATCTCTAATGCTGCGTTACGAGGTGAAACTGGCTAGCTTCTAAAACACATTCGAGCGACCCTTTAGTCAAACCTGCTCTGCGATAATAGTTCCACACTGGGAAGGCTGGTTTGTTTAGCCACAGAGTATTATGCAGAGCAGTAAACTCAAGAGATTAAGTAGAGAGAAAAGTTAAAATATGATTTCTTTCATTAAGTTAATTTTAGGGGTTATTTTCAATCTTGATTCTATCTAAAAGATAGAATTTGAGGAAAGCAAAAGTGAAAGAAAACCTATTTCAACTTTGGTTTTAAGAATATTGTGTGTTTTAGTTTCCATTCATCATTTGCATGTTCAGTGTTTGGAGGCGTCATGTTCCTAGGACAGTGAAGAGGGGGGGTCCATGATCTCCAATGTCCCCTTGTCCTCTGAAATGCCTATGATCTTTGATCCACTAGATTAGGGATGCTGGTTGGAGCAGCCCTCCTCTGAGGCTTTGTCAGATCAGAGGCCAGAGCAAGTTAGTTAGCCAGGGATGTAATTTACTGGGTACGCAAAGCCAGACTATTGGGGAGGAAATCCCGCAGGATGGCTCCCTTAGAAGTGGCTCTGAAAGGAAGGAAACCTCAGTTCTGGGGTCTAATTTGGCATAAGTCCTTTCTTTTGAATTGGCCACCAGACCCGTCGCCGGGGTCAGTGTGAAGATGCAGGGATACCCTTAGGGAAGTTCCTGACGCTGTGAAGCATGCCCTGGCATCCAGAAGAAAGAAGAGTGAGCATCTGGCATAGGACAGCTTCTGAGAACATGACTAGAAAAATACCAGGCCCAGTCATTCTGCATGCAGAGTTGATTTTAACTAAACCAGAAAGAAATATGCTGCCTGGGATACTTGGTTCTTCACATTTTAATGAGGAACCTGTCATGGTTTCTATTGTGAAGACCAGTGCAAATTATTGATGCTTTATAGGAAGCATTTGGATTAAGTTGCAGGTTCAGGATAAGCTTGTGTCCAGCAAGTACTCGGCCTCACCGAGTCACCCTGGCAGGTTCAGAGGTAATATGTCTCATCCTGCATGTTAAATGATGGCTCATTTCTTTCAGGAATATAGTGCTGTAAAGCAAAACTCACAATTAGGTTTATTTGTTTTAATATCTTATGCTGAAAAGAAATGATTCAATGAAAATTTAATTTTGGGGCCTTTGCATCCAATCATTCAAATAGTTACTGGTGCCTCCTGTGAGCCAGGGCACGTTCTGGGCCTGGGGATCCAACAGTGAAGCAAACAAGCCCTCTTCTCCAGGAGCTGTTTTAAAAGTTGATGTCTATGTGTGGGTCCACGAAATGCATACGTGCTCCTTTCAGTGGATGTCTCCTTCCCCATCCCTACTTATAACTAGAAAAATTCTTGTCTTTTTCTAAGGCTTAGTTCAAGCATCACTTTAGGAATTCTTTCCAAATCCTCCTCCCAAGATGCAAGCTAGGCCGCTCCCTCTTTTGTGGTTCCGTGTTTCCATTGTACCTCTCAGAATCCATGGATGCTGAGTTATTAAGTTAACTTTAGGAGTTATTCAGGGTTTACAAATCTGTTTCTCCTAGTAGACTTATGCTCCTGAAGGTCAAGGACAGGGTCTTATTCATGTTTACATCCCCGGTGCCTAGCAGAGCGATTATGTTTCACATCTAGGGCACTGGTTGTCATACTTTAGCACATCAGAAACATCTGCCGGGTTTGTGGGTCGTTAAAACAGATTGCTTGGTCTCACATTCTGAGTTTCTGATTCAGAACATCTTCCGGGGAGGATGGTAAGAATTTGCATTTCTAACAAGGCTCTGCTGGTGCTGCTGAGCTGGGTTCACATTTTAAGAACTACTAATCTACTACATAGTAGGTGCTCAACAGCTGTGGGTTCGGTTAATGAATGGCCGCATTATATAGGCAGAAAAAGAAGCTCGCTAATGTTTGCTTTTCTTTCCATCCTTCCAACTTCAAGTAAGTTACAAAATCCTAATTAATTCACAGACCTAAGAAAAGATCAGGAGCCTGGCCTTCCACCCAATTGTCTGTTATAAATTGTAATAATGGCAACATTTACTGTGCTCTTTCTACGTGCCAGACACTGCTCTAAATGTTTAATGTGTATTGAGTAACATAATACAGCAACCCCTTGAGATAGGTCTTAGATAGTACCCCAATCTTCATGAGGCAATAATGGCATAGAACAGTTAAATCACTTGCACAAGGTCACTATAGCGAGAAAGTGACAGAGCCAGGATCTAAACCTACAAGTGTCACTCTACAGTCCTTATACTTAATCCTTACAGTCTACTGCATATTAATTATAGAAGGTGCAAAGCAGTAAAATGGGGAAGGGGCATCAGTGGAAGCCAAAGCTGGGCTCCCTTTGTCTTGCTCATGTAAGAGAAGGAGGGAGTGTGTGTGTGTGTGTGTGTGTGTGTGTGTGTGTGTGTGAGAGAGAGAGAGAGAGAGAGATAGAGAGAGAGAGAGAGAGAGAGAGAGGGAGAGGGGTGGGGGGGCTCTGCATGGAGATGGGGAACTGGAAGGTAGGCAGAAGCAAAAAAAAACAAAAAACAAAAAACAAAAGGGAGGAAAGGACAGGGAAAAGGATAGGGGGAAACTCGATTAGTAGTGGCTGATGATGTGGCCTTTCTCAACTTTAGGATTTTAAGCACAGAACCCAGAATACTATTTGACCATTTTCTCCACTTTCTCAAGGATGGTTCACTACTAGAACCAGGGTTGATGCGTCAGAAAGGGTTAATCCAGTATATACAACGGACCCCTAGGGTGTTAATACTCAATTCTCCAACTTGGCAGAAGAAGGCTGGCTAGAAGCAGGACTGGTTCTGCTTCTACTATCAATCCATTTAATTTAGAAGCTCTTTGATTTGGAAAGAATCCGGGGGCTCAGTGAGTAAAATATTATGGGGCCAAACTAACAAGACTCAAAAAGACAAATACCGATTCTTGACGAAGAGACATTGACTGTCTGTAAAATCAGTTATCAACCTACAGTTAGAAAACAGATGGTACGTTTTAAATCACTCCTGTAAGTGAGCTGACCTACGGATTGTCATTAATGCTCCAGGCCTTCCCTTGCTCTGCTGCGTAATCAGCCTTTTATCTCCTACCAGGGAAATCCATTAGCCACAAGCGTCTCCAGTTTGTGTCTCTTCTCAGCTATTAAAACATTATTATATTAAATAATTCACCCTTGATGATTGATCCTCACTTTTATTAGCTTCATATTCAGGGAAAAATAAGAATAGATGTTTATAGTTTATACTGTAGAGTGACGAATGTTAAATCTCATCATGATTTTCATGAGAAAATCAGGAAGAAGCTTCTTCAGACATAGAACAGGATTTGTTCACTTCTTGCCCAATTTCTACCCTTCCCCCTCACCCCCCCACCCCGTTGCCCACAGAGTCCAGCCCTGGGGGATGGGAAAGAGGGAAGGGGCTGGCTTACTATTGGAACGAACTTTCTTGTAGCAACACACAGACACACTCACCTATACCTGTCCTTCCCTTCATAAAGAGAAGCATCCAGACAGGAGAAGGGAGAGTGTTCCCAGGCCCCCCAACCCTTCTACATTTCCATTTCCCCCCAGAAACTCCAGTTGAGCCTTTCTTTGACCCCTGCTGCCTCCTCTCTCACAGGGAAATATACAAACTAAATTGATTGCTTATACAAAATTGATGAGTTAAGTGTACACCAGCTGACAGGTTCAATGTAAAAATGACTATAATTTTTATCAAAATTGAGACTATGACTGCTAAACAGCTATATTGATTCAGCTGTGTATATCAAACTAAAATTGGCTTACTACATGGAAAGTATATATTTAGTAGAGTCTACTGATGCCCTTCCTTATCTATTTTCACTCTCTTGGTGATATCATCCAGTCTAACTTAAAATACATCTCTGTGCTGACTTCTCCCAATCGTGTATCTCTAGTTCAGACATCTCCCCTGAATTGCAGACTATATAACTTACTTGGCCTCTCTACTTGGGTGTCTAACAGGTATCTTAATCCAGACATGTCCAATACTAAACTCTTCATGAGTTCCTTCAACCTGCCCAAGCTTAAGTCTCCTATATTTTAGTAAGTAACTACTCCATCCTTCCAGTTGCACAGGCTTGGAGCCATCCTTGACTCCAAGCTTCCCCTCATAACCTTCATTCAATCTCTCAGTTCTTTTAAATTTTACTCCCAACTACTTCCGACCAGATTGATTCAACCACCCTGCCGAGCTAACAGCATCTTTTGCCATGATGTTATACTAGCTTTCTAACTGGTCTTCCTGTCTCCACCATGACCCCCTTACAATCTATTCTCAACCCAGAATCCAGAACCATCTTTTTAAAAGGTATGAAAGAACATGTCATTCCCTTGATAAAAACTTTTAATGGTTTCTTGTCTCTCTCAGATTATAATTCAAAGTCCTTACAAAGGACTTCAATGTCCTACATCATTTGGCCTCTGCTATGTCTCCGATCTCATCTCCATCTACTCCCCCAACCTGCTCACTCCATTCCAGCCACAGTGCCCGCCTTGCTCTTCCTTAACTACACCAGGTCCCCTCTCAGGACCTTCGCACTCGCTGCTCCTTCCACCTGGAACCCTCGACTGCCAGAAGGCTCGCTTCTTTATCCCTCCAGGCCTTTGCTCAGGTATCATTTTCTCAGCGAGTCCAACCTCGACCACTCTATTAAAAATAGCAGTCTCCCGCTCTGGCACTGCTTACTCCCCTTCTTCATTTTGTTTTTCCCTTAGTACGTATCACCCATCTCACACATTGTATTTTTACTTATTTGTTGGTTGTCTTTTTACCCCACTAGTATATATAACCTCAAAGACGTTTCTGTTTTGCTCATTGCCATATCCTTGGCACCCAGAAAAGTGTCCGGCATACAGGAGGGACTCAATACATATTACTGAACGAATGACGAATAAGTTTAAATAACTTTTTTGAGGAATTTTGCTATAAAAGAGAGCACAGAAAGAAGAGCGCGTAGGATAAAGTGAATTTTAACTTTTAAGCTGTGTAATATTACAGAATGTTTATATGCTAATAGAAATGGTCCAGTAGAAATAGAAAATGTGATAAAATAGGAGAAAGGGAAATCTGTGTGACTCATACTGTTAAGCAGGCGACACGTGACGGCACAGCCGGGGGGCTGGGCGTAGACGGCAGCAAGGGCAGTTTATCTGCAGAAACAGGAGAGAAGCTGAAGAATATAGATGCAGGTAGGTTGGATCTTGTAAAATTTCTCTGATTGCTTCTAATTTCTTCATCGGCTCATTTCCTTTCTGCATCAGTTGAGATGAAAAAAGAGAAGCAGAACTGGAGATTTTTGAAAGGCAAGGAGAAGGTGTGAAATGATTTTCTAGAGAGCGGGAATGTGAATTAATTAGGAGAAGGTAGTAGGATTGCCAGGCTCACTTTCAGTTAGTCGTCATAAATTTCAAATGAGACCAGTGAGCATGACAGTGTGTATGAACTCCAGCCGTCTGCAGGTACACAAGCAGAAAGTTGCAGAGTTGAATTTAAGCAGGCTCGGTGTTTTGCCAGGCCAGTGTGAAGCAGTAGGGGATGCGCAAGGTGGCTGATGGTACATGCAATACAATAATTATAACGACAGACTATGAGATCTAGGCTAGGTAAGATGGGATGTGAGGGTAAGGGGCTGACGGGAGGCATGGGTTAGTTAGAGGCATTGTTAAGGTGATAAGGTAAATAAATTGGCAATTTCTAGCAAGTTTGAAGAACTGTTGATTTGGGGAGTAAGTCACAAAGATGAGAGCTGTTGGTGTGAGAAGACATTATAGAAGGATGCCACTACTGGCAGTAATAAAGCCGAGGGTCTGATGACAGGGCTGGGTGTCGGAGATGAAGTGGAGGGCAATCTCATTGGAGAAGAGGTCAAGAATTTAGAGGCCAGGGTACTGGGAGGATCAACTATGTAAATATTGAAAACGGCAAGAAATAACGCAAGTGTATTGTTAAAAAAGACAATGGAAAGGCGCTAACATTTTCTGGACCCGGAAGGAGTGGCCTGTAGTTCCACTGATAATTACAGCGAGGTGCAGTACTAGGTAGTGCAGGTGTATCGGCATAACCTTCAAGGGAACAAGGGGAGTTCACGGAGAAGGCGTGGGAAGTGATCTGGAATTGGTAATGAGGCGCGAGAAAGCACCTTCCTACATTTTAAGGCTCAGTGATATGAAAGATGCCCGCAGCAGAAACATGAGTCAGACGACAGGTTTGAGCTGGAGCAAGATGGTGAAGGGAACATCCTGAGCAGAGGTTAAGAACAGGGAATTGAGATGCCATCAACAAAAATGGGCTTTCCTAGCTACTGTGCCTGAATATCCAGAAATTTCCATTTTCAAGGTAAGATTTTAAAAAGACAATTCAATTTTCAGAGGCTGTTTTAGTTTCTTTGGCTTCTATAACATTATACCACAAACTAGGTGGCTTAAAACAACAGAAATAGATTGTTTCACAGTCCTAGCAACCATTAAGTCCTCAAGCAATATGGTCATGCTCCCTCTGAAATCTGTTGGGGAGAATCCTTCCTCGCCTCTTCTAGCTTCTGACGTTTGCCAGCAATCCTTGGTGTTCCTAGGGCTGGAGATGCATCGTTCTCATCTATGCCTCCATCACAGCATTCGCCCTGTGCGTCTCTGATCTCTTCTTGTAAGGACACCAGTCATATTGGACTAAGGAACCACCCTACACCACTATGACTTCATCTTAACTAATCACATCTGCAACAACCCCATTTTCAAATAAGGTCATGTTCCGGGATACTGGAGGTTAGAGCTTTAACATATCTTTTGGAGGGACACAATTCAACCCACAACAGGAATGTTGATTAAAAAAACCCATATCTTTTACGGAATGTGTTTGCATTTTAAGTTACTCAGTTTTTGTCCTAGTCTGTAAATGAGGCCTGATAACCCAAGTTTTTAAGCAATTCCCATTATTTGCAAAATGTACAACAACCTAAAGAGAAAAAAGTGTCATATACTGTGCATGCAATTTAAAGTCATATAACATAAAAGTATCTATTGCTATTGTGCGATGATGCCATTAAACCTACTGGGACAGCCCAGCTGGCTCAGAAGGGAAGCATTACACTTTTAAGTTGAGGGTCTTGGAGTCTCTTTCATTATTCTTGTTGCTCTATTATTTTAAAATGTTGAACCAACCAAAGCTCAAAAGTCTATGGGTCTAAGAGTGGGGGAAATCTTGCAATAGCATGACGCCATAATATTAATCAGCTGAGAAAACCTCGATGGGAAAGAGATGGAGAAAAGTACTCATCTGGTTGTTTAGTCACAAGCTGAAACAGAGTCCCAGCGATTCCAGCCTCTAAGATACTAAAAAGTGCTACCCTAGGTCTCAGCACTCTAGTTGCAACTGCGACTTCTCCCTGATTTTCTTAAGAGTCACATGAGTAAGAGATGCCACTCTCTATTTCTTCTGTGATGGAGTAAACCTAGGCTAGACAGCCATTTATTATACACTCACTAGATGCCTGGCTCTATACTAGTCCTCTGACCCACTGCCAGGGGGGACCTCAGCCTGGCCTGCATCCCGTGTCTGTTGAGGGCCACGTCTGGGAAATTGTGAACCCAGGTCTCGGAAAAAACACTGAAGAATGATCCTAGTTCCTCATACCTACTGAGTAGGTAGGTACATACCAAGTCTTGTATTCCAAATGAATGCAGACCAATATTCACTTCAGTTTCAAGTTGACTCACTGAAAGTTTTGAATTGGTGAGGTCTATATCAATGAGGTTTGTTATGCTGAGGGAAGTCATCTGATTATTTGACTCTTCTTACCTTGTCAGAATGGAGCTAGCATTTCAGAAGGGACGGTAAGGCTAAGGTTTATTACTTGAAGGTAATGTCTTTCATAAAAGATGCAGAATCTAACTGTTGAGTAGTATATCTCTCCCTCTTCACCTCCTACACAGCTTGTAAGAAATGAGGTCCCTTACTCTATTACTCTAATTGAATTCCAACTTGGGTAATTACACTCTAATTAAATAAATTTTCCCCATAGTTTTAACTCACTGACAAATAGTGCTAGTCAAACAGCTACATTTCGCTTCCGGAAATGCATCCCCACTCCATCTCAGTGATGAGTGAAGTAATTTATATTTGGGAGATATGTGTATGAAAAATGCACAGTTCATAAAATATTTTAAGTATCATTCATGATTACATATGCTTTTCTCAGCATGAAATAACATTAATTTCTGTTATAATCTTTCATCTAATTTCTCATATGCTAAGGGCCAAAAGGAACAAGACAGTTAATTAGCATTTCGTATTTGCAGAAGAATTTTTGTTTAGTTAACCAGTAGCTTGTATTTTTTTTTTTCATTTCTAAAGCACATTTCATTATCCCTCGGGGACAGACTGGGGTACGTATTATTGTTTCCCATTCTACAGATGAAAAAAATCGAGGCAGTATTCCCCAAAGTGGGGAAACCAGTTTCTATCGGTACCAGCCTCGGGACCTAAGTTTCCTCTGCTCCCCTGGCCCAAGGCTCTTTCTATCAAACACTGGATTAGTAGCAATTACTCTAGTTTTACCAATGAGAAAGAAAAAAAAAAAAAGAGCAGCACATTTATGACCTATGTCACAGGTCATTAATTTGTAATAATTAATGATTTAGCCAGGAGTCAGAAGCCTAATAACTGGGTCTTGATGCTGTCCTTGGATCATGAGGCTACAGAGTCTTTGTGTCCACTGTTACTACATTTCAAATGGTACAGTTCAAATGTGATGCAAAGTCACACAAAAGGACTCAAATTTCAATTTTATTCTAATGACCCCTCTTAAAGGATTGTAGATAGTTACAATAAGAGATATTAGAGACAACATCAAAATACTCACAAAAAGCAGCAGTAGCAGGGGTGTTATAATGATGCCCTGAAAGAAATAAAAGAGATGATGGTTATTTACCAGCATGACTATCAGGACACTTTTCCATTCTAAACTCTGAGGCATGAAAATGCTTATCCTTCTCACTTCCGTTGAATAACACCTGGGAGATGAAAAAGAAGGGGAGCCCCAATCTTGTCTCTCCCCACCATAATGCCATAGCATCTCTAGTATGTGCCAGATATTTGTATCTGGCACCTTTAAAACTACAACCACCAATCTTCCTTAAACTCATTTTCCCTTTGTAAAACTTAAGCCTTCCATATTGTATATGCACCACTCGGGAGGGAGGTGCTGGCAAGCTTTCTTACTCCAAGGCTTTCAACTCTAACTTGGATAAAGTGCCCCTCTCCAAGAGAAGACAGGTGGTTTAGTCCCAGTTGGGGTCCTCTCCTGAGCAAAGACCACGACAGTTGTGATGAATGAGATGTCGTGGTTTTGTAATGTGAACTGATCTCCCCTAGGAAATGAGCCGGGATCTCAAAACTCATTTCACTTGATTAGACTCTGTGTCTCCGTGGTGGAAGGCAAGTCTTTCATCTAATTCAGCCACATAGGACCACCTCAGTCCCTCTGCCTCCCCTAGGTGGGAAGGAGCAAAAGATTTGTTTTCCGTGATGACAAGAAACAGTTTGAGGCTGTTGTCAATGAAGCAGGATACAAGCTTTTCAGTTTCTTGAAGGTAAATCTTTAAAACTAGGTGTTTGAGTTGGGAGTTAACGTGACAGGCTTCAGTGTAGAGCAGGAGATGATCATTTTGTCCCTTAGTTCTTCCTTTATCTCTCAACATTTCATTATGATTTACACAAGAAAAAGCATTTCATATTTTTACTAATGAATTCTACTTGGAACTTTAGAATTCCAAAGAGTCTCTGTGTGTGTACATTTGTGTGTATGTGTGTATGTGTGTATGTGTGTGTGTGTGTGTGTGTGTTGTGTGTGTGATAGAGACAGACAGAGAGTATGTTGTGCCCGGGATCTATGTACGGTACCACTTCATTACTTTAGGGGAAAACAGTCCTTTATAAAGTCCTTTTGTCATTACCATAATTAAATTCTTTTGAATGTGGCCCAAGAGGAAATGGCTTACCTTTTATGAACATTGCTACTATGACTTTCTTAAGCATCATACACGTGTGAGCATTCATACACAGGCTTGTTATATTGTTAAATGATAGAATAAATGCTTCTTTATTGTGCAAACTTTTGTAATTGGCAATAGGGAATACGATATTTTAATTTAAGTGTTATATTTTAAAATCTATTTATTAAAACATGTAGCTTATCAACTCCACTGGTATCTCTGAAACAGATTCTCATCAGCACATTTACGAGAGCCAAACGTGCAACATGCCAAAACAATGTTTGGGAGCTACTGTCGTTCAATGATATGGAATATATTCAGACTTTAGGAGGAATTCCAAACTTTACAAAGTCATGTGAAAATGAAAATATATGCCTGTTTCAGCCTATGTGGGAGGCATCTGATTTCAAGTCAATTTGTTTAAATGTTTATTGAACGTCCACTTATATGTATGTACCAGGCACTGCCCCATTAATTAGAATTAATGGAAACTGATTTAGTAGAAAGTGGATAAAGATAGTCCAGGAAGAGGGAAGGGCATTCACATAGCTATAAAAAGTTGAGCAGGGTGTGAAGGAAAGTATAAAGTAGAGGGGTCAGAGACCAGATCACCAAAGGCCTTATAGGCCAGGAGAGGGAGTTTGCAGTTGATCCCAGCGACAATGACAAATTACTCAAAAGCTTAAAGCGAGGGTATAATGAGTTGGTAAATAATTTAGTATATGGAAAACGGATTTGACTAAGCTTATAATGTAACCAGTTTTACCTTTGTTATCTATCATTTCACCTGAATTCAGATGAAAAAAAAAATAGAAACTTATATTAATGTTAATTTTGGAATATCAATAACATTAATAATACTTCTGAGGAACAAGGTATGATCTCTGTGATAGGATAGGATTTTCACCAAGGAAGAATGTTGAGCATTGTCACCAATCTGGGGATATTTGTATTCGAGGAGTTGAAGCCACATTGGTGTCATATATAGTGTACGGGGACCCGTGTTCTTCCTGATGTCCATTTAGTTTCCTTTGCAATAGTGTAATTGTAATAGTATTAGTCATAATACCTGTACTGTTAATGATATCTTGCTCTGGCACTCTTTTGCACATTTAAAAATTCAAACCTCTCCTCTTGAAGGGGTTGAGTTATATAATAGCCCCATTTCATAGATGAGGAAACCGGGGTTCAGAAAAGCCAAGCGACCGGCCCAAAGTCGCACAGCAAATAAATGGCAAAGCCTGGACTCACAACTGCGTTGACCAACTCTGAACAAGAACCTACTCCGCTCTAGCAGATTTCAGCCACCAGCACAGTTTCTAGAGTTCTACTTAGGCGCACATGTAGTGATTAGTTGCTCTGTAACCTTGGTCTCAAGTCGACAATCAATTCTCAGAGATGACCTTATTCTGGAAGGCAGAGCACTATTATCTGCAGGTTTCCCTGCCTGAATATTCCACGTGGATAGTCACCAGCACTCAGTAGTTTCTTTGCAGTTCTCTCAAACATATTTGTTTCTAAAATATTAAAAATTTCCTAGCGAATAGGATGGATTTTCTAATTCTGGATTCAAGAGTCCTCATCATTTTCTCAAAAACGGCTGTTCAAGTACATTTACTAAGAATGAATTGTTAGATAATGCTGAAACCCGCTTTTTAGTTCTATTAGGAAACGAGTCAGCCACGATGCCATTCATCCAGACAAGAGCACCCTAATTAAGTTTTGGTGAAGTTGTTAGAATTATTACTAAAAAAAAATAAGAGCTACTATTTATGGAGTACTTACCTTATGTCAGCTGGTGTGCTGAGGACTTCGTGTATGTTATGTTACACGATCTCACAGCAACACCCCTCTGAGGTAGGCACTGTTATTTCCCACCTCCTAGGGGAGGAAACCGAGTCTCAGAGACACTGAGTGAAGCAGGACGAGGCAATGTCTGCCTCCCAATAGTTGATCTCTAGCTCCCTGACTTTAGAGCCTGTGATTCTGAATGTGTAAATAAAATCTTTGTAATCTTACCCTATTTCCTCAGGGTTACATTTTAAGAGTAAACCTGAGAGGAACTTCAAACTCAATGTGTCTCTTTGATGACATGAAACAAACTGAGAAATAAGCCTTCGTGTGACATGGCTGATACATTTTTTTTTTTTAAGTCAGGTTTTTTGCAAATATCAATGATAAAAAGAGTGACCTAAAAATTTTAACTGTAACAGCAACGATCATTGGAAACTGGAGAGTCAAATAAACATGTTATTTTCTCTCAGGCTCTGAAGGCTCAGTTTGAGTCTTTCTTTCCCTTTCCCAAGGAAATCCTATACAGATGTAAAAAACCGAGAGGTGGTGGAAGAACCCTTCTAGCAAAAGATGTTACCTTCCTCTTTGCAGATTCAGGGTCAACACACAGTTTTAGCATCCTAGCATCTGGGATGGTGTGCTAAGCTTTCTGGTCACAGCACCTGAAGAAGTCAAGTCATGAAGTGACTGGCTTTGATTGCCTCTTAGAAAACCTTCAGAAAATCCATTTACACCTCTGATGTGAATGACTGGGTGAATATATTTCAATGACTTTAGTGGAAAGGAAAAAAGTGTCAAATCTGAGAAACTGAGATTTAGTCGCATTAAAATACAAACCCCAACCCCCCAAATAACAACAAAAACAGCAACAAAACTGTAAATGTACTTCTCTCAGCAGGACTTGTAAAAAAGGCAAAAGTGAAGTGAATTATCATTTTTTGAAAATAGAAACTGTCGTCAAAAGGTTTTGCTGCAACAACTATTGTGATCACACAGATAACTAAAACTGACTTCTTAGGTTTCTGTCTCCAGGATATTGAATATTAAGCCTTGGAAAGGGAGCTTTTTATTTTTGATTAAAAGGCAATAACTCAAGTTTTGCAGAATGACAGAATCTCAGTTTTGCAAGGGATCTTAGACCTCCTCCGGTCCAGTCCTCGTCTGACGTACGACTCCCTGTGATAGTCTCCCTCACCTGATCTGTGCGGGTGTGACGGCTGCGCCTATGCCAGAGAACCCGCCTGGAGAGAATGTCCTTGCTCTCAAGGCACACGGGGCCCTGGCAGAAGCTCTTTGACAAGGAGGAAGCTCTTCCTTATACTGACCCCAAACCACTTCCTCTGCTGCCCTGTCTTCCCCTGGGAGCAACTTAGGGCATGTCTTGCTTCCGCCCCCTTTCTCGTGACGTCCTTTTAACTGCTGCCAGTTTTATCTCTAACTCAGCAAACTTATTTTGGTATACTTTTCTGATGGACTATAATCACCCCATTTCTAAAATCTCCTGGAAACCAACTTTACCATCCTCCTGATTCCCTCACTAGTCAGTTAAATAAATGTTTGACGTGTCCATTCTACATTTGTAAAACAGTTTTCAATTTTTGGAAATTATACTTTGAGAACTCCTTTACTCTGAACCTTGTATTTATATTTAGTGCAAAGATTAATGCCAATTAAAATTCCTCAAGAATGAAATTATGTCAAACCAATATGTAATGAGTAAGACTGGCCAGCATATCCCAACTAATAAATTATAAAGGGGTGATATGGGGTATTTTGGAGACGGCTAAATTTAGACAAAATAATCGGAGTATATGGTCTTCAGAGAATATGACCTGATAAATGAACAAGACAAACAGAGGCTCACATACATGGACAACAGTTTAGTGGTTACCAGAGGGAAAGCGGGGAGGGAGTAGGTAGATAAGGGTAAAGGGGGTCAAATATATGGTGACGGAAGGACATTTAGCTTTGGGTGGTGAACACACAAAGCAATATACATGATATATTATCGACTTATATACTTGAAACCTATATAATTTTATTAACCAATGTTATGGCAATAAATTTAATTAAAAAATGGATGTCAAAATATATAGTTGAGTAAACTTTACAGAAGAAATAAGGGGGCATTAGGAGCCGAGGAAGGAGCAGCAGGAAAGACGGTGATGATTGATTGGTGGGTGGGGACCTCTTTCCCCTCCTCCGTCTGTCTGCACTCTCCTCTTGAAAACTGGACCTTCACAGAGCGAGCGCCTGACATTCCGAAATTAAGCATTTCTCAGTGTGTTCACCGCTCTGTCAGGGGAAGAGAGCTGATGGGAGCATCTAGTTTGTTTACCGGGCACAGTGCGCTACAGCAAAGACAGCTGCATCAGACTATTTGAGCTAGATAACACCGACCTGAACACATCCTCTAAATTCTCTCTAGTCTGGGTCTGTGCTTGCCAAGAAAAACGTTGAATGATAATTTTGTTTTCCGAGGAGGGCTTTCATAGGAGGAGAACCCGCCGACTAGCTGATACTGGTCTCCCGGAACACAACCACACTGCTGTGTGCTAGTGACAGTGAGTCTCCGATCTGAGAAACTCAGGATCTCTTCCTGGACTGTGGTGACCCCGCTGCAGGAATGGTAGCTGGCGTGTTTCAATGACACACATGTAATTAAACAAACATCTGCTGAGTGCTAACTCTGTATCAGACATCATGGATGCTGGAGGGAAAAGGATTCCAGAGTCTCCTAAACATGCAAAACTGCAGTCATTTTGAGTGGAATTTTACCTAAAACTCCAGAAAAGTTTCTGTGATGTTTTTGGGGTTGTCTCTGAAGACTGTTTTGTTGTTTGTTTGCTGTGTTTTAAAAAGACAAACTTGAGGATTTAAAAAATTCGTAGAAAAGAGCCAAGAGGGAGCAGGGGCATGGAGATTTCCTAAAGGGGTTGCAGCCACCACGCCCGAGGCGGCAGCGGGGGAGGCGTTCCCGCCCATGACTAGAGAGTTTGACACCTCTTCACTGTACGAGGAGAGATGAGGATAGACTAGGTAGCAATGAAGACAAGACTCGGAGGCTTGATGGCAGAAAGTTGAAGGAACTTTCACTTAAGAGCTTCTATCTTCTGTATTAAGTACAAAGTGAAGCAGTTTACTAAAACGAGGGTAAGAGTTTCAGAGGAAGGGTAAAGTCAGAAACTGGAAACCTGTGCTGTGACTAAAGGGAGAGGGTCTCTAGAACTCTGAAAGTGCTAAGGTTTTACTTCGACGATACCAAGATAGTCTCCAGCTGTTTACTGGATGCAGGGAGAAGAAATGAGACTCCTAGATCAGAGGCAAAGGACTTCATTACTCATGACGGGCAAGCAGCCTAAGCATGATGTTGGCCTCAGTTCCCCTTCCCCCAAGTTCAGTGGGGTGGCGCAGATGGGCTCCGATAGATGCCTGCGCATACAGTGGGGTGCATTACAGGAAGAGAACACAGAGTTCCGGGAACCCAAGTCTTTTATAATGGGTAGAAAGCAGGCCTACCCCTTGCTCTGGAGGAAGATACTATCTTTATCTTCCAAGGCTGCAAGCAAACCTGCCCTTTGTTCGAGACAGATGCTATTTCTATCTTTTAAGGCTGTTCACTAGACAAACATCTTTGAAAAAATAGTTGGGAAACATGAGCAGTCAGCGCCTGCTCGCAAGATGTACAGAAATATGAGAGACACCTGGAGAATTATCTTCCAATATAGGAAATGTTCAGCAGACCAAACCTGTTGTTATTGGTCACCTAAACATTTGAGTTATCAAGCTCATTTAAAAATGAGCTTCTAAAAAAAAATCTCCTTTCAAATATCATCACTGAGCCAATGTCCTTATACAAGGAAGTGATAATTAGGAAATCATTTTTAAATGATCCAAAAAACATCTCTCCAAGATGACGTCGATCTTTGCGCACTATGATTCAAATAAGAGTCTAACCAATTGAACTGACTTCCAATTCATAGTTCTCTCTCTCTTTTTAAATGGGGGAATTTGCCAAATGTCTTTTTGAAAACTAGATCCTCACTAGGTTGAACTGTGGTTGTGGGCCAGCGCCACTGCTGGATCTCAGACCCCGCCCAGACCCACTGTATCATCATCTGCATTTTTTACAAGATTCCTAGGTAATTTGTAGGTAATTTTAATTTGAATTAAAGTTTAAAAAGAACTAATTCAGACTCTAGAGCAGAGTAGACAAACTTTTTCTGTATAGGGCCAGATAATTATCCCAGGCTTAGCCGGCCACCCAGGCTGCAGCAATTACTCAGCTCTGCTGTTATAGGCAGAAAGCAGCCAAAGATAATAAGTAAACAATGGTCCTGGCCAAATTTGGCCCCAAGGGCTGTAGTTCTGACCTGGCTCTAAAGTATTGTTTTGGATTAGCAGTTACATTTAAAAAAGAAATAAGTAAGTGTAACAAACTTTGAATTTTAAGGACTTGGTGTTTTGTGAATGCGTGCAGGCTTCTAAGCGTCACCGCCTGTTTCTTTGCAGCTGCTTACAACACACTACTTAACTACCAATTCCTCAATTTTTCTCTAGACTGAAAACAAATCACCAGTTAACAGTGTGTAAAATCTACTTTTCTCCCTTTTTGATATTTGTGGTGATATTTGCATATGCCCAGGTGCTGATTCTACTCCTTTTCCTTATGATTTGTCAAAGATAGCGATTTGGCAGTTTCAAAAAGTTAATTTTCTTGGAACCCTACGAGGTAATTTGTTTGGGCCAGTATGTAATGTCTGCTTATCTTGAGCCTATTTTCCTTTTGCCAATATTTACTTTGCTATTTCTAATACGAAGACGGTTCTCTTTGCCAAATATGATGGAAGCAAAGGGAAAGGCTAGTGGGGAGGGGGAAATTAAGGATGCTGAAATTAAGGATGAAGCAGGCAAAATGTGGGGAATTTAGGGTCTTAATATTCAGAGCTGTATAAGAGAAAAAGGATAAATGCAAGAACATGAAAGAGGAATACCACGCACGTCACTAATTAGAACTACTAATTAGAATTAGTACATTACTAATTACTTACTAATAATATAGTGATATATGTTAAAGCTGAGAAAGTGTTGAAGCTCATGATTTGTCTTACTACTTTTAACTAAAAAAGTGAATCTTTTCAGACTATGTAAACTCACAGACCTGTATTAAAACTATTAACAAGTAACGTGGCTTTTTTTCTATCCAGATTAAGAGTGATAAGAACAATTTGAAATTCAATTAAAGCCCAAAGCAAGAAGGATGTGGGAATTTTCTGTATTTTTTAAGGATCTTCCATATAAATGTATTCTAAATTTATAAATTTCGCAGGCAATAAATAATTTTCCAAAGGAGCTCCTTAAAAATCCTTATCTGTAGAGACTGAATAGGCAGCAAAAAGAAATTAAGTCAACATTTCTTTTTGGTGACGTAAGTTTTCATGGCTGAGGAAAGACTTGCCAGAGTCCTCTGGGCCTGTGGGCCTCCCCCGTGGGCACGCAGCTGTGGTCCCACATGCTGCAGCTGTATTTTCCCTGGGAATACATGTGGCAGCCTGTTAAGGATTATTAGTAGCACAACAAACATTATACACAAGAAGCGCAGCTCTCTGAAAGTGTCAAGAGGATGGTCCCATATAACCCAAGGGTCGGCCAGGGTTCCCATGGCCTGAATCTTATTTCTTGCTTTAGAATCACTGCTTCAGAGATACTGAATACCATCATCCTATCAAAAGCCAATGTTTCTTAAGTTATATTATGTACTAGGAACTGTGCTAAATGCTTTGAAAACATTATCTAATTTAAAATTTCAGTAAGTGAATAGATTACCCCAATTTCATAACCGGGAAAAGAGAGGCTTATAGAGACAACGGCTAAGCTGTAGGAAGTACCAGGAGGCAGAACCCGAGCTAAAGGAATAAAAACAAAAGTTGAGAGGTCAAGAAATGGTCCAAAGGAAGAAAAGGTGTTAGGAAAAAAGAAAAGAGCAAAGGAGGAAGTAGGAAACTTAAAAAGATATTTAGAAAATGGGTTGAAAAACAATCAACTAAAAATATAATATAATAAAAATGTAAATTTAAAACACGGTCAAAGATCACAATACAATCTGCCAGTGGTGTAGGAATATATAAAAAGGATGCACTAAGTAATTCTCTCAGGCCACTAGAGTAACACTGAGTATGTATTACCCACTGACTTAACAGATTTAATGTGTATCTGACTCACTTCTCATTGATGCCTGTAACAGACAGTACGTGGCACATATTAGGCACTCGATAAGTTTTTGCAGAGTGAATGAGCACATGAATGTGTGTCCACAAATGTTCCCTCAGGGACCAGCATATCCATTTGATGAGAAACACTCATTTTCTGAAATGCTTTAAAATCCTTATGTTTGTAATAATAATGAGACTAGTTGGCATTTGTTGAATGCTTTCTTTATATGTGTCAGGAATTGTTCTATGATCTTGGTATGTACTAAATCATTCAACCCTCTCAGCAAACTTGGGAGAAGGGTGCCATTACAATTTCCACTTTAAAGAGTAGAAAACAGAGGTATACAGACAGAGCTACACAAAATCCCTAAGTAGTAAGTGTCAGGACGGGAAGCGAGCCACGCAGCCTGCTTCCAGAATCCATGGTCTCTACCAGTGTGTGTCTACATAGAGGTTAAGAGTGCTTTGAGAACTTATAGATATCAGAGAATTCTAGGTGAAAGGGATATTAGGAATAATTCACCATCTCATTTTACAGGTTGCAAAGCTGAGGCCCAAGGAGGCGCCGTCTCTCGCACGCAGCCTCAGAGTTAGCGGGTACACCAGGACCAGCGTGCGTGCGCGCGCGCACACACACACACACACACACACACACGCACAGACACACACACACAAAACCATAGATAATAAAATGAGAACGGACCATAGAAGGGTTTTTTGAAGGAAATCAAATCATGAAACAGGTACCCCTTGACCCCGCAAAAGGCTCATTAATTGCCAACAAGGCTATGGGAGAACATTTTCACAAAATTTTGTAAAAGCAAGGTAGAGATGTGGAAGATGGAGGAGACAGCATGAGCGTCACTGAGGACAGAGAAGGGAGGCGATGAAAAGTGACTTGTGAGAGATTTGGGGAAGGTGCTTTTAACACAGACCTTTAGATGTTTAGGTGAATTTCTTGGAAAGTATAAAATGATTTTCTTTTAAACAAGACATTCAAAATTACTGTTTAAACAAAACTAGTATTCAAATTCCTAACAGACCTTTAGTATAAACAAACAACAAACAAACAAAAACAGACTGTGTCTACACATGTGAAATGAATGGGTTTGGCACAGCTCATCCATTCCTTTTGGATGTGTCTAAATGACAGCGCACACTGCTGCTAGATCTAGCTGTGACGATCAATACCGAGTGTAAAGATGGACAAAATGAGTGGAGACAGCTGCCCTCCACTTGCCTTGTCTCATATATCAGTGGTCTGATTTACTCTGGTTTTAATAATATTCCTTAGCCAGAGTGATTCCTACAGCCTAGCAAATTGGCCCTGCGCTTTGTGACTCAGAGAAGCTTCAGTCAGGAGAACCCACGTCCCCAGTAAAGGGCTGCTCGTCACGGGAGCGTGTGTCCTCATATCCTCCCACCGTCACCAAGGCAGAGGCAGTAGGATTCTCACATTCAGGCTAACCTCTGGGAGTCTTCTTTCCTGACCCAGCCCCTACCAACAATGTCTATTTTAAACAGGCTTATCCTTAATAACATATTTATTTTTATTAAATCTCAGTGGGCAGGAGAAGAAGAACGTAGTGTGATACTGGGGTTTGTACAGGACGGATCCTAGACCCCTAACCTCCTCAGGGCAGTGCTACTCAAAGGCTGCCGGAATTCCTGGAGGCAGAAGAAAAAGCGTTGATGAGGTGACGATGAACACTGCCTTATCCATTTAGCAGATCCTATCAATAGACTTTGCCATGTTTTGATTATGTGGTTTTCTTGGTATAAAAGTTCAATAATTAATACAATTAAATCATTTCTGCGTAATCAAATTTCACCTTATGGCCTAGAAAAATGCAAAAGAGCTAGCAAAAAAATGTTTTATCTCAAAATTCCCATGATGAAGTGCTAAACACAGTCTTGACTCATTTTTTGGTTAAAATTACATATAACTAATTGCCCTTAGTGTTTCAGCAAAGACTTATACACAAGTGCTTCTGGATCTACACTATTGGGTGTTGTCACTATGGCATTTTTAAGAAGGAATAGGCATTTCTCCTCAGACATAGCTGTAGGTACATTCATATCAGATATATATTTTTAAATGTACTCTGCTAACCACTTCAATTATCTTTGGAACTCAAAAGTGCCAAAGAGAGAGAAGTGACCATCTGGTAAATCACATCAATGAATTTAACGAAGAGTCTTTAAGGAAACTGAAAATCCATGTCAACATAATTTTTCTAGTTCCCCAGTAGAGGGCAACTTCTACACACATTGACAGTTAAAGAAAAAAAAAAATTATGCACACATTGGTAAGAACTACTGTATGTTTAAGATAAAACAACATAGTTTATGCCCATGAATAGATTTTCACTAACAGGTAGCTACAAAATGTCATGAAATTGTAAATATGTAATTAGGAATTGAATATATTTAATAATGAGTAATTGGCACTTTATGGTTAATATAAGTGATTACAGAAACTTTAAAGTAGCAACCATTTAGGTGACAATGATAGAATTATCAGTAACTGAAATATAAAGGGTAAATGATGTGCTGATCTTTAGTAAACATTTAGATTGAGTTTCATTATGATGAGTTCCAAATATGGTTAACATGAATACAGGAAGTCTTATTAAGAACAGGCAAAAAAGGGGAGGGGGTCATAACACAAACATCTCAAAATATAATCAAACATCTTTGTCATTATAAACATTGAAGTAATACTTATCAGTATTCATGTTTTAAATGACATCAGATATAAGAACATTACTGTATATATATTTATGTATATGCAAATAGAGTAAAATTCTATAATACATCTCATTACTATATAGATTGACACAATGTGACATGTTCTTATTCATTCACTCATTCAACACTTATTTATCGAGCATTGATTATGTGCCAGATACTACTCTAGAAGTCAATGACACAGTGTGACAAATCTGACAAAATTCTCTGCCTTCTTGGAGCTTACATACCCCAGATAAAAAATAATGTATCATAAAGCTTTCTGAAAAGAAAAGCCTATAAAATAGAAGCTTAGAATGTTTCATAATGCTAGCTTTTCTCCCCCTCTCCAAAAAAATTAGGCTTTGTTTTTAATACATAGAAATATTACACGGAAAAATGAAATGGCTCATAATCTTAATACTCAAAGAATCCTTGTTAATCTTAAATAAAGTAATACATGAATTTGATTAGAAAAATTTGAATTGTATAGAAAAGTAAAAAATAAAAGAGAAAATATCTAGCATTCTACTCTCTCCATACACGTTAACAGTTCCTTGTGACTACTTCCAGAAAAGAAAATAATATACCAGTACCCTCCATTCCTCTACCTACCCACACATCCATCTAGCCTTCTTAAATTATTCAAATTTATACGGTTTTCTTAAGACTGTCATACTATACACACTATTCTGCATTTGACTTTATTTTCTTACTTCATCATATTTCTTAACTTGCTTTTTGTGAAAAAATATGTAAATGCATCTCATTCTTTTGACTCATTTTTTAATATATAAGTATTTTATAACATTCCATCTCTTAATACTTCAAAATTCTAGTTTAAAAAGTGGTCATACAATTTTATCTGATATTGATGAGCACTGTGGTATGTGGTGTTAATAACTGCAGTTTAATCTTTGAGGACTAGGAATTCACAGACTTTAAAAAGAAGCCTGGAAAAATGAACTTTAACTTATTACAAAGCAGCAAATTAAAAAATAAAAAGAATCAGCATTGGCTCTGCATAAAAACCTTACTAATAACTCCATTAGATCATATACAATAGAGCAATCTTCTGAAGAGTGTCTTTGATTGTGAATTAAGTAATTTTTCATTAGTAAATTTTTATAGTATGGTTATACAATCAACATTTTTTGAGTTCCGCTTAAAATTTTCAAGTAAACATGAAAGAATTACTTTATCTAATTCTATTTATAACACTGCTTAAACTACATATTTATTACAGTGGCATATTTGATATTAAAATGGGATCAGAACTTTTAAATTTACGAAAATTGTATGCAAAAATGGAGTAGAAGGCACTAGGTGGCGCTGTGGGACCTTCTGGATAAACCAGCGCAGCGCAGTTCTGCACTTGAATGAGCCGTGTGGCTGGATTCTCTACATTTAAATGCACATTAAGTAGTTCTTTTAGATAAACCAATGTCATGTAAATAATAAAAGTGACAAAATGCAAAAGCAAAGTTTTGATAGATGATCTCTTTCAGGAAGACATGACCTCCTTTCATAATTATCTACCCTAAATCCTATATTAATCTATTAAAAAATATCTTTATATAGTAAATGTCATTTTTGAAGCATGCTTCTAAATTGATTGTTATTTTTCACTTATCTTTAAAGTTATTTTATTCATATGTCCAACAATAAAAAAAGATCAGCAATTACACATTCTTGTCAAATAATTTTCAATTGAGTGATTTCTTATATCACAGTATATATTGTAATCTTCTTGGTTTTCATTTTTCTATTTTCCCTAGATGTCACTACTTGTTGTAGAGCTGTTAATTCAAATGCTGACAGTGGCCAGACAGACTGACAAGTAAATGTATGAATCAGGTCACATGTAAGATAATTGGGAATGGAGCAACCTAGAAAAAATATAGAGCATATGCATTCAAATTCAGATGAAAGACAAAACCTACACACACACACAGACACACACAGACACACACGCACACACACACATACACGTACCACTCTGCAGGCCAAAGAAAGCACATCTGTGGTCTGCATGTGGCCTGTGGGCCACTCATTTGTGACCCCTGACCAAGCCCAACATGTCCCCCAACCATTAATCTATGAGTGACACATCTTAAAAGATAACCCAAGAATTTTAGTTCAAATGAAGAAATGCGAATGATTTTTCAGCTATCCTTCTAGAATGTTTTTTTTTTCTTTTTTTTTTTAAATCACATTTGTATGTCCTTCCTTAAAGACAGAAATTCTAATGATTCAGGAGATAAACTGTAGTGGTTAAGAGCGATAATTCTCCAGGGTGAGCTACTGGTTTAAAGAAAAGCAGAGATTTAGCAGCCTTTTCCCATCAGCATGGTCTTCCTCTCCCTGCAGGTACTTTTATGATTGTGAGGGGAATAAATGAAGTATTTAAGGTTAGAAATATATGATTAACATAAATGAAAAAAGGGCAGAATTTATCCTTACTGATGTGATGGTGGAATTTACATTATAGGTACAAGGTGTGATTAAAAGAAATGAAAATAAGTTTTAGACGAATTCAACAAAACTCATGTAAAGGAATGTTGTTCTTTAACTGTCATTGAGAGAAGCCAAGTTTGTTTTTAAATGATGCATTGTTCCAATTTTTTTTAGCTGTCTTCAGAAAGAGCTTATGTGCCACATAAGAAAATAATATAAAATCACGTCATTTCTGAACTGGAAGAGACCACAGAGATCAACAATCCTCTTGTTACTTTCGCCACACCTCACAAATCGGTTCTTGAAAGATAAACACAGTGGAGCTGCAGTGTCCAGGCGAGGCTGTGTCACAGACAGCTAAGTGACCCGATGCTCACAGGAAGCCATGAGGGAATCACGATTTGCTTTGAAAGAGGAATGAGCCTTACACCAGTAATCAAGGCAAAAATATCATGTTTCAGGAATTTCAAGTACTGTCTACACAACCACAAAGGTCTCTGCTAACACTAAAAATCACTTGGAAGTTTTTGAGAAGGGAATGGGTTCGAACACAGATGCGTAGAAGGAGTGATGAAAAACAAACAGAGCGACACTGAATTCCTTCCGTTCACTCTTTTGACTGCCTGAAATGCCATCTCAGATGAGGTTTTTGACTTAATAAGCATCTTGTTTTTAAAATCGCATGTCTTTTTCTAGAGCGGCAATTCTTACGGTGTGGTCTGGGGACCCAGGGATTCCTAAGACTGTTTGGGGAGGGGTCGGTGAGATAAAAACCACTTTCATGATAATACTAAGACATCATCTGCCTTTTTCATCCTCATTGTCTCACAACTGTACAGTGGAGTTTTCCAGAGGCCACAGGACATGCGACACTGAAAGATTTAATAGAGAAACAGAGATGAAACTCCAGCCGTCTTGAGTTAAGCCAGACATTAAAGAGATTTGCAAAATATAAAACAATGACACTCTTCTCACTAGTTTTTCTTTTTCTTTTGGAAAATACAGATGTTTTTCATAAAAATAAGTATGTTTACATAGCATGGGGCTTATTGTTATTTTTAAATGAATGAATAATTTCCCAGCTTTAAATTCAAATAAGTCAAGTACAGATAGATATAACTGACATAAATAAAAGTTCCCCGTGGTCCTCAACAAATTTTAAGAATGTAAAGTGGTCCAAAAAATTCGAAACACTGTTCTTGAGGTAAGCTGCCCACATCATATCTAAATCAATTCTATCAGTGTGCTCTAAATACTGATGTGAATCTAAAACTTCTATCAACTGAGGCTTTGTTAGAGGCAGGAAAGGAAGAGAATTTTGGAGCAGGAAGCACTTCTTTGGGCAAGGCGGGCCCAGCTAGCTTGATGCAGTGGGGTAAACACTGGCACGAGAGCTATGGGCTTAGGTGAAACGATCTAGGGAGAAGTGGGAACACAAAGGGAGCAGGGAAGTGAGATGGCAAATGTTTTTAAATTTATTTTTTTTGATTACAGTTGACATTCAATATTATTTTATATTAGTTTCAGGTGTACAGCACAGTGGTTAGACATTTATGTAACTTATGCAGTGATCCCCTGATTAGTCTAGTGTCTGGCACGATATGAAGGTGTTGCCATACTACTGACGATACTCCCTATGCTGCACTTGACGTCCCCGTGAAGACCTCGCAACTGCCCATTTGTATTTCCCAATCCCTGTACCTTTTTCACCGAGCCCCTTTCCTTGCCTTCCCTCTGCCAACC
Organism: Pteropus alecto; assembly: GCF_000325575.1. Lineage (NCBI taxonomy): Eukaryota > Metazoa > Chordata > Mammalia > Chiroptera > Pteropodidae > Pteropus > Pteropus alecto. The sequence continues at coordinate 10,861,520 of NW_006431918.1, read as the reverse complement.
ATCGGTTCAATAGCAAATTTATTTTATTTTAAAATTTAGCCTGGGACCAATGCCATACCTAGGAAGGGGCCATTTTTCTCCACCTTCTCTTACCTCTTATTCTGTGGGAGACTCCAACTCAATCTCCAAAGGGAAATGGAATCTTTCACTGGTTTCCCACTAGGCTTTAAAGGCCAGTCATGGCCTACAACATCCTGTATGATCTGCTCCTGCCCACCTCTCCATCTATCCCCATCCCCATCCTCATCCCCATCTCCATCTATCTCCATCTCCATCATCTCCATCTCCATCTCCATCTCCATCTCCATCTCCATCTCCATCTCCATCTCCATCTCCATCTCCATCTCCATCTCCATCTCCATCTCCATCTCCATCTCCATCTCCATCTCCATCTCCATCTCCATCTCCATCTCCATCTCCATCTCCATCTCCATCTCCATCTCCATCTCCATCTCCATCTCCATCTCCATCTCCATCTCCATCTCCATCTCCATCTCCATCTCCATCTCCATCTCCATCTCCATCTCCATCTCCATCTCTCCACATTCTCTATTTGGCTCTCCATGCTCCAGCCACAGGGCCTGTGGTCCATTTCTTTCACTGGGCTATGATTCCTTCCACCTACAGATCTTAGTTTTCTGTAAGTCATCACGGAAGCCTTCCTGCCAATATCAGTTTCCCCGGACTATACACTCTCGGGACATCATGGATCTCCCTTGTGGCACTTACTGTACCTCTATATTTATTTGTGTGATTCTTTAATTAATATCTGTGTCTCCTCTACTAGGCTGTAAGCTTTATGAGGTAAGGACCATGCCTATTTTTACTCCATCTTTTATTCCCTAGCATCTCCAACTTGTACCTGAGAAAATTCCTGGGACATTGTAGGGGTTTAATTAATATTTTTGAACAAAAGAATACATGAGTTCTTGCTTCTAAGACTGATTAATAATTATAATAACAATAGAAGGTAGTATTTATTGAGTATACCTGCCAGACACTGTTCTATATACTTTGCAAGTGTTATGTAATTCTGAAAACAAGCTCATGGAGAGGTAAAATTATTATTGCCACTTACAGACAAAGAAATCGGGGCACACAGAGGTCAGCTAATTTGCCCAAGGTCAAACAGTGATTTTCGAGGTCAGTATATGAATTCAAACAGTTTGGTCCCACAGCCCCATAACGTGACACTGTCGTATGTGCGGCCAATCTCCATTTCTAAGGTTGAAATTCAAAATTAAGTCCCATAGAAATCAACAACTGATTTACAAACTTTAGAAAGCTAACTTGCAAACTTTAGAAAGCTAACTTGCAAACATATCACTCTAAGGCAAACAAGATGAAAATCTAGGAAAACTACTAATTCTAACAATGAATCGTCTAAAACCTAATACTCCGTATCATCATGTTTAAGTTAAATTATGTAATATTAGTATCTTTGTAGTTTCATTCAGTAAATAATTATGGGACACCTACTCCATGCCAGGCACACCCTAGAGGTTGGGAAAACAATGATTAAGGAGGCCTGGTCGCTCTGCCTTAAAAGATATTACAGCCTAATTGTGGCAAAGAAAAAAGGCAAAGGCTAGATAACGGGGTGAGGAAAGGCTGCTTGCCTCACTCACCTAGCTGAGCGAGGGGTTCCAA
>NW_006431918.1:10852980-10859834 GCF_000325575.1 Pteropus alecto | reverse complement strand
GAAGGGTCGGGGTGGAGGGTACCTAAAAATCATCTGGGGAAGAGGAGGACAGAATGTACAAAAGGCCCAAAGGCAAGAAAGTGTGCTCGTGGTGCTTAGAGAGCAAGACAGACATGGTGAGTGGGACTTAACAAATGCTGCTCTCACGACGAGAATCTCACAAATTCCTCATGAAAAGATAACCAGTTATACCGACTAGCCTTCTCATCTTCCTGTAAATCAAAGAAACAGAAAGGGCAGTTAGATTAAGGAATACCTCAAAAAGTGTCATTTGGAATTCAACTTTCCTCAGCACTAAACTTAAATATATATATATAACCAAAATGTCAGCAAAACCAAATATTACCAGTGCTGCTAAGTTGAGAGATGGTTGGAGTGGAAGATAGGATAATATAAAGTTAGGATCTTAAGACTCTCCAAACCTTCTGCTGGCAAATGCTTTGTTCTCTGAAGAATGTTTATTATAATAGCAAGCGTACTCCTTCCGGAATTTTTGTTATTTAGCAAGGAGTTATTTCTATTCGGAAATGGAAAATTCAAAGACCTAAGACCGCTCACTATATGGTAATCTATATGGCTTGTATACTGGTGCCGTCTGCTGGGCCCCGAGTCATCAATTATGTATAGAAACTTACAGTTACAGCAGAAGCCAGTGTCATGGGCCTGTCAGGGGTCTCTTAAGATAACAAAAACACTTGATTGTGTCATCTTTTAGAAAACACAGCCTAGGTGAAAAGAGGAAGATCTTTGAAAGGAAATATGAATAATCCTTAATACATATATTGACTTCTTGTAAAAAGTGAAAAATGAATTTTAAAAAAGTACTTGAAATGAAACCAGAAATATAACTATGGAAAAGTCATCAGAAATAGATATGAGAAAGGCTGACATCACTTTGTCAAAACCACACACGTTAGAATACAAATTCATTCCTTATATGTTTGAGGAAAATAACTAATGGGGTCGCCAAGCTCCAACCTCTCTGAACCAAATTCGGTGGATTCAGTGTTTGCAACAAGCAGTAATCACATTATCTGAAATAAAATGTCTTGTAATCCCCAAACCTGGCTGGCTTCCGAGGTGTGAGTTTTCCTTCTAAATGAATGAAGCATGTTTACAGCCTGACTGGGAGCACACGGGCGATGAAGACTACCATGAGGAAAATGCAATCAATGATATCTTATGGAATTTTCCCTATTATACCAAACACAACAAAAGCTTTCACTGGGATTTCAATAAATTTAGTTCTACACATTGCTGCAGGAATTTAGTTATTCTCCCTACCTCTAGTGGATAGTTGGGGTGGCAGCTGGTGTGTTTTGTATTTAAAAAGGGAAAAAGAACTCTCGTTCTCTCTCAGTCCCTACATAATTGTGCTTGAGAAAATTTGGAAAAATGATTTACTTTAAGTAAAATGACTTTACTTCCTTTCCTGTAAGGCATCTGACATGCTTTTAAACATCTAAGAGTAAGAGCTGTGTTTTTGAAAAGCATACAGATTTCTTCTGGAGGAAACTACAGTGCACGAAAACATTTCTTAAATTTATGGAAATGTAAACACACATGCTTAAAAGTATATCTTCATTCTTCAACACTTTCTGGGTGGAATTTTTAATGCCTGGTTTCTATAAAATAATTTAGGTGACATGTACATATTATGAGGTAGCCAAACAAAGATATCATAATTTTGTATTACTTTAAAGAGTGTGTATCAGTTTTACCTTGTCATTTCTATACAGGTTAGATCACACGTCATATTATTCAGCCAAATTCTGTAAAATTGAAAGCTATTTAAAAATCAGGGCTAAAACATTACGAAATGCCTGTAACTGATGAAAACAAAATCAATTTCTTTATTTCTTTGATTTAAAATGGGAATAATTCACTGATCATTCATAGAAGCTGTAATTTAGCAAAACAGATTCCCATGAATGCTAAAATATTTGATTTTCTCAGCTCTTATTTTTTAAACAAATGATTTCTGCCAGCTTGAATGTGAAAAATTCCAACTTATTTAAACACACGGCAATTCACATGATATGTGATACAAGATACAAAATACATGATATGACGCATCAAATTAGCTACTTGTTACTAATATAGTCTGTTAAAAAGGACAAAGCTTACAGTTCCATAACTAATATAGTTAATTTGACTTACATATTTTGGCTTACATACACTGTTAATTGAACATTTTGCAAATTCAGTAAGAAACTGAATTGAGACTATTTAAAAATATCCTTCACTATGAATTTTTAAATTCAAATTTTATTACACACATGAAACATGAAGGAAATCTTCGGTTGCCTCTCTACCACATGCCAGGTGCTTTATATAAATTATTTCACTTCATTCTCAGAAATATCTTATTGACTATTGCTCCAAGAAAGTAAATAACTTGTCCAGGGGTCACGTGGCAACTCAGAGCTCCTCGATCTACTCCATCACTCAACAGCATTTGACTTCCTCCTTCTTAAAACAGTTCCTTTGGCTTCTGGAATATTACGAACTCCTCTTTTGCCTTCTTCTAGATCTTCCTCTCTTACTTAATTCAAGTCTCTTATAAGACCTTCTCTGACCACCCTCTCTGAAACAGACGCACGCGCGCACACACACGCACACACACACACACACACACATTCTTCCCTCCCCTATTTGTATTCTTTTATCTTGTTTTATTTTTGTTCACAAAACTTATCACCACTTGACATTATATTTACTAATTTGCTTATTGTCTGTTTCCCCAGCACATTCGCCCAATAAATGCGCTGAATGAATGAATGGCTGGAACTGGGATTTAGATTCAGGTCTTTCTAATTCTAGGACTACGCCTACTTTACCACATCTGGTTTAACCTTAAATATAGCACACCTTTATTAAAAGTTTCCAAATAGCTAACTCGCATTCTTTATAATGAATCTTAGAGCCCTGCTCTACCGAAGCCTGTAACTAAAGAAAGCTGCTTTATAAAAGAAAAGGAGGGAGAAGCTACATAGTCCAGGAAGCAAGAAGAAAGGAGCCGACATTTAGTGCTCACTTACTTCATTCGGAGTGATATACGTACAGTATATATGCATACACATATGTGTGCATGTGTATATTTCTTTATATGTATAATTCCTTTCTACTTTATCCTCATGGAAATAATATAAAGCAGGTAATATTTATCTCTTATTTTCAGATGTGGGCACAGAGGTTCACAGAGTTGTTTGTGATCGCTCAGGAAGTCCCATGGGAATATGTGTGTATATAATAAAATCTATATTTCTGAATCTTCCTTCTTCTACCTGAAATAGTTTTTAAGTAGAATACTGAAAAAAACAAAAACAATTGCTCAGTACTTAATATTCCAGAATGCTTCTTTTCATTCAGAAAAGCCCCAAGTAACTAGCAAAGAAGGGAGAGCAGGTAAAATGATCACTTCTATTTGGACAGGAACCATTGATCTACCTTCTAGCTTAAAGCAAGAACTGTGCTCTACCCTAGGTTCATTATCCATCTTCAAGCTCTGCACAAAAGGCAGAAGGAAAACTGGTAGGAGCAGCTTCTTTGGGGAGAGCTGTCGTTGGACTTTGTACCCATCCACTCCCCCTCCTTGAGATGGTTCCCACCCAAGGTGAGTGAGGGGAGCTACAGAAAACCGCTTGGAGAATGAGTCCCCTGAAACTAGGATAATGGGGAAAGGGAGTACCAGTGAGTAGGACCTGGTTCCCTCCTAGGGAAGCCTGAAGCTGAGAGGCTGAAAGGGGAGAGAAGATGCAGTGAGAGCAAACTGCAAGTCCTCCACTGGCCAGGCAAAGGCATGTCCATTCACGGGTCAAATAATTCAAGTGAAAGAACTGGACTTGAGTCACTCTGGCCAGGACTCCGCCCACAGAAGTCACTAAAAGCCAAGAGCTGTGGCTGCAGTTATAAGAGAATCAGCGCCCATGCCAGGCAATGTTTTGTTTGGATGTTCCTCGTGACGCAGAATCTCTGAAAACCCCACAGGAGCATCCCGACAAGAGAAGGAGCTAGCCTTCGTAGACGTGCCAACTTGGAGGGCTTCAAAGCCAGATTGCCGCCCAAGACACACTAAACCTTGTCCTTTCTTCTCTAATCCTTCCTTCTCCCAAGTGCCTGATCCTAGAGGGGACAAAAGCAGTGGCTCGAGAATGGGAGAGGAGGTGGACCAAGGATGAGAAAAGAAACCCATCACAATTCTCACTTCCCTATTGCATTTTTCTGATCATGAGTTGAGAGAGGAAGGGAAGAGAAGGGAAAAGCTTTCAATTGCATGAGACAAGTTTTGACATTAAGACTGGACTAAGCTTTTTTCTTTTTTCTTGAAGTATAACAAACAGTATAAATTTTTACACAAACACACATGCACACACACCTGAGTAACCACCACACAGATCCAAACATAAAACACTTCTAGGAATCCAGAAGGGTCCCTCATGTTTTCTCCCAGTCAATGCTCGCCCTGCCAAAGTTATCGCCATAGGTTAATTTTTGTTATCTTGAACTTCATATACATGAAATCGTACACATGAACTCCTCTGTGTCTCGCTTAATTTGCTCAATACTCTCTCTGTGAGATTAACCATGTTTTAGCGGGGTAGCCGCTCATCTCCTCCATTCGTTTTTTGTTCTATTGTATGACTACATCACAACTTATTTACCTACTCTCCTTATAATGGACTTTTGAGGTTCTTTTTTCATTTTGCTTATTAAAAATTGCTATAAAACTTTCTAAACATGTCTTCTGGGAGACAAATGCACTCATTTCTGATGGATTATATCTGAGAGTGGAATTACTCAGATATAGGTCACAGTTAAGGCATATGCTTAGCATGAGCAGATATTGACAAACTGTTTCCCAAACTTGAAGTACTAGCAATGTTATGAGAATGCAGTTACTACACATCTGTATTAGTACTTGATATTGACAACCTTTTGACAAGATTTTAGCCATTCTGATGCATGTGTAGTGGTATCTCATTGTGGCTTTAATTTGTATTTTCCCATCACTAATGATGTTGAGCCTTTTTCATATGCTTACTGAAGATTTGGATATCATCTTCTATAAAACTTTTCATTCAAATCTTTGCCCAGTTTTTAATCTTTCACCTATTTTTTGGATGTGTGTGAGCTATTTATATATTTTGAATACAAATCTTTTGTTGCATACGTAACAAACATTAAGTGTACTCTAAATATCTTCTCTGATTCTGTGGTTCGCCTTTTATTCTTTTAACACTGGCTTTTGTGGAACAGATGTCTTAATTTTAATGAAGGCCAACTTATCAGTCTTTCCATGTATAGTTATGTTTTTGCGACTTAAGAAGATGTTCTCTTTTCTTCTAGTGGCTTGAACTTTTTAATACCTGAAAGTGACTGGAAAAACTATGGGTTCATCTTGAAATTTCGCCCAAAATGGAGAAAATGATTTCACAGAGCAAGTGTAAAAGGGTGCTAATGACAGTAATATCGCTCTCTGCTTGTACCCTAGAGTCCAGCTCATTTAATAAGTCAGTTATATTTGGCTGGACTAGGAAGATTCATTTGAGGAGTAAGTAGATCGTGTCTTCTTTTTTTTAATGGACAATTCTCCTGGTGAGTGTATGAGACACTCTTGATTTATTAGCTAAGTTTATTATAGAAATGACATAGTTGTACGGAATCAGAAGACTTTCTATCATTGAATATATATCGAGTGCCCTAAGGCAATCCACACAAAGATGTGCTTCTCTTATAATTTGATTTTCTTAGAAATGGTATTTGCTGTTGTACTGAAAAGGTGCTGGGCAGGAATTTAGAAGTATTCCCCGCCCACCCTGTTGCTGTCTACCCAGTGATGGCTCATCTCTACAGAGTTGATTTTCCATAACTGTACAAAGTTAGATTTGAATTTTGAATCTGTCTTTTTGTACCCACCTAACGGTCCAAAGCTAGAAACCTAGGAGCCATCTTTAACCCCTCTCCTTCTCACTTGCTACATCTTCACTCACTAAAGACTCTCTATTCTACTTCTAAAAGAACTTTCCAGTATATAGTTACTTCTCATCATTCCCATTTCTACTACTTTATTCTAGGCCAATGTTCTTTTTTTCTCAAATCACTGTACCAGCCCCCTAATTAGTATCCACACCTCCAGTCTAGCCCTGCTCCAATTCATTTTCTACATGCAGTCAAGGTAGCCCCTCTAAGTAAATAATAACTAAGTTTTTTCTACAGTACTCACTTGAGCTTGGTACTTTATAAGCATGATCTCATTTAATATTTACAATAACCCTAAGAGGGAGGTACTCTATTTCTCTTTCTTTTTAAATGGAGCCACTGAAGCTTACTTTCCCAACGTCATTTAGTAAGGAAAGAGTTTACAAATCTGATCAGGTCACTTCCCGCAGTCCCTTAAGTTCACCAAATGAACCGGCTTATTTTTCAATACTGGGTATCTGCGCACGCTGTTTCCTCTGCCTGAAACATGTTTTATTTTATTTTATTTTTTTCCTACTGTCTGCTTCCCACATCTCTTTTCCCTAACTGATATCTCATCTTTCAGGCATCAGCACTGCTGAAGTCCCTAGAATGGGTTAAAGTCTCTACTATATATTCCCATAGTTCCCTATCTTCCCCTATCATAGCTTTTATCACATTTTATATTAATACTGTTTGTCTTCTCCACCAGATGTAAATTCTGTGAAGGGAGGGGTGATCTATCTTGGTTATTACTGTTCCTATGGCACCCACAGAATGCCTGACTTTTAGTAGACACTCAACCAAATATTAGTTTAAAAAAACAATGGCAAAATATTTTGTGATTTGTTGATTATTCACTGAGAAATACAATGGAATGGACTTGTCTTTCC
>NW_006431918.1:10815842-10852956 GCF_000325575.1 Pteropus alecto | reverse complement strand
ACTTTCTGCAATGATGGAAATATTTCACAGTCTGCACTGTTCAATACAATAGCCACTAGCCATATGTAGCTATTAAACACTTGAAATGTGGCTAAGGACCTACATTTTAAATTTTATTTAATTTTGTAATTAATTTAAATTTAAATTTAATTAGCCACATGTGGTTAGTTACTAATGTATTAGATAGTTTAGGTCCACAAAACCCCAATTGTTTATGCAGTCTTTTTCAATGGAGACACTGAATGCCACTTCTATTTTAAAATGATTTGTAACGTTATCCATATGATGAAATTTGGGAGCTCTTTTCTACAATCTATCCGACTTGAAAAGGATCATTGAAAACCAAATTGTCAGAGCCTCGTGAATGAAAGTTTCTGCTTCATTGTGCCATATTGATGCTCATTGGCTAAAGTATTCATCACTTTATCCAACATTTGTGCTATCTGTTCTCTAGTTCTTTCGGCTATTCTATCCACCCTATATTATCCATTATGTCTAATAAATAAATATCTCCAAAGTGGCTTCAGGCAGAAAAACATTAAAAAGAAAACAAACAACAATTAAACAACAAATGAGCCTTCAAAGAACTGCGAGTGACAAAAGCCAATTTAAAAAATCTATCACAGTAAGAGTAAAAAAACCCTTTAAATTCCACCTTAGTACACTGACCCTATTACTCGGTATTAAAAAATTTGCCCAATTTTTGGGAACACCCAGAAAGCTTCTGTTTCAGCATTCATGATACTGCAGCTCACATTAACACCATCAGACTTCTTTCTAATTAATTATTCGCTAAGATGTCTACAATTTCTTTCGAGCACCTTAAGTCAACATCACAAAGGTTTAAGAGAAGACACATGCCTGTGTACTTTTCAGACTTTAAGCAGGTTTTAACGCTAAATGGGAACATGGCTAAGAGAAGAGAAATCAACCCTTTGAGTAAAAGTCGAGCTTGCGGCAAGCTGCAGGCAGTGCACAGCGTGAGAGACTCTGGCTCCAGGAAGTGCCCAAGTGTTGACAGCTGACTAAGAGTTTGAAGGCTTAACGGTACAAATGTTCTGTCAATGACACTGTTACAGAGGGCTTTACTTAAGCAGAACTGCCAAAAATATCCGAAGCTGTTGACAACCAATGATGTGAAAGTAATTCAGTCTAAGCTTTGACATTGAATTAGCAAATTATTTTTACATAAGTAGTAGCCCTGCGCTGACTGGATTAACTGAGGAAAACAAAGGATCATTTTGTCCAATCTAAAACTTTAAAAGAGTAAGACTTAATTAAAAACCATGAAAAAATGCAACTAGTACCCCTTCCTTCCTTCTTAAATAAAACCACTAGGTATTAAATTGGTATTGTGTGACATTGTGTATAAAATATAAATTCAATTTATGTCACAGGTAAGACATCTACAAATGGAAAGTTTCCCCAAAAGTATGAATATTCAAAATAATCTGGGAGTACATTAGAATCTGTAAGAGAGAAAACTCTTGCCACTGAGTACAATCGCATGGAAAAATAAAGATATTGCAGTCTGTAAAATGACTTCCAGAATCAACATTCAGTGTCTTAGAATGTTAAAGCTGTTTCTAGGCATCTCAGTTTTAAGTAATGACAAGTTACTCTAAAAGCTGCCCAACATGTACTTTCCTGGGTCTTTTCTCAAAAATCTGCAGCACCTATCAGGAGGCACTTACTCTGCTACTTAGCAGACTGTCTCCTATAAGACTTTCCCCAACTTTTTAAAACATGAGTGGTATCATCAAAATGCGAAAGCAAGCCTCTCTGGACAGAACCACATCTCACACATTCTATCAGGAGCATGAGCCCCTGAGCAAGACATCCTGGATGCAAATCCTGCTCTACTACTTACTAACTGTGCAACTGTAGGCAAGTTATCCAACCTCTCTGGGCCTCCATTTCCTCAGTAAAATGGGGATAATCACAGTCCCAACATACCTTAGTACTTCTAGGAAGATTAAATAAATTTATACATGGTAAACACACAGGACAGTTTCTGGAACTTTGTAAGCATTCAAGATATGTTGGTTTACATTATTGTTATTAGTTTGTTTTTTTTTGAACCAATATGGATTAAAAATAACAAAACGGCTTCACATTTAAACTTTAGATATCAAGGTAAATAGGAAGGCTGATAAAGAAAATAAGGTTATCCTCTTCGAACTATATCTTTGCTGGTAATATTGACAAGTAAATTCTACTATCCTACACAAATTTTTATGACTATTCACCTTGTGGTTCATATATAATACGAGGGCTCTACAGCACACAAATGAGGCTTGTTCCTAAGGCCCGATTACTGATAGAACATAATGAGTAAGGTTTGAGGCACTATCTTTGTTATTACAGTGAATGATTTATTTTATATCATAGCTCAGAAATCCTAACATTAACATATCTCGTAGCAATTAATCATATTCAATTTTTACTTTCAAATCTTTGTGAAATGTCAAATGATACCACTAAGCATACAGCCTAATTGTATAGACTGCTGATGTGGACAATAATGCCATTAGTGAGACCAGAAAGCCCAATCAGCAGTATCAGGTCAGAAAATAAAAGAGGTTGGAATTCTGGAGAAAAAGAGTTAACTCACCAATTTCAACAAGATACAAACACTAAAAATAATTTGCAAAACAACTTTCCTCATGCATTTAAATAAACATGTGTCAGAATAAACAAAAATCACAGAAGCCGAAAGTAAAAAAAAAAAAAAAAAAATCAATTAAAATAAAGTCACAGGGCACGGTAGAGAATTATTTCTGGCAGTTATTTGATATAATATGGTTAACATTTCTAGTCAGTCAGATTAACACAATTTTGCCACTGTAGATTTACAGTCACAAAACACACACTCCCAAGAGACTTGCTTCAAGTAACAAATTTCTTTTAGGCATAGAATAATTTGACCATTTTCTTCTGAACATATGTAAAAAAAGAGAATCATTGCTTAGAAAAAAATTAATTTCTTACACATTCACATTTAGCCATCTTTTTCCCTCCTTGATTTCCCCTTCAAAGTCCTTGGATAGAAACCAGTCCATTTATCGCTCCATTTGTATCTACAGATATGCTTTTATTTCTTATCGGTCTGCCTATTCGTATCATGTGTACCCTGCCACGTTATTGATTGAAAGAAGCTCAGGCAAGGTGGTGTCAGCTTATATTCCTAAAGGGAGTCCCCTGAGCAGATTGGTGAGGCACTTAAGGTCAAGTCAGAATTATCTGTTTCCACATTAAAACTGCAGGGCACAAAGAGAAGAGCATAAAATTCTCAAGCATGTGAAACGAATTCCAACATGCAACCTTTCCTGTTTTAATCTTCCCCCACAGAGTTTTCAGAGGTAGTTTTCATAGACGAAAACTTGTCTTTGTAAAAACAAAAATTATTTTAAACAATCTTCTTACTCTCCATGCTTCTTACTTACTTTCTTTCATCTTTATGTATCGTTCCAAATGATTACTCCAAAAATAGAGAAATCGTAAGGCAAACAAAGTCACCAAATCACATCATGGCCAGAGAGATGGGATCTAGTAACTTCCCTAAGAGGTTAATTTAGCATTTTCCTGATGTCTTGTGAGGCAATCTGTACACTTTGAAGAAGGGGAAATTAAAGTCAACCTCATTTGCCAATTTTTATGCTTAGCACCATAAAAATTCCCCAGATCTGGTTTATTAGAAGAACCTCAAAATGCATTCATCAAACACTTTCCAGACCACATATTACATGCACAGCACTTTTTCTGAAACTAGGGTCTCAAAGATAGAATACATATGCTTGCCCTCGGGGAAGTCGCAATCCATTACATCACAGCATGGGATGTGCTGCGATGTGACAGATGTGAACAACCTGTCAAAGTGCAGAACAGCATGTCACGGCACAAGGAGGCTGGGAGTTAGACTGGGGCTCAAATCTGTCTCTGTCCACATATTTGGGATTCTTTGAGAATCTTAAACTTCATTTTGCTCACATATAACATAGATATAGTATTATTTATCTTATACAGTGTCCTTGGTAGATAGTTAATAAATCTTACTTTGCTTTTCTCCTTTGTATACAAAGTCAAGAATAATTCATTTGGTCTAAAGGCAGTGAAGATGGGAGAAGGGGCCAAAGAAAGGGCAAAGTGGAGATGGGGCTTTGCAGAATAAGTAGGATTTCAAAAGAGAAGAATGGGAAGTGAGGGATCCTTAGCAAAGGGAGCATCCTGAAGGGAAAAAATGGAGCCATAAAACGTACATGGTTTTTTAAAAAAAAAAAAAAAAGAAGAAGAAGAAGCATATGGTGCCTTTAGAGGCAGCAAGCATAATGGTTAAGAGTGGGAATTATGGGGCCAGCTGGGATCATGACCTGGGGTAGATAACTTGCCTATTAAGCTCCTCACTTTCCTCATGTTTTGCCCTCATAATAATAGCACCTAAGTCATAGGGTGTATTGAGAATTAAACATATATATGTGTGTGCAAGAAGAAGAAGAAGCATATGGTGCCTTTAGAGGCAGCAAGCATAATGGTTAAGAGTGGGAATTATGGGGCCAGCTGGGATCATGACCTGGGGTAGATAACTTGCCTATTAAGCTCCTCACTTTCCTCATGTTTTGCCCTCATAATAATAGCACCTAAGTCATAGGGTGTATTGAGAATTAAACATGTGTGTGTGTGTGTGTGTCTGTGCGCGCGCGCGCGTGTGTATGTGTATACACACGAACACACACAGGGCCTCGTGTCCAATAAAGGTTACTGCTACTTCGTTAGTGCTGTCATTACTAGAGACCTATTACTGGTGGCTGGTGAAGTCTAGATGGTTGGGGATGGCTCAAGCATAAGGAAAATGGAAGAAATGTGGGTTATCAGAGTGGTATTTCTCATTCCGTCTTTTGACTCCCAGGCATCTGATTACTTAATATTCTAAAAGCAATATTTTACCTCAAATGGGTAAATGGGTTACTTATATCAGGCTACTCTACACATCTCCCCAGTGCTAAATCTATTCTGGTCCAGTGGTTCCTAAACCTGGCTGTGCATCAGAATCCTCTGGGGATCTGATAAACAACAGAGACTTTTGGGTCTATGCCTAGAGATTCTTACTCAAAAAATTTAAGGTGAAGCTTGAGAAACCTGCGTTTTTTAAATAAGCTTGCCTGGTGATTCTCATGAACAGCCAGGTTTGGAGAACTTCGTGGTGGTCTACGCAGAAACCAGGTCAATATGTTTTACTGCTATTGCCCACTGAGTAAAATAACATCTAGCTTATCTAATAATAACAGATATATAAAAATACGAGCCTCCTTTTTATTTTTAACCTTACATAACACTCAGATTCATTTAAGGAAGGAATTAATAAGATTATAACTTCTTTCTTAATTAGTTATTAAAGCATTTTGCAAGGGTGGTGGCATAAAAGAATAAGGAATGATAGAGACAAGTTAACTTTTTAAAAAAGAAAATACTATTTTCCCAGATTAAATATCATGACACTGTCAAAATTAGTTGTTTCACTGTTATTTACTCTATTCTCAGTTCCATTTAGCAATGTAAATTATGAAATGAGAGATCCAAATAATTCATCCTGGTTTCAGCATTATTACTAGGAAGATCTAAATTCTGATTTGCCAGAGTTTGTTTGCTCATTCATTAGGGCTGTCTGAAAGAGTATCAATCAGCCATATCAGAGAGCCTCACTTGCTTCACAAAATAATTATTCATTTTATTAAAATCATTTATAGTTTCTTAATACACCTAAAGGTTTGTTGATCATTGTTTAACAGGAAGTCCCAGAAAAGAAAGAGGCTGATTAGAAATACAAATAAATACCCCTGAAGTTATAAAAATAACTTAATGTGATTTATATATAAATTCAAGGGCAGGGTAAGATATAAGGGCTGACAAGGTAAGCCCAGGGACCAGGTCGAAAAGTGCCAAATAATATGCTATCATTTCTAGAAACACAGATACGATGAGAGAAACCACGTGCTTCTAATATTCTTAAATTATTTCGAAGACAAACAGTAAGGATAGACAGGAGCTTGATGATGAAAGACTGATCTTAGGAAAAGTATTCCAGTTTCAATCGATAAGAACAGGGTCTTTGAATACCTGGAGGGATGCTGTCACTTTAGGGCCTTTGCATTGGCTGTTTCCTTTGCCTGGAAAGCTCTTCTCCAGAAACCTTCATGACTGATTCCTTCGTGGCCATCGAGTTTGTGCTCCTCCCAAGTGAGGCCAACTCGATCACCAACTTAAATCACAATCTCCCCACCCCTGACCCTGCACTTCTGGCCCCTTTTAATCTATCTAACTCACCATTTTATTTTCTTTTTCCTTATCTCTTCTCAACTAACTGTATAATTTTCTTATTTATTTAAATTTTTATTGTCTGTCTCTTCCCAATATAAGCTCCATAAAAACAGAGATCTAAGATTGTTTCACTAATTTGTTGTCATTACGCCAACTTCCTAGAAGAGTGCCTAGCACACAGTAGGTATGAATATGGGAATTAATAAGATTTTTTAAATTCTAACAAAATTCAATATTCGTATGTATATATATTCCAGTATTGTAAGTAAGCATGCTATGAATATAAAACCAAGTCACTGAAAATTATTTTTTTTAAAAGATAGGTGAAGAGGTTGTCGAAACCAAAAATACTTATTCACAGGTATTAATCAGTGCTCTCTCTATTCTTTGAGCATCTGTTTTTTTAGAAGAACATAAAAAAGAGTGTGTGTTTTGGGGGTAAATACTGGCTTTAGAAATAATACTTTGGGAGTGAGGCATAATCTAGTGATGAGAACAAAGATTAGGATTTAAGAGTCTGCCATTTTGCTTTTAAGCATGAAGGGTTGCTTTCTTATGCCAAAGAAAGGCATAAAAATCCTTATCAACAATTTATTAGGCATATTACCTACCTAACCATAGAGAAGATTATAATAATGGCCAAAATATCATTTGTGTTAGTTCCTTCATTCCCTCTCTCCCTCCATCTGTTTCTCTCTTTATTTCAGAATACATGGGAGAAGGATGGTAATATTCTGGTCTTTGATAAAAATATAATTCACAATCCAGCCTGATTTCCTAATCCACAGAAACTGACTCACAGAGATAACCAATCTTTCATTTGACTGAACCGCAGCTGCCTTGAGGGGCACAATCACACAATCAAGAAAGATTACCAGGGCACCAAGGACAACCTAGGCTGGAATGATTTCATGAATTTCCAGAGAAGAAATTAAATTACATCGTAATGGTATACCTACATTATAGGGAACATGAAAACAGGAAAGGTGTTTGAGTAATTCCATTTTGTATGGATTTCATGACATCTTTTTTTTTTTGTCTAAAGATTTCTAGGAGATAAGAGTAAAATAAATGAGGTTTAGGCAACTCTAGAGAATACAGATTAAGATAGAGAAAATGCCAAACCAAATAAGCCTAAAGTCATTTAACAAAGCAGTGCCTGTTGATTGATTTATATTTGGCTTTGTAATGGGATTGCACATAGAGTCTACTGTGCCTAACTTCCTGCACTTCACATTTAGCCCCATCCTTGGCAACTGAAAGCCCAATGGGAAGGCCGATGATAGAAGATCAGATAATCTGCAAAGCAGATAATCTGCTTCTTACAATTGAGTATTAGAACAGTCTAGTAGGCCACCTGAGCCCCCATAATATACCGTTTCCAGGCCCACAAACAGAGCCTTTCGGGTTATTGACCCGAGCCCAGAGGCATCATGGAGGCTCACAATTAAAAGGCTTTGACCCAACTTCTGACCTCAATGTCCGCTTCCTGTGGAGAGTGTCTGAACTGGCCTAACAGAATTGCAGACTTAGGAATGCTGCCCAAATTACTTTCATTCTACCTTCCAGCTCACAAAACCATTAGGATCCTATTTGTTCAGATACAGGCTGATGCAACAGCTCAAAATAGTTCATTTGTTACACAGAGGGCTACTATGTTCTCAATAATTACTTATCCCTTACTCATATCAAAAATGACAATCTTTATTTTAACATGTGTATTTGCAGTTTCAGCTCTATGTTTAATCAATGAATACATCTTTTATTGATGTTGACTTATCAGAAGCCCCAGCAAAATCATAGGGATAAACAAGTCATTGAGAAACAAGATCTCTAATTAAAAAGTTACCGGTTACCTTAATATTACAATTGCTGTTGCTAGTAGAATAAATGTATATTCAAAACCAGGACAGCCAGTCTAAAATGAAACAAATAGTTTATCTCATGTTATTGCCTGTGAAACTGCCTGAACAAGTGAGATCAGAAAAGTGAGAAGTAAGCTTCTTTGGAAATGAAAACCCTAATCTTTAGAACCTCTTAGTCATAAGAAAAAATTTTAAATGGGAAATTTTGATACTAGCAATTAAGTACTTTGTTCTAAATCAATGTATTCCTTTCTATATTTTTTAATCTCTCCAAGGACCATGGTAATAAGAGACTGTACTTTATCACTGAGTATTTCTAGACCATCCACCATTGAGTATTAAATCAGATATATTACTCCTAGCTGAGAGATGTAAAATTCCTGATAACTTGAAGAACGGCTCTAGTTCTTGCCAAATTATTCAATTCATATTTCATTCAGTGATTCATGCTACACAAATATCTGCTTGCCAAATAACTCTGTGTGTGTGTGTGTGTGTGTGTGTGTGTACAAGAATATGAATGGGTAAGCAAAAGAGAGCTAACTTCCTGTGTCTTAGAAAGCAGTTGGAGCAAAATTTGATATCCATTGCGAAGAAAACTATCTAAAGGATATAAGTTTCAGATACAAGTATATAACCAGTAAAATAAAATTTTGTTTGAATCCAAGTATACTCCATTAGTTATATTTCTCCAGGTCATTCTATAACCCTATCGAAATCAAGAAAACAAAATCAACAATGGCAAGAAAAGAAAAAAAAAGATCTTTCAAGCATATGTGAATTTTCAGACAAGGCGTATAAGAGGCCTGAGTTAACCATGAACTCACTAATCAAGTGGTAGCAGTTTGTGATTTTATGCTAATTATATCTGTCAAAGGATGATTATGCAATTTCTGGGAAAGTAGAGAGTTTTGCTCCATAAAAGTTACTTGCTATCAACGTACAAACCACTATATTTAGGTTACGTGTTTTATTTTTTTTTTCAAACCTGACAGATTCTGCTAGAATTTCTTTTTAAAGCAATTCAATTTACAACATGTACTTAGTTCCGATTCGACAAATATTTTTTGACTATATAGTACTTGTGGGGCACTAAATTAGGTATTGCTAATGGTACAAAGTTGAATTTCATCACAATTCAGAATATAGGAAATCTTTGAGTCTTCTTAAAACTAACCCATTTAATTCTTATTTATAATTATTATACCAGTATACAGAAAAACATAAGCTTGTACCTTTATACTATTATGTCATAGAGTTTTTTTTCTCTTTTTCCTCTTAACATTACTAATACTGTATTTAGAAAATAACCACTATACTCACAAAAACATGTAATTAGTTAGTATATTGCTCGTCTCCATTCTCAGAATTTCGAAAACTAGATAATTTGGAGGAAGCTGATATAGATCTAAGCATTTATTAAATTTAAATAGTTCCAGAATCCCTAAGGAGCAAAGAAATGCTGGGCGTCATTTTGTATAACTGTTCAATTTATGCCAGATTATTCATTTATACTAATTGAAATTTTATCAGCAGAGACAGATCCAGGTTTTGTGGGACCTGAAGCCTATACAATTTGGGAGCTCTTCCTTAAGAAAGAAATGCAAAATTAGTTCCAGAGCCTTAAAAGAGTTCATGCAAGTGAGGGACCCAAAAGCTTAAGTTTCATTAGCTTTTGAGCACATCTGTCTCTGGTTTTCAGCCATCAATAATGAGTTTTCATTAGTGACATGATGTAAAACAGAGCAAAGAGTATCTGAAACTTAAGTTGAGGCGGAAATATAGTTCTCTGAAATGTAATTAAAGAAGCTATGTGGACTTTTGTGAAAATGGGCTCCTACAGCACCCAGGAACTCACTCAAACACTACCAGGTACAGCCTCGTGAGGAGGCTCAAGTTAATCACTCATTTCCCCTTTCAATCTGTCTCAATTAGTGTTAGGGGATGCTTCAATTAGTCATTCCCATTCTCTCCAGGGACAGGGAGAGAGTGCAGATAACTCATCCCAAATAGACTTCACAATTCGAACCCCTCCACCCTGCTAAAGAAAAATCTTCATTGCAGAAAAGCAAGATTTGCTATCATCCGCTCTGTACTCCGTCAATACCAGTCTTTCATCGGACAAAGAGAAGCTGTAAGTCTTCTGGGATGAGAGGCCTTCCTTTTTCTTCCCCCCAAAGGAGCAGTACTGTTTCTACCACACACTCAGCCCAAGACAGCCCTAGGCAATTGTTCTTAAAACTACCCTTGGACTGCCCTTTCCAGAAGCTAGCCCCAGAGACGACGACCATATTATCAATCACCCAGACAGCATTTATACCTTTTTCTATGCCTGCTCTGTATTTGCCATAAGAGTGCTTAGCCCTAGAGTCAGTCTAAAATCTGCAAAAGGAGACTCTAATGACTTTAAGAAGCATGTATAGTATCCATAGTTTACAGAAGACTACATAGAAAATAATGATTTCTAAATCTAGAAAGAGTAATGCCTCCTGTCATTAGAGAAGGCATTCTCTCTGTATCCATAGGATAAGAAAAAATACTAATCCAACAAAAGGTTTTGTTACAAAGGTTGAGTTTTTACCTTTGCAAAAATCTAAGTAGTCTGAGTTCTGTTATCACGATATGGAGATTATACATACCATGAAATTACAGCAATAGTATAAAATTACACCTGTGAATCGATAAAGATTTCTAATAACTTTGGCATTTTGGTAATTGTTTATTCTCCTGCAGAAGAACCAGACTAAACTGAAGGCCTGTACATAGTGGTTTCTGATCAGCCATTCCTTTCTTTGTGTGTCACTGGGTTTGTGCCATCACAGCACTGATGACACGTGGCAATTACTTGTTCTCATGACTGGTGCACCCAATGGACAATAATCTCCCAGAGGTTGGGAGGTAGGAGGAGGAAGCACCAGGGCTATTTTCATTTTTGTCTCTTTAGTGAGGAGTAGAGGGCTGACCCAGAGTAGGCACGCAAAGAGCAAATTTACTGAAAGAGAGTCACGGAAAGGATAATTCTAAATGGTGAGATGTATATATTTTTAATTGATTTTGAATTATCCAATTCAATTAAATATGAGTGGCAGGAAGCCCAAGGTTTCAGTAATTAACACGGCACATTGAAAACCAAATAATAAAGCTACTTTATAAAGAGCTGGCACAAAAGATGTTATGGAGTCAAACAGTCCTATGTGTGGAACAATTTTTAATACATAGTAATGTATCCTTCCAGAAAAACATTTCAAAACCCAGAAATTAAAAATATTCTAGATCTGTTTTAAATTAAATCACTTATTTCAAATTTTTATGACTGTCACTTTATGTCCTGACTTTCCTTTTCATAACATTTGTATTTTCGCACATGAGAAAAATACAAAACTCAGTCTCGACTTATGAAACTCTATTATGAATCCAGGATATCTCAAGACAAAGCTATATCAGGACTGAGGGGAGGGAGTGAGGAGGATTAAATCTAGTCAGTATTGATGAAACTTTCCTTGGTAACTTCTAACCTCTTGTTAATACCACCGCCCCCTTCCATGGACTCCACACTTTCTTTTTACTGCAGACCCCTGAAACAACTGACTGCTCAGCCTGTCTCCTTATCTATTGTGCTCTGCTCCCTTATCACACAATATAAGTGAGCATTTGCTACTGCTTCAGTGACCACTTTAGATCGTGCTGACAATCTTGAATCCAGAAGAGGATGAAAGTAACGAGACAAGATGAACTGGTTCGAGCTGATTCCAGGAGACTAAGGGGTTCTATAACAATAGTAGTAAATATTTACGTAATGATTAAACTGATCCAGGTACTGCTTCAAGTGCTCTGCATATTAAAAACAAAACTATTCTTCTCAACTCCTTACAATACTATTCTTCTCAACTCCTTCTCAACCCCTTATCTTTATTGTCCCCTTTTATAGTTGAGAAACCGGAGGCTCAGAAAGGGTAACGACTGACTGCTAATGTCACTGAAATTTAATCTCAGTCTGGCTCCAGAATCTGTGCTCTTTATGAATGATGATGATGACATTACTGATGGCAACAGCAAAGTAACAGTAGCTAAAAATACTTGGGGAGCACTTATTAGGTGCCAGGCATGTTCTAAATTGTTTATGTGTATTTTCTCATTGCTTGAAATTAAATTTCTCTAACTCCTAATAGAGTGAACATATATATATTTTTCATTTATTGGCTATTCTCTTTTAGCATTCATTCCCTGTCATATATTTTGTTCATTTTTTTAAAGAGGTAGTTTGTCCTTTGTTTCCTGATTATAAAGGTTTCCTATGTATTTTTTCTTTTTTCCCTCAACTTTTTAAAAATTTCAAATTTCCAGAAAAGTTGCCAAGAATTTTATAAAGAACATCCATATACTCCACCTATATTCACCAATTACCAATTGTTAACACGTTGCCACCTCTCTCTCCAACCTCTACCCTCCAAATTCTATTACTTGCAGACTTCATGACATTGTGACACTTCTCATCTAAATACCTCAGCATGTATTCTGTGCCTATTAATATCTTCTGCTTTCCTGGCTCTTCACCAATCCTTTCTCCAATATAAGGAATTTTTACCACTTCCTGTATCATACATTTACCACTTCCTTTCCTGGAATGTACTTCTGCTATTTTCCACATCCAACTCAGATCTATACTTCAGGGCCCAACTCAAACATCCTTTAATCCATGAAGACTTCCCTTCTCAATTCTCCTGTTATTTGTGCCTCTTTTTATACGACTTATTGCTTTCTTCTTGGCACCACAGTTATTTAAATGTAATGTCTCACATCCTCTAATAGTCCACGAGCACTTGATGACAGGGAGAGTGTCCGATGGAAACTTGTATTTTTTACAGAGCTTACGATAGCAACTTGCAGATAGGAGACAATCAATAAACAGCTCCAAAATCAAGCAGCAAAATCACTGAACAAATGTATGTTTGTGAGAGAATCAGAGAGAGAGATTTAGATTCTATTTCTGACCCTTTCAGTAATTCTTTGTGATTTTCTACAAATCGCTTAACTTTAGTAGTAGAAATACTGATAAAATAATAGCTCCTTCTTTTTCAAGACTAGGCACTTTACATACACTGTGTCATTTAATCCTCACAGCAGCCTTATGAGGTAGACATTATTACCATCTTATAAGAGAGATCGAGTTACATGTCCAAGGTCACATGGGTTGGATGTTACTTTTGATTTTGTCTTGTTCATATCTGTAAGTGTTCAATAAATGTTTGTAAAACGATGTTTAAAACTGGGTATTTGTGCCTCCTTTGGCATATATGAATTCAGTTGCTATTTAGAAAAAAAAATAACTCAGACTTGATAACAGATAATTAAAGAAAAGCTGATACTTTCAGTTAAACACAAAAAGTGACTTTTTTTATCTTTGGGACTCTCTAATACATTGATTGGTTTTTAACTATTTGATTTATCATAAACAGCAGCAATACTTAGAGAAACACAAGCCTGAAACATTTGCAAAGTTAACGGGCTTTTCCTTTGAAGGGTTCTGGTGATGAGCTAGGTAATTTTAGTTCTGCTTTTGTAATTGGCAATTTCCACCAAAACTCCTCAGATAGGAATCTGTGACTTCTCTATTAAATACTTTATGTTATTTTGGAAAAAGCTCAGGCCAAGAGCACAGTGTTGGGCCTTTGTTTTCAAACAGGGGATCTGGCTCCCAGCATAGATCTGAGAGTCAGTGGGCCAACCACAGCCTTTTTGGCTGACCAGGACTGTGGAACTTGAAATAATTGGGCTATAATTTCAATTCTCTTAAAGTCTGATGCCAAAGTAACTGATAGGCTCTGTTCTTTAAATGAAAACAGAAAAAAAGTGTTAGTGCATAGAACAATTTTGATCTAATTTCATTTTCCCGAATCATATAGACATTCTCACAAACCACTGCTGTGCTTTAGTTTTGAACATATACTCTTAATGAGATCTAGTAACTCTTTTAAAAGTGGTGAGTAGTGCCAAGACAACTGGTAGACCAACATCCCAGAAAGAACTTCAGTCGCCTTAGTCCAATCTGTGTCTTTATGGCTAAGGTCAGGGGATCAGCTTCTAATATAACAGTGGGGAAGGGAGGGATGGCAGCTGTACAGATACACAAACTGCACATTTGGAATTAGGAAGCCTGGGCAGTTGGCCTCCAGGCTTTGAGACTCTGGGCAAATCACTTAGCCTCTGTGATCCTCAGTGTCCTCAGCTATTAAATGCAGATGACCCTTCTTGCACAGTCAGCTGTTAGAATTTGTGAGATAAGAGATGTGAAAGCACTTAGCACAGTTATCTACTTAATAAATGCAATAAATGTTAGTTGAATGCAACCTATGGAAACTCAAAACATATTTTTTAGGGATTATGATAATGAATATGTAATAGTATATGATATTACTAAAGTATGAGTGTTTGAGTATAGTTTTTTAGTAGTAAAATTTGTGAAGATATCCTAGAGTCTGCTATTTGAAGGACAATTTTTATTCATTTTTATACTTTACCCAGAATAATCAATCAACAAATGTGTGTGATCACTAAATGAATAAATGAGCACATGAATGGAAATGGGATTTTTGGTTATAAATATACCTGTTCACAAGAAGCTGTACTGAAATTGGCAAAGGCAATTATATTGTTTTATGGTTTCGATTGCTAATTGTAGTGTTCCTAAAGCTAATAGTTATTAAGGGCTTGAGGTATGCTAGTCATTGGGGAGTTTTGGGCCAAGATACAGAATATGTAAAAGATAGGTATTTAAATCAGAATCTTAGACCTGGTAAGGTTCTGAGCAGGAGTAAAGAAAACATAAGCCATTTTTCTTTTCAACTTTACCAGTTATATTACTTATAAGTTATTTAAATATACTGAATTTAAGCTTGCCTGCATTGCAAGTACTTTTTGTTTTTAATTCTAACCTCAGATTTAGCAGACATAGAGAAAATTCAAATGCAAAAAAAAAAAAAAGGAAATAAATGGTTGTAAAGACAGAATATAAAAGCAAGAGAGGCTTTAGGATAACTAATGCTCAGAGCAACTTGAAAGGGGAAAAAAAACAGACAAATAAACCTTGGTCTATTTTCTTTAAGGAGAGAAATAGAGACTGAAGCCAGAAAGGGCACAATCGCCCTGCTAATTAAATGCTGATGTGTGACTCAAATGAAATTTCTAATTGTTTACAAAATGATGACATACACATAATATGTCATCTTATCTTATAAAGACAATTTTTGTTTTGTTCAAAAAAGGACATGTAGACCATATAAACTCATGTCCTTAGTACAATTCTCATATACATATTTATATAATGTATAACAGAGCTTTTAAATACGGGCACCCCCCAAATTTGAACACTGGAAATGTGTTAAGAGGAAAACAATGTCAGGTATCCATTTGTGACTGTGCAAATCAATGTCTCTAAAAAGAGCAGTCGGAACTATGGGTTATTCTTGTTACCCAAAACAGCCTGTGTAACCATCACCAAGGAAAATAAAAAAGCATAAAGTAAAAACACTGCTAAAAGCAAAGAGAGTTGTTGAGCTCTTTGACCTAATTTGAGTTGAGAAAGAAAGTACACCTTGGCCCCTCAGTTAGTAGTCCACTGAAGCATTTGGGGCTGAGGAGCTGGATTTCACTGAGTAGCTCTGGTAATAGTTAAGGACTAAGCAATACTAAAAGCAGATCACCAAGTCCTCTCTTGTGAAAGTCAATACATCTTCTCTAAGGTCCCCAAGTATCCCAAACTCTAATCAGTAATTGTCATTAAAAACTCTCATTATGTGAAGTAAGTGTAATTAGAGCATCTTGCCCTCACAGGGTGTACTGCACTGAGAAGGCTGGGAGTGTTCAACAATCAGTGCCAATTCATTCCTCCCTCTATCTACCATGCGATGTGCTGTGAGCGAGAAAAATCATATTTATATATGTTAAGGCAAAAGCCCACCGGCCCCTACAGCATTAGCCTAAACACTAACTGTGGTTATTTCAGGGACTCCCTATTTCATTATGTGTCTCAGAAATAAAAGAGAGAAAGTTTGCTGCCATCAATAACACTGAACAAATCTGCTGAATCCCGCAGATTCCAAGACATTAATAATTCAAAATCTTGTGGGAATTTTGTCATGGTGGAGATATGACTTGTCTGCAAACGGAGCTCAGGGGATGCTCAGTGTGATCTATTCTTGTATATGCACATAACTGCTGCGTTCATCATGACACAAAGAACAACACAGGATTCTCTCTATCTACAATTTCTGAAATTTTGGAATTTATATTACGAAGTTGTTATGCATAATGTAATACGTTTCCAAACTCACATGAAGAGTAATCATCATGATATGTCATTATACCTTATAGATTAAAGGCATTGGTAAATATATTTTCTCTCCCTCATTTCTTAAACATATATGCCATAACTCAAAAAACATTGAGATTGAATGGTCAGAGACAAAAAATAGGAGAGAAAAATATGTTGGGTCCTCCTCCTGTTGGGAGATAGAATATAAATGTATGTGTGTATGTATGCCTGTGAGTGCATACACATACATACGTGTGTGTATTTATATATGTATATACATATGGGCACACATACACACACATACATTCACAGTGTGCTTATATGTATTTGTGTATGGATGTAGACACATACATGCTCATACATATACAAACTCG
This sequence comes from Pteropus alecto, assembly GCF_000325575.1. Lineage (NCBI taxonomy): Eukaryota > Metazoa > Chordata > Mammalia > Chiroptera > Pteropodidae > Pteropus > Pteropus alecto. The sequence continues at coordinate 10,836,091 of NW_006431918.1, read as the reverse complement.
CATACCTATGATCCCCAGATTTACTGAAGAATTAGAAATTGACAATGTAAATTATGTCACTAACTGTTTTCCCAGAGACCAACACCCAAGAAAGTGTTACTAGCAAAAATACCACCAATATTTTCTCCAAAAGGTCCCTTTGGAGATGAGCCAGACCTTCAATTCTTGATGAAAGATTTCGAATCATTCTCAACACTAAAGCCAGAACTATCTTTCTAAAACTCAAATCTAATTATGTCATTCCCTTGTGGAAAGTATTCCTGTTGCCCTTAGAATAAAGCCCTAAATCCTCCTTAACAAGGCCCACGAGACCCTGCCTGATCTGGCTACCCCCGCCCACCTCAGCCCCATCTCCAGCCATTCTCCTCTTCGTTTCCTGAGCTCCAGACACGATGGCCTTCTTTCAGTTCTTTGAAAACATCGTGGGCAATCCTGCCGAAGGGCCTTTGAACATGATGCTCACTCTTATAAATGTTCTCCACTAAGCAAGTTCCTACTGTTATTCAGGTTTCAGCTTAAAAGTCAACAGCCCAGAGAAGGCTTCCCTGACCCGCCCCCTGCAGAAAATCTAACAGGTGATAACTACTAGATGGCGCTGTGAGGTTTGTACCGCGTCCAACTTTTTACATGCATTTTTTTTGTTTAGTTTTTCACAACAAACCTATTAACTCCATTTACAGATGTGAAAAATGAGTCACAGATAAATGCATGCACGATCTCACAGCTTATAAATGGAGGAAAAGAGACTCACTGAGATGGTACATTTTCTCTTCACGCCCTATATTTTTTGGTTAATATTTACCACATAATCAGTTGCTTAATATTTGCTTTCCAGTCTGTAACCTCCATAAAAGCAGAAAGGGTGCCTACCTTGTTCCCTAAGATACTGTGCTGGTGCAGAGAACACAGAGGTGAATAAACATTGAATGAATGAGTGGATGACACACAGAGCTATTTCTAACATGAAGAAAAAGGCTAACTAAAATTGCTCATGATAAGTTGCTACTTATCCCATTCAAGTGCTGAATTTGGAAAGCCGATATAGGTATAACTTATAATTAAGTACTAATTGAAGTCCATACGAGTCCATAGTAAATATAATCTGAACAGGAAATGTGAGAAGCCTGTTTTTAGGGAAAAGCAATGCAGTATGTACAACTAACTCTATACTGAAACCTATTAGGAAGAGCAATTACCAAGCACACTTTTTAAAAATTCAGTTCTCTATTGCTTTCAGAGTAGGCTTGATGGCTCCAAACTCCAATTTCAAAGTATAAACACAGTGAAAATCACACTTAAAAATTATGTATAATTTAGGTAAATTATTTCAAAGACCCATAGAAGATCTACCTCAATGAACGCAATTAATTCTGGCACCTAAACAGGCAGTATTACTCAGTATTATGTCAGGAGATCTAATCAGAATGACTGTAAATTTTCTTGAACTTAATATGTAAGGCCAATTCTACTGACTTTAGGGACAGGCCAAGGTCAGGCCTAGATTTTAATTCTCATAATTCACGGTTTTAACATGAATGAAAAACTGATTTAAGTCTTTATTTCAACACCTTACCTCATTAAATGTTGTATCTATCAGTGCTACACGTGAACGACAGAACGACAGGCCTCGTTTCGCATTCTCCCTGTCTTCCTTTCCATAGCAAAGTGGTTCATGCGCACGGATGGCCAAAGATGTGAGGCGGCTTGCCATGAAAAATTTTCAAGCAGTACAAATACTTTAAATCACAAATTATAAAGGCCAATTATACCAGATCAGTGTTTATGTGAGGACACCAAGACAAAAGTCTGTAGCCTTAACTTTAGCAAAATATCTATTTAGAGATCTTACAGTGTCTACCATGTACACACACAATAAATACAAACCATATGAACAAATGGAAATGTGGAAGACCTGGGGAAGATTCAAGGAAATTGTCCTTCTAAGTCACTTTTCTTATCCATAGGATCATATTCTTATTCATATGAGTATAAAACAAATAATCTATCTTTTTCAAAACCCATGCCTTATTAGACATGTACAGACTTTGGTTAGCTATCGGAAATGTTAAAAGGACGTATTGGTCTGTGAACAACATCTCTACTTCTTCTATGAAGCCCTCCCTGATCATTTCCATCTTCCTCTTAAATCTGAGTTCTCACTCCATGTTACTACTGTCACCTTCGCTCTGTTGCATACCTCCCTGTTAACGCACATGGTTTCTCCTATCTTGTATGTCATATATTTACATGTACACCTCTCCCTTTTAAAAGTAGAAGTTCATTCAGGGAAGGTTCTTCATCCGATTAAATTCTACCTTCCCCACAGCACTTTTCATAATGCATGCGCGTAATAAGCAGAGCGATTCGTTTCACAAATAAATGTGGATTGTTCTCATTATAGGTCAGTCTACAAGGTTTTTTCCCCTTTGCATCCTTCCAATATTAATTATTCCTTCTCTCTGACTCAGCTCAACTATTCAACAGGTTGCTTATTCATGTCTCTCTGAAGAGCACTAATAAGGTAACTAGACTGATATCATTGGATATTTTGTTTCCCAGCTTAATCACCCTATTTAGTCCAATTCTTGACCACAAAGGGGGATCATTTGATTAACTTTTAAATAAAAAGGTAACTAATTAAACTGAAGTGATTTAAAGGGCTTAGAGTATTGAAACACACATAAATACTACTAGAAAAACTTATTTAAATGGAAGGAGCATATTTAAATAAGTTTTTTTCCTCCAGTGATAGACATTTTACCAAAAGCTGTAAATAAAACGTATTATTTCATGCATTATGGTAAGAAAGCCAAAAGCTCATGAAAGTAGAAAAGGCTGATAGTTTTAGATTACATTATTCTAAATAAAGAACGAATTGTTGCTGACATCATCTTAAACATACCGCATATTGACATGTGTTTGAAGGAATTATAGTTGTGTGGCACAAGTCTAAATCAAATTTAGTTCAATCAGCTGCAGCATGTTTTTAGAATATAAAAACATATTAGGATGTGAATATATAAAAAGGCCTTTATCAATCTTGCTCTTTATGTACCAAAATTTTAAATCGCAACTTATTTGCAAGCAAAAAATATGCACATTGGTGAAATTGGGAGATTACACACACACACACACACGCACACACACACACACACACACACACACACACACACACACACACAGATTCCTGTGTACTACCTCTTCGAAAGTTCAGAGAAAAGGCAGGGAGGGAACTGAAACTTTAGAAATTCAGTACTAAATGTTTAAATCTATAAAAGGCAAAGTTACTAAGATTTAAACATAAATAACAGAAAAAAAGAAAAAAGAAACAAGAGAATTAAGTCAAACACTCTGTAAACTGAATTCAGACTTTAAGGTTTTACAGGGCATTAATCTAATATATGCCAAATTAGATTTTCAAATTCCATAATATTTGATTTCTTTCCTAAAAGCAGTTTACCTTCAATCCCAGAAGTTTTTCTTTCAAAGACAATTCTAAGTGAGATTTCTATTCAACTAGGAGCTCTGTTGTTTTTTAAAGTATTTATAAATCATATTTATGATTTTTACCCTCCCTAAACATTACTTTTGACTTTAATAAAGTTAAGGCTGACGTAAGAACTAAAAGATGGTTTAATGTGGATTAAATAATGCTCATTTAAAAACAGGGCCACTTGCACATTATTTGTCAACTAAAATAATGTCAGAGAAGTTTTCAGACATCTGGGAATTTCTCCCAACTTAACAACTACAAGCAACACTAAAGTCATCCAGGAATTTCAAGATAAGATAGGTCTGCTTTCGAAACACAACCCCCAAAATATACACAATTGACTACAGGTAATATTACCATCTTTGTTGTAGGAATACAACCTTTAGCTTGAAGAAAACATGGCTACATTCTAGTTTACACCAGCAAGAATTTGCTCAGCAACCTAGGATTTTCAGCCATTAGCTTGACCTTTCCTTCACACCCTGCTTAATGGGGCCTCTCATTAACACTACTCCTGAACTTCAGGACACAGAGTGAGCTCATTCAACAGAAGTCCTTCTGTATGGACAGTCCACTCATGCTGAAGCAATGTCGAAACAAAAGTCTGTGGGTCGTTCAAGAGCAAATAAAAGACTGCGGCAGGATAGCCAAGTGCACAGTCATCGTATGGGGAGTAGATCTGAGGCAGCTTCAAAAGAGGAGAGAAGAAACAGCTTTGAGAATTCTCTGGAGTACGATTTAACAATACAAAACAAGAGTGGAAACTAAAGCCGAAAAAGGAGAAAACCAGGATAGAGTAATAACAAAAGAAGTTATTTGTTTTGGGCAGAGACTCTGGGGATCAGAGTTTAAGAGGTGGAGTGGTGAGGCATGGTTAGCTCTTCAGGCAGTGCAGATGAATATAATGTCATAAGTGTTCAAAGTGTTATCGATAGAGCATTGTTATTTTCTGCAACGTCATGTAATCAGAACACAGTAACTCATAGGAGCACCTAGAGATTTCTGGAAGTATGTCAATATGTACGTACATGAGCAAATGCCTCTGAATGAGTGCGAACCTTCTACTGGAACCTCAATTAAAAAAACATTCTACTCTATACTGAAACAAATAGATAAATCTCTTTATATAAATGAGTGTCCTACAATTTCATATTTATTTTGGCAATGAAATATCAATTAGGATAGAAAAAAAGCCATGTGAAAATGGCAATAGTTACATACACTTATACACACACAAACGCACACATATACTGAATGTATGGCATCCATTATAGCTCAGATATTTCGTTATCTTTCTGGTTAAAGATATAGCAAGAGAAGTATTGAAAAGATTCTTTATCACAAAAGTAGAGAAGACAAATTAAGATTCAAGAAAACCAGGAACTCCAAAGGAGAATCTATATGAGATGACATTGTTGTAATAACAGTGGAACATTTGGTATAAGAAAAGTAGACAGGTCTTGGACCAGTGATCAGGAAGTCCTTTAATTTGATATAATAAGAAACAGCCTTATGGACCACAGCATGCTGGAATTACTCTTCTTCAGAAAAGGCCCTCTGGGTAATATAAAAAGGCAAGAAATAGAAAACGTGGCTTTGTAAAGGCTGTTTAGAGATGGAAACAAAAGACCAGTCCATCCTAAAGAAGGAGAAAAGAAGGGAGAGAGAAAATAGCCAAGGTAGAAACAGTGAAACCTTGCATGTGAATATGTCTCACGGACCACTAATTGATCAGACTCCTAAGTCCCTAGGCTTTTGTTCTAGCTGAGTCCTAGAAAATGATTAATTTATTCTACAGCTATTTAGCACATACTAGGTGCCAAGCACTAGATAAACAGCAAGGATATTGGAGTGAAAGAGGTAGATAAGGACCCACCTCTCTCAGAGTTTACACTTTAGTGAGTATTGACACAATAGATAAATGAACAAGATAACATTTGATAATGATAATGGCTCTGAGGAAAATAAAACAGGTTGATGTAATAGAAAGCACTGGGGAGGTACTCAGGAAGGGTCACTGAGGAGGTGCCATTTCAGCTGACACCTGAGTGACAAGGAAGCAATCCAGTGAAGACCTAAAGCAAGTATGTTCCAGAAAAAGTGGACTAGTGCAAAGGCAATGAGGAAAAAATAGACTTGGTGCATTTGTGTTGCTTAAGTGTGCTGAGTATGAAGTCTGCTTTAAGACGGGGCCAAGGAAGAAGGCAGGGCAAGATAAAAGGACCTTACTGGCTGGGATAAGGAATCTAGATTTTATCTTAAGGGTCACAGAAGACACCAGAAGTTTGAAAACCAGGAAAGAGTTGAGGAGTATGGCGCCAAAATGTGAGGCTTATATTCTAAAAAGTTTACTTTAGTTGGTGTGTGAAGTCAGAATTTTAGGAACATCAGAGCAGAAGCAGAGGAACCAATTAGGGAATAATTACAGCATAACAGGCAAGCGTTGATGGCATCTTGGATTTGTTAGTGACAATGAAGATGAAGAGAGGTTGATGAACTCAAGATATATTTAGGAGCCAGATTCAATAGGATTTGATGATGAATTAGATACAGGGAAGGGGATATGGTAGAAAGAGAAAAATCAAGAAACAATCTTGTAATTCAAGTAATAAGCAGAGCCATTCACTGAAATGAGAAAGACTGAGGGAGAAGCAGTTTAAAGATGGGGGATCAAGACCTCTATTTTGCATATGGCAAGCTTGAGATGCCTGTTAGAGATCCAAGATGAGATATCAAATAGGCATTTGGTATATGAGTCAGGCATTTGGGAGAAAATTAGAACTGAAGATATCGATTTGGTATCAGAGATTTAGAAGTTAAGCAGAGCAGAGAACCCACATAGGAAACAGAAAGAGCAGCTGGTGAAGTAGATGGAAACCCCAGGAGAAGGCGGCATCATGGAAATAAAGAGGAAAACATGTTGTAAGGAGGGAGTGATCACTTACATCCAGTACTGCTAAGTGTTTCAGCAAGACAAGGACAGAGAAACCACGACAGGCTTTGGCAAGATGGAGGTCACTGGTGACCTTGATTAAGAGCAGAGTCAAGTTCTAAATAGAATGCTAGGGAGGCTCACATTCAACCCTATTCTGGTTTCTAAGCTGTAGTAGAAATATCGGATGGAAAGCAGGATCTTGAGCTATTTATTGAGTCTCTAATATGATAAATACTTATTGAAACATTTATTGGATACCTATTAGATGCAAAGCACTGTGATACAAATTGAAATAGAACTAAGGATATAGGCGCAGAATTTCAGCACTTGAGCTCTCTTTCCAGGGAGCAGAACCCTAATCTTAGACTTGTGTGGAATTTTTCCACAAGTATTTTGGTTCCAAAGAACCAAAAAAAGTAGGCTAAGCTTCAGGTCCCAAAAGACTTATTGTAGTTCATATATGATGACAGAGCTATGAATGGACCAACTGTTAATAGAGCTCCAGATCTCCACACACATACAACGTTTAAGGGTCTGGCTCTGCAGATGTTGAAAAAATTTAAAAAAAGGAGAAAGACAAGGGGGAGGGGAGGAGAGGGGAAGGGGGGAAGGGGAAGAAAAAGAAGAAGAAGAGAAATAGAAATGAACTAGCATGTAATAAAGACTGCATAAAATGCATGTTAACATTTAGAGAATACATACTTATATCTAAAAGTGTAAAGAAGGTTAACAATTAGAAAAAGATCCAAAAAAGAACAAAGAAAAAAATGAAGCTATCAATGAAAGGAATGAAATTGCAAACATTAATTGGCCCCAAGACTTGGAGCAGCTAAAACTTGCTTGCTGAGTAAGGAGTCAGAGAGGAGCATCTATGTGACAGCCCCTAAGCTATGATCAGTCAGTGTGTTTCTTAGAGATCATAAGCTACTCTAACAGCCAATGATATTAGTCTCCAGCTTGTAAAGACCTGCTCTATTCCACCCTCCTCACTTAACACTGGCTACTGGTCCCCTAGTAATCTTTGGTGCTCTGTCAATCCTCCCATTCCTCTATGCTCCATCCCATCCTGCCACTCAAAATTACGATCACCATCTGGCTTGGTTCATCTTCTAGAGGATATGATGATGGATGACTTAATTACAGAAATAGAGGCAAGACTCGGATAGAAGGAGAGAAGCCAAATACGAACAAAAGACAAGATCTTTTCCTGTGGTCTTGTAATAAACTCACCCAAAGCTTGAAAAATTACTTTTCTGTCCCTGTTAAGTAGCTCTACTTCTTAATTCAAAGGAATTTCAAGAATGTCCTTTCATTTTTCTATTTCCAAATCTACCATCTTGGTCCATATTCCTCTTACCCATGCCTTTCATGATTTGATAGATTTCTACTTTCCAGGGCAAAGAGTCTTAATCTTTCACTTTGTCCTCATATGTCAATATCTCTTCCCTCCCTCCCACTCCTCTGATCATTTTATAATGAATTGGTAACCACAATAATGAAATTTACTGAGAAAACTAAATTTTGAGATGCTGCCATAAATAATGAAGTCAGAGAAATGATGAAAAGGGATTTAATGAGGTCTGAGATATGGTTGGAATATTACAGATAGAAAATCAATTTGGAAAATGCTGTCAGCTTCATCCACAGGGGGGAAATTATGTAAACACACACATCTAAAGGAGAGGAGTAACTTTGAAGGCAACGAAGGATTGAGAATTGTTTTATAATAGAGAAATATAGTTCCTTTTGATCGCCCTATATCTATCAATCTATCTGTCTGTCTGTCTATCTAATCAATCATCTATCACTATTGTGCTATGATTAAAAGCTTAAACCAGGTAAATATTCAAAAACCTTGGGTATTCAAATTAAGGATGGACCAGTAAATGTAAAGCATTTGACTATCATACTACTTTACCCTTAGCTCTGTGCAATCTTGGAGGTAGAAGGAAGAGTCTTATGGCTCCTTTGCAATATCACTTACAAAAAACAGTGCATAACTTTGGTCATCCCATGCAACATATTATATCTTCCTCAAGAGAAAAACTGAATTTCATAGACTCAGAACTGATGAATATTTTGGAGAAAATATTCAAAACAAAAGCATATTGTTTCCATAAAGCCAATTATGCCATGTACTGTACCTACTGTAAAGTACCTTATATATCAAAGAAAAATTACTGTTTAAATAGATTATCAGGCCATATAACAATCTGAAGCTGCGGCTCTCTTAAAATAACTCTAATGAGACCTGGAAAACTGCTCCCAGTCTGGGTTATCTAAGCATTCAATAGATTCTCTGTCCTGAATCTTTGAAAATTAGGTGAAAGCCATGGACTTTCTCTCTAGAAAAATCCATATACAATAATAGAATAAATTTTGAATATACATTTTCAGAACCTACTAGAATTCCAAGCCTCCAGGCTAAGGAACTCTTGCTCTAGAAGAAATTTTATTTTTAAGACTCACTAAATCCCTAATGTACAAACTAATCTCCTGTTTCTACCTTAGACACTCCATCTATTTATTTTGGAGTATAGAAAAGTTAGAATTTCCCATCCTTATCCATAAGCTCTTCACTAGTGCTTTGCTGAGTTAAAGCCCTGTCAACCCCTAAAACTCAGTGCTGAAGCAGCTCCTACCTGATCTCCACTCTTTGCAACAGACAACTCCCAGGACCCATCCTGATCAAATATCCTGGAGGCCTAATGATTTGCCAGACCCTTGGAAGTTTGATGTGTAAGAAGCCAACTATGGCTGATATGCTCAGTGCCTAGTTCCTAGGATCCTTCCTTATGAGTCTACGATGCAACTCTGGCCTCTCATATATAAACCCATTCACTTTGGTGACGGACCCTTCCCTGCCCATCATTTTTCCCTTACAAACTATCAGATGACTCATTGTATGCAGAAGTCAGACGACCACAAGCGCGGCTGAAAGTTTACCTGAAAAAAGAAGTCGACTCTTCAGCTCCAAGCCTGTTTCACAGTGTATAACAGGGGAAAAAGTGGCTGCTGAGAATAATAGATGTTTATTCAAACCCAAATATAACATATTCCAAGATCAAAATAATTTATTGAGGTAAACAGCTACTGTGCCAGACTCTATTAATTGTCTAACGGCCATTCCCATCTTCGTATATGCTACCAGAACCCTGTTTTCTTTGGGGCAATAGTACATCCACTCTACGATATGACTCGTGATCAGTCTAGTCATTTCCAACTAATGTGAGTCTCAAAGGTACCACAGCTAGCCAAGATATTTATCCCCCTTAACCCTCAGGCCAGAAGGACAGGGCCTGGGGTCGCAGGAACATTCTGTTTACCGCCAGCATGTACAATCAATGTTATCATTTCTTACGTGTGGCATAAAGGAAAGGGCGAGAAGCGTGGGTCTACATCAAATTCTGTTCCCTTTGATAGATACTTGACTTTTCTCCTTTCATTACAGCTAGCAGTAACCTTGGGATCAAGTTCTGGCCAATGAGAAAGTGTGCTCAAACCTCTTGGGAATGCTTGTTCTTACTTATTATAAGGACAAGGATGAGAGGAAAGCTTCTTAGCAATGCCTTTCCCCTTCCATCCTACCTCGAACAAGGACCGAGTGCCTGAAGCTGCAGCAGCCATTTTGTTACGATGAGGCAACAAAGTATGAGGATAAAAGACCAACAGCTAAGTGGAGCAGAGCAGAGAGATGGAAAGAGCCTGGGGCTTGATTACATTGTCTAACTTCAGAACCAAGGTCAACAATTGTCTACTTCTCAGCTTCTTATCAAGGGGGATAAAAAAAATATCTATATTCCTTAAAGTTGACTGGTGCACACTACAGGATGGTAGATTTTAGTCAATTTTTTCTTCTCTGAAGCATCCCATAGCTCTCAGCTTTGAAGGAATAACAGCCCTCCTGCACCTCCCAGCTTTTCTAATGCTTGATTATCTCTCAATGCCTACTTTGAGTCACCACTTTGAGCCTTACTGTGGGATGCCAGGTTTAATGCTATTAATTTCTATTGCATGCCTCACAGTGTAGAACTTAAAGTGTGCAAGAATTTTTAGCACATTATGCGGTACTGTGTAATTCTGCAGCTATGTAGAAATCCCTATACCACTATGAATTCTTACATTTAGGGTATATCATTCTGCTCAGGTTGGCATAACAAAACATCACAGACTGGATGACTTAAATAATAGAAATTTACTTTCTACATTTCGGAGCCTAGAAGACTGCGATCAATTTGCCAGCAGGGCTGGTTTCTGCAGAGGCCTCTCTCCTTGGGTTGCAGAGAACTGCGTCTCGCTGTGACCTCACATAACCTTTCCTCTGTGTGGGCACATACCCCTGGTGTCTCTTCCTCTTCTTATAAGGACACCAGTCCTATAGGATTAGGGCCCCACCGTTATGACTTCATTTAACCTTAATTTCCTCTTTAAAGGCCCTAACTTCAACTACAGTCATGCTGGATTTCAATACATAAATTGGGGAGGCGGGGCACGATTCATTCCATAACACTGGGCTTGAGTTATTTAATTTTTTTCATTTTGGAATCTTTTTATTTATTTATTTAATATTTCGATTAGAGTTGACATTCGATATTTTATTAGTTTCAGGTGTACAGGAGAGTAGTTAGACATTTACATAACTTACGCAGTGATCCCCCCGATAAGTCTCGTACCCACCTGACACTATCCACAGTTATTACAATATTATTGACTGTATTCTCTATGCTGTGCTTTTCATCCCCATGACTATTTTCTAACTGCCAATTTGTACTTTTTAATCTCTTTGCCTTTTCCACTCAGAACCCCAGCCCCTCCCCGCATCTGACAACCATCAGTTTGTTCTGTTTCGTTTGCTTGTTTATTTTATTTTTTTTAAAAAAAACCTCTGAACTGAAAACCTGTGAGCAAATATCTTTTCATACATTCTTAAAGATAATTCAACTTTATTTTTTTAAATATACAGTCCACACAGAGAGGAATTTCTAAATGGGTATGTACAGGCTAAGGCTTAGAATATTTAGGTACTCTGAACCTATCTATAGATACATGAACCAAAAACATGAACTACTGTTTCTCAGTAAATAAAAAGCATGCTCCAAAAATGCAACTTTGGAAATTTCTCTTTGAATATAAATGCAATAATATTTTTGTTTCCAAATTAAAAAATGGTGTTTAAAAATAGTACATTAGCAACAACATCACATTTGTCAAACTCAAAACACTACAATAATGTATGACTTATCATATGCAGTGTTCTGGGAAAGTCAAACTTATAGGGACAGCAAACAGCAGTTACCAGGGGCTGAGAGGGTGGGGGCAGGCAATGCTTCCAAGGGGCACAGGGAAGGCTCAAGGGTGCTGGAATGTTCTGCGACCTGATCACAGTGGTAATTCATGATTGCATACAAGCATTCATCAAAACTTGCAGGACTGCATGCTAACAGGAATGGATTTTACTGTAAGTGAATCATACCTTAAGTTTCTAATGGAGGAAAATGGCACATTTGAAACCGAATGATAGAAAGACAAAGAGTTATTCTGTGCTAGCTTAAAATCCACCGTGGTAACCAGTCAAGAACCCTAGAAATGCAGCAGATGCTCACATATTATGTAAATTTTAAAGCTATAAATATCTATGGCAGAAAGAATCTTGTGTTATAGGATATTGTTACATGTGTTTAACACTTTTATAATGGTATAAACAATATCTGAATTACATTATCAAATTAGTAGGTTTAGTTTACCAAAAAGGGATCGCAAAAAGTTATATCCTTTGCTGTGGAAATAATCAATCTTAATATTTCATAACATAATTATGCCTTCCAGTGGGGAGAAAGGCACGTGATATATTTGATAATGATAAACTGCAGATGGTAATAACTTACTCAACTTTTAAGAACATTTATTTTTTACAAAGCATATCACACACATTGTCTCATCCGATTCTCACAGTAATCCAGTGAGGTTAGATAAATGAAGTATTGTTATCATTTTCTCCACAGTACAGAGGAGTAAAAAGAGGCGAGATACGTTAGATGACTTATCTACAGTCCTAAAATTAGTACATATAGAGTCAGAAAATGAACCAATATCTTCTGACTCCAGATCTAATACTTTTCTCCATATATCAGTCTGCCAATTAAAGGTAGTACATCTCAAGATTTTGCCCCAAATCTCTAACTACAAAGTCAACTAGAACTGGAACAAAGTTACATCAACCCTCAAATGAATTTAAGAAGCTCTGCAGCTTCTTAATTGATTCTATATAATTAAATGAGAATATAGCAGTGGTAGGATAGTCTATCAGACACGCTACAGCTCCGGTGAAAAGTAAGGGAGACACACACTGAGTTCCTACAATGTACCAGGCCCACTGTTTCATATACAATTTCACAACAACCCCCTGGAGTAGTTATTATTATTATTATTCCCATTTTACATTTAGAGAAATGTAAATCAAAAGATGTTAACTTAGTCGCCAGAGTCATGTAGTTTATAAGGGATGGATGGAAACGGGATTCTAATCCAGGTCTGTTGGACACTTAAGCTCTTTGTTCTAGGAGCCAAAAGAAAGATATTTTAAACCTATATGTTTGCATGGACTGAGTCAAAATTTCAGTAGTTCTAAATCTCAGCAGAGTAAGTAATAAGTAAGCAACTAAATAAATTACATACATACATACATATCTTGTTCATAGCTTCTTCAACTTAAAATGAGGGTTAAGTGGTCATGTTTTCCTCCTAGACATATACAAAACCTCTTTGTGTGCCCTGAAGTGATCCGAGTTCACCAAATACAGGTGTTTCTTTCAATACTAGTATCAACCTCTAGGTACCAACGACATGGTGGCCTGTAGCAAGGTCAGCCAGCCATTGAGACCAAAATGCAAAATGAGGCAAAATGAAAGCAGAAACAATTCCAGGAATTGTGACATGCCCCTTAAAATGTAACTGCTTTAAAATACATATTGTTTTTAAAATTTCAGGACTCTTAATTATAAGATTATAGAAGGAATGCCTTATTTTTTTACATCTTCTTACCCAGCAGAGAATAGTACACATGCAGGTGCTTGAGAAGTATTTGAGGTTGGTGGCAATGACGATCAAATAGCAACCTTCACGTTCACTTGTCTTTAGTGACTTTCGTTACAACAAGAGTGAGGAAAAAAAAAAATTGTAGTTTCTGTTATTTTATATTGTTACTTCCTAGGTGAAAAATTTTTTTCATACAGAGATGTAAGTCATTCATTTGCTGGAATAAAACTTACAAAACGAAGTTCATTTTGCTTGTCAAGTGCAGATAAGAGGAAGAAGGGGAAGAAACCGTTTAAATGTAAAGGAAACCTTTTTCCCGACTCCTGGACTCGTTCACACAATAAAATGAATAATTTAACTCCCTGAAACTTCGTATGTGCAGAACGCTGCGTGCAGGCCATTGGCATATTCACTTCAAATTTGTATAGTCTTTAGTCAATATACCTCATCTGCATTTCTAACACTTGCTTCAGTCAGCCTCGAAGCAGGCTGTTATCTCTGTGGTCGTCTTTAATCTCTACTCTGTTCATCTAACCAAAAAAAAAAAAAAATCGCATTACAGAATATATTACTTGGCCTAAAAGAAATAAAGAGTCATTCACATGATTTTCCGAAAGGTATTTTCCTTTATCTTATCAAAAGGCAATTTTAAAACCAGTTACTAATTAACGTTGTCATTCTTTACTGTATACATCTCCTTTAAACATTAGTATCAATTTTATACAGCAAAAAAATAACTGCATCTACACTTCTCTGCAATGAGTACCTGCTTTAGGTACAAAGGAAAGTAAAATTAAGTGCAAATGATTGACACCATTTGTTAAGTACACAAATATCTCTTCTAAGCTAGTTATTATTACACTGTTATTAAAACAATGTCCATCTAGCTAAGTCTAACATGACCTCTGTTAAAGTATTATGTACATCACTGCCTGTAGGTTGATCTACTGTCAATAACTCCCATGATTTGTCCTGTATTAAACAACCTAATACAGAGGATTTAAGCAAAACACTTAAAGGCTGAGGTTCTCTGAAAAAACAAAAATTATCCTAGAACAGGAGGAAAAATGGGAAGTAGCTGGGAAAAGAACTGGACTAAACTGAACAATTTCTGGTTATCGATTTGCTTATTTCCCTCATAATATTTAAGTGTTTTGTAAGTATTTTATATGTACTCCATCTACCTATTTGAATGTCAACTCCACGTGGGCAAGGATGATGCCTGGCTTCTTCGGCACTCTATTCCCAGTGTCTAGCTTAGTTCCAGGCACACAGTAAATACTTTTTAAATAGATAAATTTTTAAATTTTCTACCAGATTGCACTGAATGGTTTCTAAAAGACGACTTAAATTTCTTTATTTCCTTAAAATATATATTCAAGAAAAAAACCTTGATTTATCTAGGATCATTGGAGAATAACATTTCCTACATAAGCTAATTTTCTTAGATTGCCAGAAGATCCTTTTAAGATACCAGGTCATTTTAATTCCAAGTATTTTAAATACGAGTCATTCATGCACATATCATTATTTTTCTACCTTGTTTTAAAAAAGTAGGCTTCACTAAATTTAATCATTTCTTGATAGCTGACAAGCAAAATTATATATTAAAACTCTCTGCCATATAATATAGTGGTCCTCTTGGATGTTAGTGAAGTGGGTAAGGCTATGTGTCCCTACGTAACGAGACCTATCAATAAGATATTCATATTTAATGATGGTGTTGTCTCTTTCCTTGCTTTCAATTTTCAGTATTTTATCCTCTAACTCTCTTCACCACACTTTCTTGCTCCTAATAAGTTATAATTTATTACCCAGGATGAATTAAAGGTTGCTAAAGCAATTTTGCTTGTGAAATCAAAAACCTGTCACAAATATTATGAGCATATTAAACTATATTTTTTAGTTCAAATGTAAAACTATTCTTTGTAGCCTATGCATCCAGGCTAAGCCATTTGGCTTATCACCCAGGGTGGGGTGAACGTAGTTTATAGCATTAAAGTTATTATTTGGTTTTGACAGTCAGGTCTATTTGAGTTCCTAGAGGGACAAGAGTCTTGAAAGAGATTCAAGGTGTCCTTCAGAGAGAAAAGAGATTTTCCAAAGTCTTTAAATTCATATTACAGAGTAAAGGTCAAATCCAGTAGAGTTAGACACCAATCTTTACCACAAAGAGAGATCATTCAAAATATGATGCAAGAGCACTCTTAACAGTCCAGGCAGCAGGCAGGAACTGCTAGAACTGCAGGAAGGGAAATTCAGAGAGATGCTGCGGAAGAGGAGGAAGGGGAGGTCACATGCTAAGGTCCTTGTTTAGAAAGGATGGTGAAATAAAAATACCCAGAACCTGGCACCCTGGAGTTAATCAATAGTTTGCTGAGGATTAGCCCCCGAGGAAGCTGCTAACTCCTGAAGTCTCACAGCGGGCCATACCAACGTGACTAGGAAATAATTGTATAGGATGGAAAAAAGGAGGTTTCTAGATAAATGAACAGTAAGTATAGCTCCTCTGCAGGGGACCCAAAAATGCCCATGTGCCCTAGCAAGGAGACATCAAGGTGCCACTTGAAATAAAAGGCAACCGAGAACTAATCATAAGGCTTTTTCACAACCCCTCTAGCCTATTCTAAAATTCTGCCAGGCATTAACATCAAGTTCATCAGTGATCGAACTCACTGAGAAAACAATGCCAAAAGCCTGCACAGACTCTGGCCGTGCCTTCCTATAGGAGCCTGTGAACTACTCAGGAAGGTACGCAAAAGTGGAGGCTGGGCAGAAACAAGCAAAATCCTGTTGGGGAGCAGATACCTCCTTCAATTCATCATTTAGCTGTCCCAGAATTAGTACTTTCATTCCTAATGAAAATGGTAAACAGCAAACTGTTGAGAAAACAACAGAAATAAATTAAGCAATTTCTAGGGAAGGAATAACTTAATAATTCAAAGGAGATTCAAACTTTTGGACTACTTCGAGGAACCAAAAAGCTAAATTTGTTATGAACTTATTTATCTATCTGTAGATCCCAAAAAGACACAATTCATGCTGGCTGTGGTTCTTCTCATGACTAGCTAGATAAGTCTGGACAAGCCAATTGACTTTCTTTGACTCAATTTCAGTATCCATTAAATTATAAAACTAACGACAGCTAATATTTATTCTTTACTAATGTGCCATTGTACTAAACAAAGAATATTTCATTTAACCCACACGACACCACACAAGGTTGGCACATTGCTAGTTCCAGCAATCGGAGGCACAGTGAAGGCATACAAACCCAGGCAGCCTGATTCCAGAATCAGTCTCATTCAAAAACTTGAGTCTCACAATACTGTGTCTGCCTCACAGAAGTGTGGTGTTTGCCCGAGAAAATAGATGTAAAAGGGTTCGAGCCCCTATCATCCCCTGGCTCAACTACTGCAACCGTTTCCTAACTGTTGCCCTCCTCCGGCCCTTAATACCATGGTCCCTTTTCAATGGAGTGGTCATTGAGTGAGATCACCCTACTGCTCTGCTCAGAACTCTCAAATGTCTTCTGTCTGCTGTGGATGAAACTGTACTTCCCCCAAATTCACAGGTTGGTGCCCTAACCCCCAGTGTGACTGTATTTGTAGACAGGGCCTTTAGGAGGTAGTTTAGGTTAAATGAGGCCATAAGGATGTGTTCCTAATGCAAAGGACTGGTGCCTTTATTATAGAAAAGGGAGAGACACCAGATATGTTATCATCTCTCTCCTCCTATCTCTCAATCTCTCTCCCATGTGAGGATACAGCAAAAAGGCCACCATCCAAAAAGAAGAGATTTCTTACCAAGAACCAAATCACCTGGCATCATGTTCTTGGACTTTTCAGTCTCCAGAACTATGAGAAATAAATTTCTGTTGTATAAGTTACCCAATCTGTGGCATTTTGTTATGACAGCTCAAGCTGAGTACTATACCACTTTATTCAGATTTAAACCCAAAGGTCTTTCAATGGCCCACAAGGCCCTAACTATATAATCTGGCCCCTTGTTACATACCCGAATTTATCTCTACCACTCATCTTGTTCTGGCCTTTCTCCTGCCTCAGTACCTTGCATTTTGGGTTCTCTCTATTTGGAACACTATTTCCTCAAATAACCTCATGGTCACTCACTGCTTCAGGTCTCTGCTCAAACATTCTAAGTGAGACAGTTACCTACCACCTTTTTAAAAAATCTAAATCCCTCTAGCTTCTTCCCTATCTTCCTCCCTTTCCTGCTTCATTTTTCTCTATAGAATATATAATACATAGCTCAAATATATATATGCATATATAATTCGGTTTAAAAATCTATATATTTTAATTGTTATAGTCCCTCACTAGAATGTAGGCTCCACGAGTTTTTGTCTGTTTTGTATATTTTTGTAGCCTCACTACAAAGTAGGAGCTCAATGAAGTATTTGTTGAATGAGTGAACTGGAGAAACTGCAAGTATGTCCACATAGCAGCTGCCTTGTGGGTGAAGAAGGTGGCATGGGATGAAGCTGAAAAGTAAGGCCAGGGACCTTGTAGGCCATATATGATGGATTTTGGTCTTTATTCCAACAAACATTGAAGGATTTTAAGGAGGAAAATGACATGATCAATTTACATCTTTCAAGATCATTCTCACTGCTAAATGAGGAATAAAATGGAATGAGCCAAAAAAGAGATGAAGAAATCAGGGCAACAATTATATTTGCAAAGTTCCCAATACTCTCTCTCAAAATTTAAATGTTTCTTTCCCAAATCTCTTCCTTCTGAATAAGCCTTGAAATGAAAATATACTTATATAATGACTTTTAGCAAATGCTAATTACTTAGACCCCAAATATGGAATGTAGTCAGTACTCTGAGCTTGCACAAAGCATATCTCTGAAAAAGATCCATACAGGTTATGAATAGCCTAATTTTCTGAGATTCTTTTTGCTATAAATTTGGCTAAGAGCTTGGGTAGAATGGGAAAGTGAGAAGTGAGAGAAACGCTGATGATTTAACCTCCAGTGTTCCCTTAAGGACAAACATTTGTCACCTTGACAGCAAGGTGAAAGGTTTGCAGTGAGTGTGCTTATAACAAGACTCTCCCAGTTCTCTCCTCCCCAGGGACCTGTGATTTCTGAAAAGGTATTATCTGAACAGATGATGATGATGACGATGAGCTACAGGAAAGGCTAGGGGAGGGTAAGAGGTTGAGACCCACATAACTCAGAGCCTCAAACTGAAATGCTGCTCCAGGGACCGTCACAAAGATACCGTTTGCTGCTTGTCTTCCTAAGGTTCCACTTGAGGCTGGAGTAATCAACCCTATAAATTATCACAAAACATTCAAACAGTGTCCAAGGTTAACAGCATGGATCCCATCGCTAATAACTGTGAGTGTGTCATAAAGATGAAGTAGGTCCTAGCCATTATATCTCCACTTTCTAAACAAATCTCTAATTTTTAGAATTTATAATTCTAACATGAAAGTCTCCTGCAGGCTTAAATCAGGTGCTAACATGAGCATGATTTTTGCTCTTAATGAATACACATAACTCAAAATAGCATTAATGTGATGACACTCATGTATCAGAAAGAATACTAGGAGGTCTGCTTAGGCCTATAAGCTAAATTGTTTATACTATTTTCAAAAGTGAAATAGGAAGGGGTATTTTGAAAGCTAAGAATTTTTTTAAAGAATTAAAGTCATTAATTTATGGGCATTTTGGACTTAATTTCACAATCAGTTGCATTTATTTATATGTTCCTTTGGTGAGTAAAATTTTGTCTACGATACTATTTTATGCTTTTACTTTGAAAAATATTTTAAGCTAAAATCATTATAAAATCAAAATTGATCCTAACTATTTCATTTAAATATTCATCACCAAGTCATCCCTGACTCTAAGTATTGTTAGAAGGGCAAAATTATTTTTACGAAGAAAATAAGCTTTCTAACATAATGAACTGAAATAAACATAATTAATGGTACATAAAAATAAGGTTACAAAGTATACCAGAAAATGTTTTGGAATGAAGAGGAGTGGCAATAGAGAGATGGAGGCTGGAACACAGAAAGGATAATGCCAGAATTTAAAAAATAAAAGAGGAAAGGGAATTAATGATCAACCTAAAAGACTATATTGATTTAAGATCCATGTGTCCTTCATTTATCGACCATGTCCATCCCTGGACATCTGCCTCTGCATATCCCAGCCCTACCATGTAACTCACAGGTATCAAATCAAACCTAACCATTTCACTCAAATTATTCTCTTGCTTAAACTCCTCATTTTTGTTCATGATACTATAGTTATTAATCTAAGATCTTTGAGTCCTCAGTCTGTTTATGTTCCTTGCATCTCTGGCCTTTCTACCATAAAGATATCCAAGATTCTTTCATGAAAAACTTGGCCAGTAAAAGTCTCTAAGTAGGAAAATGGCAATGTAGTTATGTTGAAAAAAAAACAAGAGAGAGCCCTTACCTATTAAATTTATGTTGAAATGAGATGATGACTGGGGTTTCCTTCAAAATAATACCTGAGAGGGAAAAAGTAGATAAGAGTATAGAGGAAACAAGCCTGAACTATGTTAACAATCATTAAATCTGAAAGATGGGTACACAAAATTTATTAATAGTATTTGATCTAATTTGTATAGGTTTCAAAATCTCTAATAAAAAAAAATGTTGCTGTTGTTTTTAAGGGACCAGAGGTTTAAGAAAATACCGTATCTAAGGACTGGATAAAAAGTCTGGATATAGGATTACAGAGGGGACTTTGGCCATAGGGATGTCAGCGTGGCACCC
>NW_006431918.1:10805577-10815722 GCF_000325575.1 Pteropus alecto | reverse complement strand
TTTCTAAGAAGAGCTAGATAAGACTAGCAGCTACCACCTATGAACTCTTGCTAATGTTCCAGACACCCTAATAAACGTCTCAGGGACTCCATCTTATTTAATTTCTTTAACAGTGCTGAGAAGTAGGAATCCCTCTGTCAAAGCTTG
The DNA here is from genome assembly GCF_000325575.1 of Pteropus alecto. Lineage (NCBI taxonomy): Eukaryota > Metazoa > Chordata > Mammalia > Chiroptera > Pteropodidae > Pteropus > Pteropus alecto. Next base: position 10,815,575 of record NW_006431918.1, on the reverse strand, counting down.
GAAGTGAGACTCCTTCTGTATCAGGGCCTTGCATACATTAAGTACAAGGTTAATAGTACCTGTCTAAATAATTGAATAAATGACTAAGAAGTTTCCCCCCACCCCGCTTTTTTGTGCCTGTGGTTCTTTGCAAGAAAATTCAGAGTTCTAGCCAGAAGGTTCAGCATTGTTTGTCTAGACTCAGAAGAGACAACACATCGATCTTTCACGCACAAATTCACCAATGCACACTTTGCTGCCAGGCCATTTCTCCTAAGATACCACTTCTGGTATGATATACTCCTTGAAAAGTCCTCAGTAATGCCTTTCATGGTATCAAGTTCAAATTTTTCCCCCATTCAAGGCTCTTCATAACACTGTCTCACATAATTTCCACCAGTCACCAAGACTTGGCTTACTCCAGTGAACATCCCTCTTTTTACTGTCTGTTGTCTGGAACTGCCCATTCATTCATTTATTCATTACATACTGATCATCCATTACACATCAGGCACAGTATCTGCCATTACATCTGTATATAGAGAGATAACAATGAGCATTACGGGCACCATCCTTGATCTTGTTGGTTCATATCCACTCTCAGGCTGACCTTCTCCACCTGGGTTGTTCTCGGTTTTCAACATCTCACATTTAACATCCTCAAGGATCTTTCTCTGTTACTTTGCCCTGTCTTGCTCTCCCTTTCTTAATTGATGTTATCAAACATTTAAGCACTTGATTATATTTTTTCCTGTTTTATTTGGAGCATTGTACTTATGCATATCTCATTTACACTAAGTCTCTTAGACAGAAATTGTGTCTTATATTCTTCATCACCCAACTTAATGTAATTCAACTGAATTAAATATGTATAGAGCATGTCCTTAAATAGCTTTCAGTATGGAAAAGAGCTTAGAATTCTAAGCCAAACTAACGACAGACTAATATCTAATTTATCTTTGAAAATAAAGCTACAAAAAAATCTCTGGGGAAGGACTAGTTATACAAATAAGATATAGTTATGAAAATGGAAAGAGAAAAGGAACAAAAAGGAAAATTTATCCTGTATGGTACAACTATCTCCCAATCATGTATATAAACTTTATAAGTTCTATAAAACATCGGTCTTTTTTTTTAATTCTTTTATTTTGTAGAACATAATTTAGAGACCATACCATAGGCTAAAGTTAATAGGGCTCTGCTAAGATGTCAATAGTATTGATAAAAGTAAATGAAATCTTTACTTATTTAACTTTTTTCAAAGAAAGGCTATTTTTCAAAAGGAGCAAAGATTAATATTATATATATTTTACATTTACCTAAAAAGAACATTAGAATAGTTTAATCATCTGTTAAAAATGTAACTTAAAAAGTCTAAAAATGAATTGGCCAGGTTTTCATGTCAAATTCACCTTTCTTGCAGAAATTCAGTTACGACAAATATTAGATCAGGCCTCCTTCTATGTATCATTTGTACCTTTTAGATTATTATTTTGGACTATACCAGATTTTTTTTTTACAAGACACTAACATTACAACTCATCATAAACTAAGCCTATTAGATAGATTTTTACATAATCAGTAATAGTAAGATTCCCCTTAGCCTTAATGTGAAATAAACATTACTGTTTTCCCATTTTCTCCATTCTGCAAGGCGTCTTCCACACCAGCCATTCTAAGAGGTCCTCCCCGTTGCCCGTACTGTACCTATTCTTTCACATGTATGTCTGTTATGTTCAGTAACTCCAGTGGGAAGGCCGGATCTGTGCCTGGAGCCATCCCTGCCCTCCTCCCAGCAGCTACACTCAACCCGTTACCTTAGAAGTACTCAATAAAAAGTGTCCTTTTCTAATGCTAAGAACAATTGTGTATAAGAATATGGGTGAGTAAATATATATCTGAGTGTATATAAATATATTCCAAGGAGTACTTTCACAAGTCCATCAAGCATATAAAAATTTCACAAGTAAAAATTATGTATATATATATATATGTGTATATATATATACACATTTAAATATTACCTTTAAAAACATATTTTTTCCAAACTACACATTTTTTTCCCTAAAATTCTAAGTTCCTGATAAGTCAGCTATATTATCCAAATATTCCCTGAAGACACTTTTCTTTGAAAGTAAATTCTTAGGTCTATTTAACAAGTTATTTTGTCTTTATTCCTTTGTTTTCATCTTCTTCCAGTTCTAGAAGAGATACCCATTTTTCCTAGTCTCTACAGGGTATAACTTGGACAAACTTAACTTAGAGTACAAGTTAGACAAATGAAAATTTAGTAAACAGCTGGCATGATTAAGACTGCTAAAATAACTTTTTTGATAAATTACTTATCAAATACTCTGACTGGCTCAATTATATTATAGGATTTCCTTCAATAAAGATGGTCTTCGCCTAACTAATAGCATAGACTCTATATCAAAATTAGAATTCAAAACACCAAATAGAGATGACAAAAGACCACTGAGGAAGAAAACCAACAAACAGAAGTTGGTAATTTCACCAGTGAAGAGCTTAGGCTTGGGACTAGTCAAAACCTCTATAGAATAAATGAAAAAAAATAAGTAGAATGTAATATGACTATCATAAAGTTAAATTTATTCAAGGATGTCTGAAATATAACTTTAAGGGCTTTATGTTTAAATGTCCATTCTTTCGTGAAAAGATAACAATAAAATTGTAGTTCTTATTTAGCAAAACTAAGAATTAAAAACTTTAGGCACTCCTCGAAATTTCTTTTGAAATCCTACTGATCAATGAAATCCAAATGTTAGAAAATTCCTGACCTAGTCAAACTACCATGTCAGAAAGACCACTTATATTGAAAATCACATATTCAAATGTGAAGGGGGTTAAAACAGATAAAAGTTATAATAGTCCCATGTGAACAGTTGTTAAAAGGCAAAGAAAAGCATACAAGTTAAAAATAAAATCATATTCATACTCTGAAAATGAACTGACTTTCACACACTTCTAGCAACAACATTATACTATTTTCCAAAAAAAAAACCCCACACCTCTTATACATATACATATATGGTTGCATTTATTTTCCTGGCACTGTCAGCATTTCTGAAGGAGTGTTATTAATTTATCCAAATAGCAGTGTCAGAAAAAGAAAGAAATCTACCATTACGAGAAGGCAAAATTCTGAAAATAATAATATAACTACTAAAAAAATGTTCTGGTTGTACAGTAGTTTTTTGCCCATACTCTAAAATAAACAGTCCTCTCAGTAACTAAAGCAAGACTGCAAATGAAACTCATGAGCACTTTTTAATAAGCAAAATGCTTAAGTGTTGTACAGTTAACCAACTAGTATCTTAACAACAACATTTTTTCCCTGTCCAGCTTAACATGTATATATGATTGACCTCGAGTCTACTAGAGAAGATTGGAACAATCAGCTGGGCTATTATTTGAAATAAAAATACCAAAATTAAGACATATAAAATATTAGATACCATGTTATATTAAAATAGATAATTGCAAAAATAGTTTGTCAATTAAACATCTCTCTTCTGTGCCGTCTAAAAGAATTTTCTGCAATGACAAAAACGTTCTCCACTTTGTACAGTAACCAGCAGTCACATGTGGTTATGAAATACCTGAAATGTGGCTAGTGTGACTGAGGAATTAACAGTTTATTTTATGTAATTTTAATTAATTAAATTTTAAATAGCCGCATGTGGCTTATGGCTACTATATTGGTCAGTTCGGCTATATAGATGATACAAAATGGAAATACTAACATTTCTCCCCTGTCTCTGAACTGAGAAATAAAGTTTATTTATTAATAAATAAAAGAAATGCTAAATCACTTTAAAATATTAGAAAGGTTTCAATGTCAGCAAGACTTCATTTTAAGGAATGGTGGGTCAATAAAAGAGGAAAGCAGTCAGCAACGGGTGAGGTGAGAAAGTACCTAAGAGGAACTATTAAAAACACTTATCTACGCATCATCTCAGAAAGAAGATCCATGGTCCAAATGATGGTCCTGTCTGTTTCCAAGGGCAACACACCCTTGTTGTGGAGCCAGACACATCCACTTCCAAGAGCCTGATAGAATCAAAATTGGGAATTAACTCCCTACCTCTTTTTCTTCTAATTCCATTCCCACCAAATCAACTTCTTATTAAGCTATATTCTCATGTGAATTTGGCCGTGAGAGAAGAATGTATCAACCTAAGTGTCTAAGAGATTCTCATAATTATCTTCCCCACTTTCAATTAAAAAATTGAAGATTTGTTTAGTGCATCATTATCTATGAGTATGATTAAAGTGAGTCCATCCCTGTGAGATAGAGCACAGAAATAGGGCAGTCTTAAATTTACAAAGTATATGCCGAACTGATAATGAGGAGCTCAATATCTTAAAAATTCATGATACAAACAGACAAAGGAAAAAAGTAATATTACCAGAAATGATTCTGCTTAGGGGCAATATCATGCCAAGAAAACACTAAAGCCAAGAAAAGAGATTCCAGATCTTTGTGGTATCAAGAGTGATTTCCAGCAGAGAAAGAAAAACTTCCTTAAGAACTAAATGACACCCAACTTTCCCTTTTAGTTCATTTGAATTTTTAAGCACATATCAAAATATATACTTTAGGTGACTCACTACTTCCAGTTCCCATATAGAAATGAAATGTCAGCAACATCTAGAACAGGCATGCACAATGCTATTTGAGAGTTTCATTAGTTTATGATATTTTTGTCACCAGAAAACCTTTAGTAATTATAGCACCAGGTTGATAGACTCTGAAAAATGCCAGCCATGATGGAAGATTTGTTTTAAGACTAAGGATTGCTTGCTGAGGTTGCTCCCTAGGGAAATCTTGATGTTACTTTTCAAATTTTTCTTGAAAATTCCTTCAAAAGAACATTAGCATTCGGTTACAAGAGGAAGTATTCTTCCTAATTTGGATATTTTCTACTGTTACACACATAAACCTTGTTTTTCTAAACCACTTGTCTGCATTAGTAGGAGTTTCTATTAAATTTTTTTTTAGAGCTGGGAATTTAACCTTCTGACTTCAAATGTTTGGGTAGAAACTACATTAGATAAGGATCCAAGATTCTAGAGATATTTAGATATAGAGTCAGGATTCAACCATCTTTGAGGGGAAATGTCTGTGAATTAAAGGTCAAAAGGTAGGAAGCCTCTACATTTCTCTAATGTTTTTCATGATCATCACTTACTTTTTCCTTTTCAGTTTAAGGACATAGAAGTAAATGATAAAAGAGAAAGAGAAACATGTAAATCTCCTTTTTTTTTTTTTCCTATAAACAAGATAACCTTTTCTATTGTTGATTTTAGTTATTAAAAAGATTGAAAAATTATCCTGTTCTGAATATGTATACCTCAGCAGTTACTGGAAAGAATTTCTGAATGGCTTCTTAGGCTGCTATAACAAATACAGATGGCTCAAATTATTTTTTAGGTTACCAAAAGAAAATGGAACCAAGTTTGCCATTAAAAAATCATGTCTGATTGACTATACATCCCTCCTTTTAGGATCTTAAAATTCTGTCTCTTTTCTCCTTTATTTAGAGATATATGTCATTCTCCAAAACTCCTCCAGCCTAAATCACATCTTTATTATTTTTTACATCACATTTAACAAATTTTAACCTCTGACAAGATGATAAAGCCAAAGTCAAAACAATATTCTGAATTACAAACCTACCAAAGTCAAGTGCAAAGGGCTGTAACATGATGCTTCTAAAGAAGAAACTGCATTAGCTATCACTTGCTGTCATTTCATATTGCAAGTTCAGGTTATCTGCCTCCTCATTATCATTTTGGCTTTTGTCTTTTCATTTTCTTTCTTCTTCTTTTTTGATCATTTCTATTTTATACATAGTTCTAATGCCTCTCAGATATTAACTTGATCTATTTTTATACACCACTGAATGGGTTCTTCTATTTTTCAGACTTCTATTTTTACCTCTTCTCTAGGATACTGTATAATTTATTTTCAGCATTGCTAGATTTCCGCTCTCACTCATTAATTTAATTATATAATGTATTTCACAAGTTGTTAAAGGATAAACTTTAATAATAAAATATCTTTCTTTAATACCAATAGTGCAACAACTCTCTGCGATGCCATATAATGGCAATCACTTATTATATGCCCTTACTTTAAAATCTCCAGCTCTTTAAATATATGTACTAATCACACTTGAAGCAATCTTTCATGGAAAACTTTCTGATATTTAAAATCAATTATTTCAATGATAATAGTATATGGGTTGGTGATCTATTACATAGGGATAATTTGCCCTAATCTACTCGCAAGAGGTTATTATAAGAAGACAATTCTACAAATTATCCAATATCAAATTTAGATGTGGGAATGAGTTTCCACTCTCATTCTAAATCAATACTGTGAATATAAAGCAATATAAATAAATCTCTTATGGCTATAGCATGTTTTTTTTTTCTTTTTGAGAATAAAAGTTTACAATTTAAAATTACTTTAACATAAGCAAAAAAAATTGGTGGCTAACCATGAAAGTGATATTGATCTGCCTTGGGAGGATTCTTGAATGGCCAATTAGGTGGTGGGCAATTAAGAGCCTTGAAGACAATGGGGCATGGGAGTGACATATAAAAGCAGTATGTGGAGATAGTTTATCTCACAACAATGTATAGATGGCAAAAAAGAAGATAGGGTGCATTGCCTTGGCTCTTGGAAATTACCAAAAATACAATAATGTTAAAAACATTATTCCTTCTAAATGAACGGATAAAAATAATAACATAAGCATTCAAGTGAAACCCAGAAATATTTTAGAAAATTACTTATAAGAGATTCGCTTGAATGATAAAAAATCAAACCACAAATACTGACCACTAGACAAAGTCCTCTATTATTTGAAACTGTTACTCAGAGAATTATTCACCTTATTCTATAATACTCCAGACAAAAACGTTTTACTGTTAATTTGTGTGAATATTTGCAAATTAATAAGTGGCTAGAGATCAAAATGAGGTTTCCATAATTTTTGAGCACTCTGCTATGTACATCTCCATTTTACACTTCAAACAAATAATTTTATCTTAAGTAATTGTATTAATGTCATGTGTAATATCTTAAGACAGAGGAACAATTTTTAACAGTTATGAATATTGATCTAATTATTTTCAGGAACAAGCATATATGTCACTATGTAAATATGAGAGTAACATTACAAAGCTGGACTTACATGGGGGGAAAAAAAAAAACCCAGTAGGGACAGCAAAAACGGAAATTGACTTCTTTAATGAATGATCCCATAATCAGGTAACGTGCTTTCCAACAATTATTTGCATTAACTGAAACCCCATAAAATGTGTTTTGCTTTTTAAAAATATATTAGAGGTCCCTCTCACTCTCTGCCTCTGAGAGGAGACCAAGCTCTGTCTGTGAAGGGATACCTCTTTTCTAATAAACTTTCCTTTTGACTCTAAAAAATATATATGTGTATACATACGAATATGTGTGTGTGTATATATATGTATATATATATATTAGATATGCATTTTAACTATAAAGCTAAAGAAAGTACATGTGAAATTTTAACTGATGTGATAGAGAAGGACTTTATAAATATAAAGGCTATGGAAAAATCCAAAAGGGAAAGATGGATATATTTGACAGACATAAAACTTTAAATTTCTACAACTAAATGCAAAGAAATGAATCCCAACTCATACATGGCATCATATACAAACATTAACTCAAAATGGATCACAAACTTAAATTAAAAACAAAAACTGTAAAACTTCTAGAAGAAAACACAGGAGAAAAATATTTGTGACTGTAGGTTAAACAGATTTCTTAGGACATGAAGAGCATGAGCCATAAAAATAGATAAATCACATTTAATCGAAATCGAAAATGTTTGCTCTTTGAAAGACATTATTTAAAAAGTGAAAAGACAAGCCACAGATTGTGAGAAAACGCTTGCATAATACATGTATGATAAATGACTGGTGTCCAAAACATATTTAAACATTCACAACTCAATTATAAGAAAACAACCCAATAAAAAATGGGCAAGAGATATGAACAGACACTCCCTTAAGAAGATATATAGATAGCAAATAAGCACAAAAAAAGATGTCCAACATCATTAGACATTAGGGAAATAAATTAAAGCTATGTGGTATGATGACATACCATTATATGCCTATTAGAATGGCTAAAATAAAAAATACTGTAATACGAAGGGTTAGCCAGGCTATGGAGCAACTGGATTACTCGTACATTCCTGATGGGAATGTAAAATGGCACAACCACTTTGGAAAATGGTTTGGTGGTTTTGTATAATGTTAAACATATGTTAACAGTAATCCCACTCCTAAGTATTTCCCTAAGAGAAATGAGAACACATGTCTACACAAAAACCTATATACAATACTTTAGCAACTTTATTCATAATCACCAAACACAGGAAACAACTCAAAGTTCATCAACTGGTAAATTGATAATGTAGTGCTATTTAGCAATAAAAATGGAATGAGTTACTGACAGATAAATACCAGAGCATAGATAAATCATAAAAGCGTATGCTAAGTGAAAGAAGCCAGACTCAAAAGGCTACATACTGTGGGATTCCATTCATATAACCTTCTGGAAAAGGAGAAAGGACAGGGACAGGAAAAAAAAAAACCAACTCAGTGGCTGCCAAGGGCTGGAGATGGAGAGGGGATTGACTACAAAGGGGCAAGAAGAAACTTACCGAGGTGATGGGGATATTCTTTATCTTGAGTGAGGTGGCCATTAAGTGACCATATACATTTGTCAAAACTATACAGCTAAAAGAATGATTTTTTCTGTATAAAATTCTATCTCAATAAATCTGACAGAAATTTTCTGTCAATCAAAAATCATCCGCTCTCAGCCACACACACACACACAAAAATTAAAAGGTTAAAGGCAAACAGGAAAAAATATTTGCAATATATATAACAGAGTATTCATCGTCTCAACATATAAAGACCTCTTTGAAATCAAAATCAGCATCCCCATAAGAAAACTGAACAAAGTATATGAACAAATAATTTATAAGAAGAATCTCAATGGTCAATAAACAAATAGCAAAAGATACAACTTCTCAATCAAAAAGTTCTAATTAAACTATCAGTTGAAGACATTTAAAAAAAAATAACCATACTTGGTGAGAATAAAGGAAAATAAGTATGTCTATACACACTTGTTAGAATAATAATTTGGTTCAGTATTTCTGGAGGGTAATTTAGCAACATCAAGATTTTTAAAAGTTTGTAGCATTTACCCAGTTATTCCTCTTTTAGGAATTTTTCCTAAAGAGGATAATTAAAAGAGACTACAAATATTTATGCACAAAAATGTGTGGCAGCTTTTTTAAAATAATAGTAAATGAATATAAATAACTCAAATATATAACAATGGGGAAATAACTAAATAAATAGCAAATATTCCATCCAAAAGAATATTACACATTATATGAAGCAAAATTGAGTTCTCAGGGTGGAAATAAGAATATGAGGAAATGCTCACTTATTTTGTTAAAGGAGAAAAAGCAGAAAATAAATTGTCTGTACAAAGTAATACTACGTTTATAACTATATGTACAAAATAAACCGGGCGTATACCACAGTGCTAATAGTAGTAGAACTAATTCTATCTGTATTTTTCGAAAGTTCTATAACAAACATATAGAACAATTATAATTCATTTTAAAAAGTTAATTTTAAATACAATGTCCACACAGAATAAGTTATATATGGTAAGGTACTTTTCTAAGTCAGCTTTTGACATACTTACAAACTGAATTTGGTAGCTGATAAACTGCTTTTTAAAGATATATAAATTGGCAGGCATACAGACTTAAATAAAATCCAGTTTCCTTTGGAGGTACAATAAAAATGGGAGAGGTTTTTTTTTTTTTTTTTTTTACGTAATTAGAGGTGAACATTTACTATTTTACTTGAAGTTTTAGAGTTAAAATAAGTAGTCCTAAAACTTTGCAGGG
>NW_006431918.1:10786470-10805462 GCF_000325575.1 Pteropus alecto | reverse complement strand
TGTTTTTGTTTTTGTTTTGTTTTGTTTTGTTTTAGTTCTAGACCTAGCTGGAAGTCTACAAATGTTTCATTAATGAACTTGATATAAGGCCAAACTGCAATATGCAGTGAAACAAAGCTAAAAAAACTCCCGATGTTTGATTTTTAAATTTCAGTCAAACTATAATCTGCCAGTTTCAATAACACAGACCATTGTTTTTAAGAAGTGCTAAATGTTTACTTGAAAACCTGAGTCTGCAGTGGAGTGTGGATGTCTAAAATTGCTTTCATCATAAGAACCAGAAATTAAAAAGGAAGATTCTTTTTGGTTGGCAGAATCCCCTAGTTTACACAGTTTATGCATCTTCATGCCCTCCTGCTTCTTCCCACATGTCGATTTATTTTGGAATAGCAGTGCGATCTGAGTTAATGGTGTACATTTATTAATAATGGAAAATTATTACCTCTTCCCCCACTCAACCCTCCACCATATATGATATTCTCATCTTAAGAATCTGTAATACAGATGAAGATAGAAATCTTTATTGTTTGGCTTGCCACACTATTATGCCTAGATCCTCCAAATATTAGCTTAATAAAAATTAATTATGATAGAATTTTTGTTTGGAGAAATAGAAGCAGAGAAATGAGAACCATCTACTATCTGTTAGTAGTCAGTGGGTATTTCCTCCTAAAGGCCATAAACTAAGTAGTTTTACAGTAGGTTGGATTCAAATTAAGGAAATGCAGTCTTCATTTTAACCAACTACTAGGATCATGTTTCTTAGGAGGCCCTTTACAAATATCCTGTGGCCCCTCCAAAAATTTTATATTTATTTATTTTACCTAAATGGTTATAAGAGCAGGTCCCTTTCCAATTTGGGAATGATGACATTTAAAAAAATTGATAAAAATTAAAACGAAAGTACATGGCATTTGTTAAAGGGTAATAAAATAACTTCAGTCAATTGGCTAGTTCTAAACCAGTAGATTTCTTTAAATAGTAATGAAATCATTGCTTTCAAAAAAAATCCATCATTATTAAAATTAAAAAAAAAAGTTGCCTCAGCCTCCACCAAAATTAGATTTGTAAGTTGCTGGTCATTTCTATAATTAAATCTATGTCACAAATTTGCAAGAAAAATGGTCACTGTGACTAATGCATTTACTTGCTACACAAGTCCTGTCAGACAGCATAGAGCATTATGCTGCTAAAATAGAGTAGGTAAGGATTCTATATATTTTTATTACATAACAAAGACTATTTTTTATTTACAATGACTATGCTTCAGATAGCAGTTTGTTTTAGAAACAAATCCAAATGTAGCTATCACAGGGTTTTCCTTACAGAAGCATTATAGCATATTTTTAATCCGCAAACATGCTTGACACACACGCATACTGCTTTTTCTGTCAAGTATTATGTAGAAAATAAAGAAAGAAACACAAACATGTTCATGTTGCCAAAGTCCCTGATTCTAGGGGCTTCCTCATTTGAACTCCCCAAATGGTTTTAATTCACCCTTTTGATGAAATGATTGACAAATTATCTTAAGAGAATGGTGGTTCTCCAAATTTAAGAACAGTGCTGCCCCAAGTGGGAGTCGAAGCAGGATGACTTAAAGGACACATGGACAGAGAATTGATGATTACATTTACTCTCTTCAAAAAACCTTTTGCAATCCTTCAGGAAGGGTCAGTTCTTGGTTTGGTACTTGTGCTGACTTCAATATTTGGGATGGTAGGCACTGGACTCAGAGCCCTGTGTAGGCTGCAGAATTTAGCTACGAATCAATACTAGCTTTTTTCTATTTGATTTAATTTCAGTTACCCTCTATATTCATGACAAGATTTTTTTTTATTTATACTGTTTATGTAAATTTTTGTTTTAAAATTAATTTAAATTTAAAAATTAAGTTTTATTTAACCTAATACAAATGTCAACATGGCAAAAGTCATAAAGAAATTTAAAAAATAATGCATTGAAGGCACTTCCTGTCTTCACTCCTTCTTAAATCTTTTCTTGTTATTTATTTTTTTTCGTGTATCTATGTTTTGTGTATTTGCTTCAGTATCTAGAAAAGTGCCTTGAATCTAATGGATTCTAGGTATCTGTGTGTTAATTTCAAGTCCTATTTTCCCATTTTGTACCACAGTGCTAACTAACCAATGGTATTTTCTTTTTTTAGAAGAGAAAGTGGTCTGTTCTCAGCAATCTAGCTTTTATGATGTTCATTTGCCCAAAGAAGTGAGAAAATGAAATGTACAGCCTGATGATGGATTCCATTATATAAGGGTGGAAACCAGCTTCCCATTGTCTGAACATAGTTCATAAGATATTTTAAAGCCTAAGATAGGTTATTTTAACCCTGATTTTATCAAGTTCTTAACTGTAAAAAGGATGAACTTGAAATAACACCCTATAACGAGGTACTGAATATTGCTTAAAAATTCAGTTGTTTGTTCTGGCATTTAAGCTTAATGAAAATAAAAACCTGTTTTATAAACAAGTCATGAACTTTTGGGGGAAAACCAAGATCTCAGCTGAATAGTTTGGGTTGGTTAAGATTTTAAGAAAATTAAGGGGAAAAAAATCAGCATAGCATTCAATATTGCACAAAAGGAGTATTCCATCAACATAAACTAAATTAAAAACTGACATCCTAGATTTAGGTGAAAGGAAAACCAAATTAAACAATTGAGTCTTAACCCTTTATGTTAATAATTGAGATTCTTGCTCTGAATTTTAAATAGCACTGCTGCCCAGCAATCAATGAGTAACAGTTAATGTGCTTTCTCTCTGTTCTAAGTATGGCTGAGTATGTTTTTGTACAAGAAAGGAAGAATAAAAGAAATTGATAAACTTACATCCCAAGTTATTAAAACATACCATTTGTGTTTGGGATTTTTTTCAGCAATATTGTAATGCATTGGTTAACTACTCAAATCTTTCTACAAAGCTGGGTTGTAATGGAGGACCAGCCAAAGCAAAGAGGAAAGACAGAACAACAATTAGGGAAGGGAAGAACACTATGTGCTGGCTAGTTCATCAGCTCAAGGCAAGGAGTTCCTTTAATCCTTGGTCTGAAATGAAACAAATTATTCATCTTAGAATAGCTTCCTCTAGCAGCAGCAATGACTCTTTTAAAAGAAAAAATATATATATGTAAAAGAAACCAATTTCTTAATATTTTTAATGAAGAGATTCAGAAAGTAAACAGTGACTCATCGATCTTCTTTAAACTAGGTATTAAGCATTCTCAAAAATGACTTAACTTTGTTCATAACTCTGGGGCTGTTTCAGAAATCCTTACATTTATGTTGCTATGAATCGCTATGATGTTCTATAACATAGTATTAGAAACACAGTTTGGCATGATCAACTTCATCACTCACTAGGGTGGGCTTTTCTTTAGGATCAGGGGTTACCAAAAACAATAAAATAGTCAGAGGAGTCTAAGAAGATAAAATTCTCTTTTCTTTTTAAATTTTAAACTATAATTCTTGAAGACATGGAAACACCAAATTCAGCCTCCAAACCAAAAATGCTAGAGGTCTAACAAATCATGTGACTGTTTTTTTTCAATAGTTGAATCTTTTTAAATTAAATAAAAGGTTTTTCATTTGGAATTTGTTAGAGTTGCCAATATCTATTTTTTAATCTTTCTTTTGATGAAGAAAACATGTGAAGTGTTTGAACCTGAAATGCGCAATTTTATATAGAAAAATATGTATACATATAAATTTTGTTATTCAGGGTGGTTGACTATCAAATTTTATTAAAATCTCATCAAGGGAAATCTCAAAACACTTATTACGCTTCATAATTATTGTAAACCAAACAATTTAAATGAGAGGAGGAGATAATGACATCAACTTCTTAACTTAAAACAATCCTCTGTGGCATGATTTTAAAATATTCTCTTGGTCTGAAATTTATGTAAATTGAATTCATCTATCATTGGTTATTACCAGCCTAGCCACATTAAAAAAAAAGAAAAGTTTTTCTGTAACAATTAGTTCTTAAAAACACTGTGTTTTAATTAGACCTGGGACATTATTAAACTAACTATAAATATGTACAGTGTTTTCTTTGGTATACCCAGATGTCTGAAAATCAACAAGAATGCTTTCAGAGTTCTTTCTTCAAAAAATCTTCTAATAAAAGCCTTTCAATCAAAGTGTTAATGTAATCTGAAGTAAATACTCTTCAGATTCCATTAAGTAAACACAAAAGAAATGGTCACTCATAACCAAAGAATAACCATTAAATCAGTGTATTTTAGCATTCATAGGAGTAGGTGAGAGATAAACAATTTCTTCATTTTATGGATGTCCATGGTCACATACACACAAAATTCATGGCAGAATTTGGACAAAAAAACCTACATCAGATATCTCTACCACATCATACAAGCATTGTACCCCATTAAATACTCATCACAACCGTATAGTTTAGGTCTTATTACCCCATTTTATACATAAGGATGCTTTTATGGTTAGGCTAGTATTTGATCAAGGAAGGACTCAAACCCGGACAAGTCTGACTCCAGAAACTACACTACTTCCCATATCCTAAATTTTAAGGATAGGTACATAATTTCCATTTATAAAGAAAATTTCTCCAAAACTTTTCCAAACACCACTCTTTAAGACTAACAAAATAAAACATGAAGTTTATAATTCAGAATTTCCCTCTAAGATAAGTCCTGTTCCTAAGCCCAACTCAAGCACCATCTTCTCTCTGAAGCCTTCTCATATCATTTAATTGAGATTAATCTCTTTCTTCAAACTCTTGACAACTGCGGTACACTGCTCATATGCAGAAAGTGCTAGCTTCCTCGTTATACTCATTCCCTTCTTCCTTAGTAACAGAAATCCAATTTTTAGCTCCTAGCAAATTGCCACACATCACAACCTCTCCAGTAGCCAGGTATGATCATATGACTAAGTTCTGCAGTAAGATATTACTGCCAAGTATGACGCTGAATATTAAAGAATGCTATTTAAAGAAAGCAGACTTGGCTTTTAACGGAGCTCTTTTGTCCTTTAAACTCACTTCTTTACCTTGCTATCTAGGTATCATTTTGGCTGGAGCTCCAGCAGCTATCTTGGATCATGAGGCAACCTGAGGAAGGAAGCTGCATGCTGTGGAGGTGGAGGAGGAAGATGGGTGTCTCGGTCCACCATGAGACCATGAAGCCACTGTTTCATACTTGGACAGCCTCCCTCCACATTTTACATAGTAGAGAAATTAGCCTTGATCTTGTATAAGCCACTTTATATCTATTTTCTGTTAAATAAGCTGAACCTAATTCTAACTGATTCAGTTCCGACTCATTATATTTCAGGATCCAAGGTTTATTGTAACTACAATGGAGAAAGGAAAAAAAGAAATAGAACTATTTCTTTTATAACACTTGAGCAAAAAATCTCTAGTCATAATTTTCATTCTCAAATCCTTTCTGATAATTTTCAACCTTGGGAAAGAAAAAAGAGAAATGAAGGAGAAGTAAAAATGGAAAAGACACTTCGGCCATTGCTCTGCCATTTCCTTCCCGCTCTTCTCTTACTAGGTAAGTCCTATCATACCTCAAGGCCCAGAGAAATGGTTTCTGTCTGACCTTTGACTTCAGAGTGTATACCGCCATTGCCATTTGAAAATCATATATCGAGTAACATCTTTTGTTTGACTTCTTCACTTTTACACTGCATTTCTTTTTCTACGTGTCGTCTCCACAACCTAGTGGGACGCATGCCATATTTCTTTGCATCCTCTACAGTTACCAGAAAACTATCGCTATGTGGCAGGACACAATAGATACATTTGATTGATTAATTGAATTAAGGTAAAATAAAAGATGAACAGAGAAAAAAGAGCAGAAGACTAAGGAGTGGGAATGCACAACTTCTCAGAAGTAAAAGCGCAGAATAAAAACCCTAAAGAATCCCCAAGACAAGTTTGACTTCACTGGATCTTATCCAAGAATTGGGCCTTGTAGAACAAATATCCTGATATGCTCACCGTTCAGTCAATGCAAGGCTTAAACTATACCTGGTGAGCTTGTTCTCCAAATAAGGAACAGTGAATTTTGCTTCAGTTATTCAGACAATGGCCTCAAACTTATTTTCTCAATTACCTCAGACATTTGAATGAGTACGAGATCAAGCTTAGGATGCCCTGTTTTGATAATGGATGTGCATGATTCCAAACAATATAATAAAAATTGGCTTCCAACAAGATCATATCTAACATATTATTCTGTCAACTGTGACAACATATAAAAAAATACTTGGACACATGCAATAATGATTTAACAAATATTATTGAGTCTAAAGTAAGTAGCTCAAGAGATCATTTTCATGAAATAGACTCTATTAACTCTCTTCTGAAACCAGTAGTAATATAGCATCAGCAATACCATTAGTACTTCTTTTTTTAAAAATAAGACATACTCTAAACATATATTTTGCAGAAACTACAAAATTAAAAGCTCTATAACACTGAAACATTAAGAGTTGTATAGCAAGGTGCAGAATTAACACTATGTAGCAATGTATTTAAAAGATTAAATTACATTTAAATATATGCAATAATAAGTGACATCGAGAACATTTTAAACAGAAGCAATTGACATTTTTCCTAGATTCATGAACCAGTTTATACCCCACTGATTCTATTCTCAATTATTTGTAACTCATTGGACTACATATCTCTTAATAAGTTATGTACCTAAAAATATAGTATTCTAATTTATTTTCATGAATTTAGCAAAGTTTTAGGAAGAATATAAACAAAAATATTCATTTAACAAAAAATTCAGTTTCTTTCTCATTCTTTCTTAACACAAACAAGTCTATGTTACATCATCATTTAAAAAATAATGACTAAAAATGTTAAAATAGTATTGTCCTTTTAATTATATTGGTTCTACTTATGAAAGTTGAAATGAACTATTTTTAATCTTTTAACAGAATTCATAGTTCACATGTCAAAAAATTATTGCATTTTCTTGCAAATTACTCATTATTTATCTCCTCATTTCCAATTTTTTTCAGATAGGTTTCTCATAAGTAGCTAAGACAGTAGCATCTTTGACAGTGAAATGTATAAAATAAATGACATGTCAACAAGTAAATTAGCATTCCCTTTCTGACCAGCTGGGTCATGTTTCCTTTTCAAAATCCTCAGTCCCATGATACAAAATAATAATAATCTAAAAGACCTCATTAAATGATCAATATATTGACATAACCTCTGTAAGGAGACTCATAGTGTTTTAATTGTTTCCATGAATCCATTAAATGGAATATTAAAACCAAGCCTCCAAATTATATTGTAAGAGAACGTTTTCTTTATTTGTTAACTAATTTTCTCCAGATTATGGATAATGGCGCATAAAGGATTCAAGAACTTTTATATTTAACCAAATAGTAAAAGAAGTCCAATTTCACGAAATCTTTCATACAAACAACATCACAACAAACACATTTACTTACCAAAAAACTTCCAAAGGCTGAATTAAATATTGCAGCTGCCTACAAAGAAAATAAATGGGGGGAAAAAAACTCACTGAAAGTGAACAGGAAAACAAAAAGCAAAGACTATCATTCTCCCATTCCCTACTATTTAAAACCTTAAAACATTGACTCTATAAAGCAAAGTTAGTCACTGCATACAAAAATTGCTAGTGGCCTGTAGTTTACTAAGACAGATGACCTGCAGCTTAGGAATTCATAAATAATGGGTCTCAAAAGCAAGCCGAAAAGGCTTGCCATGAGATTCTCTGAACCTATATGACAGTACCAAAGAATCACCACCAATTGTAAATTGAAACCTTGTAGTTATTGATTTTGCTACTAGAGTTAAAACAATCAGAGGTTGATTTATTCATAAAGAATTTCATATTACTGGGAAAGAAAAATAAGAATTGTAAAACAAACATTAACTACTCTCTATCAGGGAGCATAAGTCCTATGAACTATATGCACAAAGGTGAGGTCCGAGGTTCCCATACAACACACGGTAGAATTATGAATAACACTGTTAAGACCGTGGAAGTTATCACTATTCTATTCATTCTAAGATAGAAACAAGAAAGAAAAACCTCTATTTGATGTTAAAAATTCAAAGAAGAAATATTTGACTTTATGCTTACCTAAATATCCAGGGAATACACAGTAGATGTAATAATATAGCACTTAACATTAAATCAATCACTGTATTCCATGAAGCTACACTTGAATCCTAAAAGCTTCACACATTATTCAAAAAAGATAGAAACTTGCATAACATCCAGTTTGATGAAAGATAAGGAGAAAGAAAGAAAAAATAAATAAAAGGCAAAAGGAGGGGCAGAGAAAACCTATTGACATCTCCTGTAGATCCAGAGCAGAATTAAATTAATCATCATGGACATTAGCAGCCACGTCGTAGGAAGGAGAATATGTCAGCTTAGCAAGTTTGAATAAAGTCCAAAGCCAAGCTAAGAGCTGTAGCTGAAACGCCTTCTGCTCCAGAAGAGGATGCAATGAGAGTGCATGGGTAATGAGATCCTTGGCTCCAGAGAGCTTAGCTCTCCTATTCAGGTTCATAATTAATTCAAAGCTTTGATAATTTCATTAGAGTTCTCCTTTGCTGCCCCCATCAATAAAAGATGGCACTGGACCACAGCTCCTGTGTGGCATGAACACAGGCACAGGCCAGGAAAACCTTTGCTTCCTGACAGGGACAATGGCATATGGTGTTCCATGTTGTACAGGGAGCAGTGAAAAAAAAAAAAAGGTTTGGCTACGTGAAACGTTACAGATGACAACTGTAAACTACGGCAATGTATTTAGCACCTCTTCCTGGAATTCCATTACGGATGATTCAGGAAAAAGTTTTATGTGTGGAGAAAAATAAATAAAACAGTATAACTAAATGAGCTGTGGTGAGATCAACAGGAAACATCGCCTTCCTTTCTACAGAAATGCACCTTCCCCACAAACAACTTTATTTCTAGACCCTATTTTGTATGTAAAATGGATCAATCTTTCTTTTTAATAAAGGAATGAGGTCTTTCCCTCTTGAGCTCCTCTCTTCCAAATTTGTTTCTTTCCTGTGCTGTTCACCAGCCTTATACTAAATAACTAATGGTTCTGCCCGGCATTTTAAAAAAAATGGATCATTGAAAGTAAAAGGACTCAGAAGGCAAAGTGAAACAAACATCAACTACTACTTGTCAGATCAAATCGCAATACTCGCACTCCATCCAGTTTTTTCTTTTAACCAAAACAGAAACCATATACTTCACGTGGACCGGCTGTGTTCTTGAATTTATAAAATGACAGTAAAAACACTGATGGAATATCTTAGGTACCCACAGATGCTGCAGATCAACTTATTCTTAGTTGTTTTTCTGACAGAGGTGATGGATCTGAACTCACTCACGTTATCACTTGGTTCTCCCGTGCAGAGAGCTCGGGCAATCATTGGTGAAATGGCTAAGAAACCATGTAAAATCAGACACTTGAACCAAGAATCTAGGACTCAACACCAATAGATAATTAAACTAACAGTTGGTTCAATCCTGCATTTGTAGCATGTGAAGAAATAACGTTTTTTTCAGATGTTCCAAAAAGTGATGATAAATCACTTTAGAAAGTATTTAATTGATATATAAGAGACAGGTATGTCTTCTGACTTAATGAGGAATTCTCAGCTCCTTAGCATGGTGTACAAGCCCTTCACGAACAGATTTCTGTCTGAGGAGAGATCTCATTTCCTGCCTCAAATTTTATAGTCTGACAACACTCAATTATTTGTGGTTCCACAAACTTATCATGCTCTTTGTTGCTTGGCCTGGACGCCCCTCTCCCTTCCTCTGCTATTGATCTTAGCAACTCAGCTTGGGCATTGTCCTTCCAAGAAGCTTTTAATTACCTTCTCCAGCCACACACACACACACACACACACACACACACACACACACACACACACTCTCTCTCTCTCTCTCTTCTAGGTGGACTTAGTGTCCCCATGCCTGCTGCCACAACATCCTGAGCATACCTCTGTCATGGCACTTGTCACACTATTGAAATGACGCATCTCATGTGCCTCTCTGCTCTATTAAAGTCTTTTAAGGAAGAAATCTAATGAAGCTCATCTTAAATACCTACATGTTTGTTATGACCATATTTTTTGTTATTACGATAGTTACATGAATATGCTTAACGTAAATAATTTACCACTACTATAGAGCAACAGAGTTACTTAAATAAAATCTAGAATTACCAAGGAATACTCTACAGCCATTAAAAAAGGATGATCTGCCTATACTGATACGAAAGCAAGTTGATACGTGAAGTGAAAAAGCAAGTTTCAAAACAGCGTGTATAATTCCTTTGACATGTTTTTTTCCCCACCATCAACCAATTCTCAGACAACTGCATGTCCTACGAGTCAACTCAATTCTGCCAAATGTCTACCTGATACTAGCGTCAGATCCCACTGGTTAAGGGCTCAGTCCCATAAGACAGATCCCATTTCAGATGTCAGTCAAAGCTGTCACCTGTGCTTCTGACCCACTGGCTACAAATCGAAGGTTCCTACAACCCCATGTTTGAGTTTGATTAATTTGCTGGAGAGGCTCATAGAACTCAGGAAACCAGTTTACTCACTAGATTGCTGATTTATTTTACATACTCACACACAGACACACAGACACACAGACACACAGACACACAGACACACACACACACACACACACACACACACACACACATACAGAACTCAGGAACAGCCAAATGGAAGAGATGCAGAGGGCAAGGTGTGGGGACAGGGCACAGAGCATCCACGCCCTCTCCAAGTGTGCCACTCTCTCAACACCTCCACGTGTTCACCAGCCCGGAAGCTCTCTGAACCCTTCCTTCTGGGGTTTCATGGCAGCTTCGTCGCATAGGCATGA
Source organism: Pteropus alecto (assembly GCF_000325575.1). Lineage (NCBI taxonomy): Eukaryota > Metazoa > Chordata > Mammalia > Chiroptera > Pteropodidae > Pteropus > Pteropus alecto. The sequence continues at coordinate 10,794,535 of NW_006431918.1, read as the reverse complement.
TTTAATCAATCATGTTCCATCTGTCTTGTTTGGGTTTTTGTTTTTAACATGTTACTTTTCTATATTTCACAAGGGTTAGCTGGCCCGGGAGATGTTCAGCCATTTATGGTTTGCGTTTTGAATCCCTTTGTTGTTAAAAATGTAATAAATATTTTATTTTAAAATAAAATTAAGATTTCAATCACTTTGCATGCTAGTGATAGCTCTTGCTGGCTGCCTGACAAGCTGGAGGTTAAACGCCCCCTGGCACATCTCACTGAGCTGGGGGATCAGAAGCCACAGGATGAACCCAGGGCATCTTTCAGGAGTATCTGTAGCGCGTGAATATTTGATTTTGAAAATAAACCCCAAACCCACTATTATTTTTGTATTAAAACAAACATAGCTAGAGAGAATACAAACCTCATGTACTGAGATCAAACCTGAGCCTCCAAAGACAATTGGTTCTCACAGAAGGACCCCTCGGGTCATGCAGCAGACTCCTGCAGGGTGTGGATTCCCTCTCCCTGCCTGCTGGAGGCATACCGGAGATAGTCCACTGATTTTTAAATATAAGATTTCATTTGTTATCTCTTTTGCCAAAAACAATTTGCCCATTCCCTATTTAGAATGCTCCATTTTACAAGAATGATCTATCACAGCAAGAATTTGTTCTAATTTGGACAAGATTATATCCTCAGTGCCTACGACAGCACCTGGCTCATGGTAGACACTCGATAAGCATTATTTAATCAAAGAATAAATGAACAAATGAATGAATACTTCTGTGCTAACTGCATGTCCTGCACAGTAATGTTTTCATTATCGACTCGTGAATCCCATCCGCAAAGTGTGTGCATCTCTTGATGTAATCACAGAGTGGATAATTGGATCAATGCTAACTGAAAAAAAAGTTCACATTAAGGTGGTTTTTTAATACTGAATAGATTGGCTTCCTTTATATTACATATTTTTAGATAAGATATTGCTTTTCAGTATCAGCCCCATTTTACCCAATAGATGGTATTTTACTAAAGTTTCATTATATATTATACAGCTTGTCTTTATTAAATTATTTTGGAAAATTGAGCAAGTTCAGTAACAAATTAATTTCTTCATAAGCTACTTGGAATGATTTGAAATAAAAAGGTAAGTTTTTTAAAAAAACACTGACAACAATGAGGACAGAGAGTTCTCTACCAAAAGCAAGCTCTTCCATTGCTGGATGTTTACCGAGGGCAGAAAGTGCCCGCTGGGCTGCCGCAGGAGCAGAGCGCGCTGTGAGAGCTCTCGGGATCATCACGCTGCACTCCCTAGAACCGGGGTCGGGGGTAAGGAGGGTGTGTCAGTGGACCAGGGACAGGTACTTGCTTCCTGACTAGAAACAGCAAAGGTGGGGAGGCTGCCTAGAACAGACCACGGTGCGGTCAGGAGAGGGGGAACTGGGCTAAGTACAGGTCCACTGTGTTTGGGGCAAAGTTCTGTTACTTCCATGTGGACCAAGTAAACATTTCTGACGACGACGGCCACCACATTTGATTCATCTTGAGACCCAAAATAGCAGCCTTCCAGGACAAAGAGACTCCAGCAATAAGAGGCTGAAGGGATAGGTTTAGGGCCAGGGGTGAGATACACTCTGAAGAATCCCTTTCCTAAGCTGTCCAGCTGAAGGAGAGAGCATGTGGACTCTGCGCTATGACAGAGGGTACCGAGGGCCAGATTACAACAGCACCAACGAGAAAAGACTCTGTCTCTGTTCCTAGTATACCTGTCCTACTCTCGCCCTGACTCTAAAGAGGCCCGTAGGGAAGAAGAGAAAATTTAAAATAATAATAATAGTGAAGCAGATCATGCCCTCTTCTCCACTGGTCCTGCCCGCCCTGTTTTTATCATATGTGTATATATTCATTAAGGAAAAGGGTATAATTTTCTGTGTTTCAAAAACACAGGTTAGGCCTAGGATGGGAAAGAAGAGAATTCGATGTTTCAAACTAGACTGTCCCGGATTACTTATTATCAAAGAGTTAATCCTCATTACTAAATATATGACTATTACTGTAACTAAAAGTGACCGGAAAACCATAAGATCTGCCAGAGATGCTGTCGAAGGAGAGGGTAGGAGCGGGGAACAAGAGTATGCGAGATGGCATCTCGTGTAATATAAGACCCTCAAATTCACACCACTCAGTAAGCAAATTATAACAACAACACAATGTTTTAAATGAATAGTTGAGCTAAAACAAAATGAAACAAAAATCCAGGTACTAGACGTGTAACAGTTAGTCGTGGCCAGAGTAGTAAAGCAGGCATGTGACACTGGTCTCTCCCAGAAATGTCGACTCCGGCCCACAAGGCGATAAGCAGTGAAGGCTTCGGCCTGCAGTCCAGACTGTGAGAACAGGAACTGAGACACCCACAGCAGGCAGAGCAGAACCCGGAAGGGCTGTCCCCTCTGTGAGAGCAACTAGGACATTCTACTCACAAAGTCAAAGACAGCAACATAAGGCCTGCATCAGCGTGGGCACAGGGCTGAACTTACACTACCCACGTGATTCAAGAATCCCAAACTAACGATGGATTCAAGGGAAGCACAAATGGATCAAAGACCAGTGGAATTTCTGGGGCCTTGAAAGAAGCAAATGCAAAACATCTCTTTGGGGTCACTTCAATAATCCAGACCAAAATGGATTCTCAGATCTAACAACCCTCACTGAACAAAAGTTTACAATTTAAAAAAAAATTACAAACAATGTGAGAAGGCTGTATATTAAAACAGTACCATTCTAAAGCAGTTAAGAAAGGAGGAGTAACTGAATCTTTCTCAATATGCTAAAGAAGAAAATACCAGACAAATTAAAGACCCAGGTTTGGAAGGCGAAACTGTAAAAGTTTTAGAAGAACTTACGAGATGATTTTTATGCCTTCAGAAAAGGAAACAACTTTTTAAATAAGATGCAAAAAGTACACATGAAAAAGGAAAAGCTAGGGTTGCCATGCAACAGAGTTCTGGCCAATGGGATATAGTATAAATTGATGCAGGCTTGGGGGTGGGGGGAGAGGGTTATGGGGGTTACTTTCTGGCCCGGCCCTTCTTCCCTTATTTCTGCCTAGAGTGGCGACAGCTATCTTGCAACCAGAAGAGAACGACCAAAAGCAACGCAGACACGGCCACTCTAGTATCGTGTCACAGAACAAATGCCAGCACCTCCTCTCTCCAGGCATCTTGGTAAACGAGAAAAATGAGTCCCTTCTTGTTTAAGCTACTTTTCCTCTGAGTTTTGATTATTTGAAGCCTAACTGATACATCATGTTCCATAACAAGGGAGAAAATAATAAAGGACTAATCAGGTGGGGTTGATAAATCGAAAGTGCTTCCTCTAAGAAATAAATTTGAGTAGGCATATTAAGGTTTATCTAGCACTTCTCTTATTCCCATTGCATATGGCATAACGTATTAAAAAAATAAGGAAAAGAACACTGACAATTGGTGCCGATTATTGGAGACCCAAGCTGCATCATCTTACTATAGAAAAGGTCCTCAACTATGTGAATTTATATCACTCCAGCCTCTGATTCACAAGGAGAACTGGCCTTAATATTTATTTCCTTTATAAGTGTAGGTTCAGTTTGGAAGAAAACAGAAAGACATCAATGATTGAATTCTAATCCTTAGGCTTCAATTAAATATGGAAACACAAAATATTTTCTCTTTACTTGTGAGTTACTTTGTGAAGTGCTATAGAAAGACAAAATTAAAAAAAAAAGAATTAGGAAAAGTTTATTCTGTTTGTTTTAAAAGTCAATTATAATTATTCGGCTTTCAGCATCTTAGTGGCTAGGACATTTTAATATTGACTACTTAATTACCACTATTTTCACTGTATAAATCTCATAACGAGTAAAATTGGAGTTATACATTTCTTTATTACATGTAAGTGCTATTGAACCATACCAAAGAAAAGTAAATATATAGGACATCAGTTAAAATGAGAGTTTATACACCATGCTCAACATTAAAGGGACACTCTTCATTTGATTCCATTATTTTATGTTATGTATTTTTTAAGCAGCAATAGCTAAAAAGTAAAATATTGTTTTGAAATCATGGTTAAATATTTCATCTCAACAAATAAATCTAAATGAATACTATAGTACTGCTACAAGGCATCCATCAATTTAAAAAAAGATTAATTTTAGAACATGGAGCATTATATTCACCCTCTTAATGATCACTTTAACCATTTATTTTAAAAACATTACAGGGATGAACAGAAGTTCATAGAAATACAAGTTAAGAGTAAATAACACCAGGTGCTTTTCTGAGGGTAAGCTACATTTCTTGCCTATTTCTGCGGGCCCATTTCTTGATACCAACGGAAAAAAATTATTTAATATCTTTAATCTTGAAGCGAATGGGGGGAGTGGCTATTCTTGTTTATAACTATTCATCTCAATTCAGGCAAGGAAAAATATATTCAAGTTACTGTTTCTGGGTGCTAAATTGAATCAGGTGTCCTCTCCTCTTAAGAAAATTAAGTTGCTTTTGTGCAAGAGTGTTTTAATGAGAACAGAGCCCGCCGACAGTGATAAATGGGAATGACACCAGAGAGAGCATGTAAGCAGGACAATGTGTGCATGTTACAGTCTTACAGCCTATTTTTCACTGACTATTCTGAATGACTTTGCTGTTTCTTAAGGGGCCTATTAATCTCAAATTTAGTTATTACACAACGTTTATTTGAACATATATTCTGCGGATGATGACAGTTAATAAAGGAAATCTTTCACAAGCTGTATTTTTACATATTGTTCCAACTACAGCTCCTAGTCATTTGATGGTATTGATGGAATAACCTACATTGTGCTGAGGTTTTTTTAAAAAGGCACATATATTCAGATTCCTTTCTAAGCACATGGGACTCTTAAATAACTGTTAAAATGCATACAAAAAAAATCCTACTATGAAATGGAAAAAGGACATCTTAACTGTACAACGAAAATTGTTTAATGTGAAAACTGACCCTTCTAAGGCAAACCAGATACCTTTTAACACTTTTAAAGCTTTGGTGCATAATATGAAATACTTCTTGCATACCAATCTACATTTTCACAATATGCATAGAGGAGGAGAGGGAAGCCAAAATCAATTTTCTTGAAGTGCAAAAGGAATCAAGTAACATAGCTGCTATGATTTTCTCCTTGGTAGGCTATTTTGATAAAATGCCATGAACTTAAAATAGTGGTGATCTTGTATTTCTTATTCTGGTAGCATACTTAAAGGCTTACCAGACTCATTTTAACATTTTCCTAAAAACATATTTATCAACTCAAATAACATCATTAATTCGGATTGTGGCTCTTGCTCAAGGAGAAATTTGTTACTTTAAATATAACTGGTTCATAATAACAAAACTATTAGCAGGCAATATTTATACTAGTTCAAGATTTTTAAATCTGTCTCATAATTGAGATGAATATAAGCTTAAACACCTTCCATTGCATTCTCATGAAATCTGTCTTCAAAGGTATTCAGTTTCAATGAAATCAGAATTTTCAAGTGGAGGGGGCCCTTAGATACTTTAACAAGCCCTTTATAAATGAAGAAATAGAAGTCAAGAGAGATGAAGGATTTTTCTAAAGGTCATATTGATGAGTGGCAAAGCCAGAACCGAACTCATCTCCAGATATTCCTTGTACCCTCTCTATTATACCTACACTGCCTATTTGACATCTTATTTTTAACATATATTTGTAGATACATAATACAAAAAGGGCATATACCAAAACAATAGTGGTGTGTTGAGGTAATGGGATTATAGATATTTTTTTCATGTGTGCTTATTTTCAAGGTTTTTATACTGATTATGTATTTATTAGGAAAAAAGCATATAATCAATGTTGTATGTTAAGCACAACAAACATTTTAGAGGTTCTCTCTTTAAACTTTAGGCAACCGTGAACAATGCTGTGCCCATATTAGGTACTCAATCAGTGTCAGACCAAAAATTGAATGGAGTTGAGGATAATGCCAGGAAGAATTTACCTAAATAGTCTTACTTGTTATATTAACACTGAATATTCAGAGGAACAAACTATGGGTGTAAGTAGGAATATCCTGTATTAAATTGAAAATATATATTATTTATTTATTAATAGCTTATTAAGAACTTATGACTATCTATAATAAAGTTGAATGAAACTTACTTAAAATATTACACACTGGCTGACATTGGGTCTTTTTTAAAATGCTAATTTCTCAATATCCCTGAAGTTTAATTGTTTTCAATCTTTTGGGTTTCCTATGTCCTGCCAAAAAGGAATAAAGTAAATATTCCTTTAATTATTCATTTATTCATTCATTCAACACACATTTATAAGCAATTTATTAAGCTAAGCACTGAGAATAGAAAAATAAATGCCATACAGTACCAGCTCAGAGTATAGGGCTAGAAGACAGACATCATAATGGCTATAACACGACATCAAAGGGATCAAAGAGCTATGACAGCACAGAAATTAACTATTAAAATTTCCTTTAAAATGGTCGTTTTCCATACCTACTAGTGATATACAGCAAGCCCTTCTCTGATCAATTAACGGAAGCTGTTTAATGCCAACATGTGAACTAAGCTCTCCGCACATCAAGAGAGAAATTGGCCAAGAATTCCCCTAACACTTTGTTTAGAAGGTCATCCACAAAACATAAGTGACAACTTGTGTCAAACCAACTAATGTTTCTTACAAATTTTAGACTCTAGCTACTCAACTCTGTTATTTCTGCTCTTTTCCATCCATTAGGTCTGAGAATCTCAGAGCTTCTTGAGAGGGCAATGGATCAATCCCTCAGCAATCACTCTCTCATCAGCTTTTCATTAGCAATAAAATAGCTTTCCTACCATCTTCTGGGAAATAATTTACCATAGATCCACAGAACTGCAACGGACTTCTGCAGATCATCTAATCAAGGCATTTTTCCTCAAAAAGGAGTACACTGAAATCAGTAACAAATAGAACCAACCTATCCTATTCTTCATGACTTCAGGATCTGAGACTACATAATCTCTTTTAGAATTCTAGATTTATAATCTATATTTCAAATCACATTTTTCACCAGCAAGTCCCTTCGTTTTTTGAATTAACTTTTCATTGAGGTCATCCATCCTTTTATGTTCGGTCCCCTCAGAAAATTTAAAAAGAGCTATGTAATTGCTGTTAGAGGTAGTATGCTAGTAAATGTTTAACAACTGGCTCTCAGGGTGAAGGGAGGACACCAGTTTGTAATATTTGCTGATTTTTGTTCTGTAAATACTCCCACCATGGCCAATTTCAATCTGCAACCATGAATACCAAGATGAGAAGAGATAGCATAATTCCATAGGTAAAAAAAAAAAAAAAGTTAGAAAAAGAAGGGCAAATTTAACACAAAATGAGCACAGGAAGGAAATTAAATAAAGATATAAGCAGAAACTAATGAAATCAAATCCAGAAAGACAGAGATCAATGAAATCAAAAGATAGTTCTTTGGGGGACAAAAAAAATCAATAAAACTGATATACCTTTAGAACAGGGAGTGGTCAACTTTTTCTGTAAAAGGTCACTGTTCCATTTCAACCCAATTGGTCTAACACCAACTGAATAGACTGCAATACAGTTCTGACGCTAACCACCTGGAGTTGGCACAAACCCCAGAAGTTAAAAGGCTCAGTCCCCCACAAGACTGCTCTCACTTCAGACATCAGCTGTACTTCAGGAGTCCCCAGGCCACCAACACTTCACCAAATGGCTACAATTTTGGGGTACCCATGACCCCCTGTTGTTCAATAACTCAATAGGACAACTCACTGAACTCACCGAAAGTGCTATACTTAATCAACAGTTTTATCATAAGGGATACACAGAGAGTGAGGTCTGGGGGCTTCCATGCCGTCCCTGTGGAGTCAGAGCCCATCACTCTCCCAGCGCATCAACGTGTTCACTAACCAGGATATGTCACTGAGCTTCAGTGTCCGGAGTTTTTCATTGGGGTCTCTTTATGTAGGAATAACTGATGAAATCATTGGCCATATGATTGAACTCTCCAGCTCCT